>NC_133350.1:23795867-24130867 GCF_030506205.2 Paramisgurnus dabryanus | reverse complement strand
TTTTACCTTTGTGGGGATCACAAGTCGAATCCAGTCTGTTTCAGATTATCCAATGACCATATTTGTCCACAAATGCGTATAATCCGTGAAATATAGATTGTTTACATCAGATTTCGCATGAATGTCTGGTAATACAATATAATATATAATCTGAAGACTATTTAAATCGTAACATGTAAGGGTATATGAGCTTACACTCCGTTAAACACATGAACCCGCCTTCAAAGTTTGTATTTAAAATAGGGAAGTAGTATAATAGATCATCCAAACAGCGCCGTCGAAAACGTGACATCCTTTAGAGAGGTTACCAATGGCTCGCTCGTTCCTCCATCAGCCAATGACTTCATGGAAAATATTGATAGACAAAACATGTAGCCAATTATATGAAGAATACAACGATATCTGTGTAACTTCTGTGTGTTTGGACTCATGCTGCGCTGCAAGAACTGACATACAGATGACGTCAAAGTACCGCGAGATCGAGTCGAAATTAAACTACTCCGTAAGATTTCTTGAAGAGCTCTCGCGGTACTTTGACGTCTTCCGACTGCGGCGCCGCATAAAGTCAGTGACGCGGCTGACGTACGATGCGGCTGACTGTTATTTGTTCCGCCCCAGCTTCTTTTATTTTTCTTTTGTTTTGTGCGCCCGAGCTTTACAGTCTGGGGAGACGCAGGCTATAAGTTTGAAAAAAAAAAAAAACTTAGCAAACATATCTGAGGAACAGGGCAGCGCGTCACTACAGTCACGTGACTTCACGCTCGAGCCGGAAGAGAAGACAATGCTGAATAAAGTCGTAATTCTGCTATTTTTGGACCAAACTTTATTTTCGATGCATCAACACAATCTTACTGACCCACTGATGTCACATGGACTACTTTGATGATGTTTTTATTAACTTTCTGGACATGGAAACCATACATAGATTTTCAATGAAGGGGAAAGCTCTCGGACTAAATCTAACGATAAAACAGCTTAAACTGTGTTCCGAAGATGAACGGAGATCTTCCGAGTTTAGAACGACATAAGGGTGAGTCATTACTTACATTATTTTCATTTTTGGGCGAACTATCCTTATTTAGTAGTCACGCTGTTCCCTTTGGGGGCGGAGGCGAAAACACAAGCTTATACAGTATGTAAATATACACACAGACAATGACGCCCCCCGCTGCACGCTAGAATCTCCGCAAAAACAAGCCTATTTTAACCGCAAAATGTACGCTTTTAAATATACAAAAACTGCTATCTCAAACATGGAGAGGCTTCTTCGTAATCTCAACTAACAGATTCTGCAATAAAACGAAAATCACAAATTTCGAAAAAAAAACTTTGTTTCTCATTTTCTCGAAACTTGTGCTGCCGACTTGAGTCCCTGGTTTCCGTGACGGGTCACATTTGTATAACTTTGATGAAGCTCCTTTGTTTGATTCCTGAAAAATCAGCCAAATGTGTGTCTGCATCCTTTCCCATTTTCTACATTTTGGATCAGCAGAGAGAAAAGCTAACGGATGCCCAGACCCTGCTTCATTTCGTGTGGGCATGCGGGCACATCAAGCTGGGAGGTGGAGTGAAATCCATATCCAAACGCTCTGGCAACTTTTTCATAGTAATTACATACGGATCATTTATGAGATACCATCAGCGCTACGCATCAAAACCCTACGCATGTTTATTTTACCCCCGCCCCCTTATTTGACCAGTGCCACACCTCCTAAGCTCAGACCACACCTCCTGGTTATGTCTAAAAACCATCCCCTGACCATATATGGGTGTGAGCGCAACGGGTCGGTCTCTTAGCTCAGGTGGAGGTCCTCCAGCTCTGCCCGCAACCTGAGCCTTGTAATGACAAGAGCCAAGACAAAGCAGGCAGTGTAGTCACCATCCAGCTCCCAGGCAAGACTCCCAGATGTGAGATAAAAGATACAAGCAAAGAGACAAAGTTATCTGCAGCCTGCATCAGCCGGCGGGGGAAATGGAAACCAAAGCCTATTGAGTAGACTGGATCAGTGTGTCTAAAACACCCACAGGAGAAGAAGACAGTGGCGGTGGGGTGCACCCCCCTGGGTGGAGAGGTCCAAAACACAAGTAATCCAAGCCACGACTACCGCCCATTCCCAGGGTCTCCTTCCTTTGCACCCCCACAACCACCCTGACAGGTCCTGCTAGTGTTTTCTTTTCCAAACACTCGTCCATAGCGATGAGATGACAGAGTCGGCCAGGAGATACGTCTGTTGTCACAGGACTCATCTTCATGTTCTTGCCCTTTCATGTAGTGGCCATGCATTAGCCGTGTTTTTCTTTGTGAAAGGTGGCAGGTTGAGAATAGATCCCTGTGGAGTCGCATCGGTTTCTGTTTGCGGTCAGATCCCAGGGTGCGACCTTTTCATGCTAAGTAATGAAGTGAGATCAGAGGTCTATCGTATCACGTATCGGCAAAATTGCAAGCCTACGAAAAATATCTAAACTATTTAAAGACATTTCATTTAAGTAAATTTTATATATTTTACACAACACAGAAGCGCTGAAAGTGCTAAGGCAGAGTTAATGCATTTTTCATGACCTCCTACTGTACACATTTACATATACATTTATGTTTCTTAGCAGATGCTTTTACATCAAACTGACTTAAAATAAAGTTCGCAAATGATGCTGATGGCAATGTATATGAGGCCATACTACATATAAGTTAGACAACTGTTGCATACATATGTATAGATTCCTACATATGGGGTGGATGTGTTCAGGAGGGTTTAGTAGTAGGTTGAAATTATGACAGCCTGAAGGTAGTGGCCCAGTCAATGGTGTCAACATAAAAACTGTCTTGAGATCTGCTCTTGTGTGCACTAGCTGCCAATACCCAGTAAGTTGTAGCACAAGATAATTTCCTGAGGTTAAAAACAAATCGAGCAGGAAGGTTTTAGATGGCTTCTAAGGGACTTGTGTAGCAGATGCTGGACAGCAGGAAAGAGGTTGCGGCAGTCTAGCCGTGAAACAATTAAAGCCTGGAGAATTATCTCAGAAACCATCCAGGAGATGATAAAGATTAAATAAAACCAATTAGCCGTGTAGCATTATGCCCATTCGAATTTCAACACACACACACACACATGTTGGCATATGTGGTTTACGGGGACAATTCCTTAGACTCAATACATTTTATACTGTACAAACTGTATATTCTATTCCCCATAACCTACCCCATTCCCTAACCCCAATGTCACAAAAACCTGTTGGCAGTCTTTAATCTATGAAAACTACCATTTAGTATGTTTTTTAAGCCGTTCAGTTTACAGGGACATTTTCTGTGTTCCCGTTATCCATGTTTATAGCATAGTAAATATGTCATTATACACTATTCATGTCCCCATAAACCACATATACCAACCCATACACACACACACACACACACACACACACACACACACATATATATATAAATACATATTTACCTCATGCACAAGCTAATATTGTAATGGCTAGTATGTAAGGAATAAGTACAGCCGGTTATCGCAAAATAAATCTTGATAGGTTGATCAGGACCCCCGACACTTATTAAAGGGATAGTTGGGCCAAAAATGACATTAAACCCATGATTTACTCACCCCCAAGCTGTCCGAGTTGCATATGTCCATCGTTTTTCAGACAAACACATTTTCGGGTATTTTAGAAAATGTTTTAGATCTTTCAGTTTATTAAATGTGAAGTTACGGGGTCCACAACCTTCAAGTCCAAAAAAAGTGCGTCCATCCTTCACAAATTAAATCCAAACGGCTCCAGGATGATAAACAAAGGTCTTCTGAGGGTTATCTGCGCGGTGTTGTTGTAGAAATATCCATTTTTAAAACTTTATTAACGTAAATAACTACCTTCCGGTAGTGCCGCCATCTTAGACTCCTCTGTATTCAGGAGAGAGTATTAGCGTAGTGTACGCACTTTTCTTAGTGACGTATGACAAATTCGGAGGGCGTGGGCACAGAGCAGCAGCAGAGTAGCCTCCGTAGGCTGCGTAAGCTCTCATCCTGAATGCGGACGCGACAAAGATGACGGCACTACCGGAAGGTAGTTATTTACGTTAATAAAGTTTTAAATATGGATATTTCTACAACAACATCGAGCGGATTACACTCAGAAGACCTTTGTTTATCATCCTGGAGCCGTTTGGATTTATTTTGTGAAGGATGGACGCACATTGTTTGGACTTGAAGGTCGTGGACCCCGTAACATTACATTTAATCAACTGAAAGATCTAAAACATTTTCTAAAATATCCGAAAATGTGTTTGTCTGAAAAACATTGGACATATGCAACTCGGACAGCTTGGGGGTGAGTAAATCATGGGTTTAATATCATTTTTGGCCGAATTATCCCTTTAAGCTGTATTCAGACTAGCAGCGACTAGCAGTAGCAGAGGGACGTGATCTCATTGGTTTCAATGGAAGCTTGGCGACTTCCGGCTACACGAGCGACAGTACCCGTTGGCGACTGGATGGGGCGTGACAAAGTTGAGAAATGTTTAACTTTATGCAAATTCTGAGTGATATTCGGGAGCTATAAATATTTATATGCAACGGACGTTACTGGAAGCTAGTTATTTTCGTTTGTAGAGTTTTAAATATTTATGTTTCTTTTAAAATCAGGACCTCAGAAGTCCTATAATAACCCCCTGGAGCCGTGTGGATTACTTATGTGAATGTTTTTGGGCTTCAAATCAGAAGCACCATTTACGACCATTATAAAGCTTGGAAACACCAGAATATTTTGTAATATATCTCAGATTGTGTTCGTCTGAAAAAGATAATTACTGTATATACATCGAGGATGGCTTAAGGGTTAATAAATTAAGGTGCAATTTTCGATTTTGGGTGAACTATCCCTTTAAGGCGCCACTGTGGAGACAATTGTCAAGCCTAGTACTACTTTTTCTCAGTGGAAACACATGAAAGGCGCCCAGCACTGTGTAGAAAAGGGGTTAAAGAGGACAAAAAAGAGCCGAGGTCTTCTGTCAAAAGCATGCGACTATCAAGTACTTCTACTTGCTCGCTCTGACTTCCATTGTTTGGCCTCACAATACTGGTCTGTAACGGTTTTGAAATCAAAGGTGTGCCAGGATCAAAGCAGAACTTGTGGGCCATTTTAAGCAGGCAGTGAAGTAAACTGACACTGAGGGAGTAGATGAATTTGGAAGGGAGGGATATAAATGTGCTCTTGACTTCGAGTTTGGATCAAATCCACTGGATGTCCATTCATTTTTTCTCATCAGCAGCTATCAAATTACCATTACATTAAGAATTTCCCTGTTTGCCATCAGGTTGGTCCACATTAAATACATTTCATCTCTAAACCAAACTTTTCACTCTTATCACCGGAGCAGCTGTCAGCTGTTATTGGTTAAGCCGAGTTAGAGAGGATTGGATGTCAGGGAAATCAAGACAGCCAGATCTGCTCCACTGTTACTACAGCTCAATGCTGCATGAAACCCAACCACAAAGTCGCACAGTGTCCAGATCTAGTCCAACAATTCTGAACTTCTCTTGAACCGTGTGTGGTGGAGCGATGACATGTAACCGCAATGCACTTTACGGTTCGAACACGACACTGCCATGTGGTATCATACAGTATCGAATCCAACGCACCACTTTCTTGCACCAACATCCATCGTTCACAAAAACAAAAGCTGCGTATTAAAACATTAGCTTGAATCTATGTAAAATAAATGAACCTGTAAATTATTCCCCCACGACCGACTAACAAGATTTTGTTTTAGTGACTCCTATCTAAAGCGGATATGAGCTGCTAGTGGTGGCCCGGAGCTACAGCTGAAAACAAGCAGGGGAAGTCGCTCGCTACGGACAAATCTCTCTTTCAGAAGCCTGTGGTAGTCAGCCAAGCTGGGGGGAACGAATCCATCAGAGAGCCAGACGGCAACCAGGCTGACGGATCGATGAGGGCTGTGACCTCCAGCTCTGCAGCCTGTGAAGCTGGTTGAGAAAGTGACAGCTGAGATTTACCCATCGATTCGAGATGACAGAAGTAAGGCGCGCGCGGAAGAACGAAAGAAAGAAAGCGATACGTTTAGCCTCTATGGTAGTCGAGCCTCCTTTGTGAATTTCAGCTTCTGTGGTAATCGTAGCGAGGTGATCCCAGTGGCCGGCCAGGGGTCTGGGGTCAGGAACGCTGAGGAGCATAATTTCCCTGCCGTGTGGTTATTAGAGAGCGGTTGTTATTCCCAGAGCTCCACGGTTTTCCCCTGGCGTCAACAGCTAACAACAAATTAATGACAAGGGCTGAGGTCCTTCTGCCGCTCGACACCAGGTCTTGAATAAAAACATTTTTCCAAAGCTAAGTGTGTAACCTCACCCTGAAGTAGCCTACGTCCCAGAGGAACGCACTTGAGGATTCGGAGGGGAGAAGTTTGTGTGCATTGTTTTGGTGAACGATTCTCTGTAGAAATTTCGTATAATTCAGCTAACTGCCTGCTTTTTTTCCTGCGTTTTAATAAGGTCTAAACAAATTGCACTTCTATTAGATATTAAGTTTCACTCAACTGAATTTAGATGCTAAGACAATGTACTTCTACTTACAATAAAATACATGTCTCCTGATTTCAAAGGTAAAAGTTCAGTAACTCTAAAGACAACATTCATGTGACTCGTGCTTCATCCCTAAAGCGTTTTACTCGAGTGCTGCTCAGCTGCCGGCCCTCCAGTGATCTTTCAGGCTGGCCCTTGTTTGGCTGGAGCCCCGCAATTGTAAAAGGTTGGGACTGGGTGTCCGCAACAGAAAGCTGGAGCGGGCCTGAAATGTGCGTTAATTGAGCCAGCAGCATCCAAACCCTCCATCTGTCCATTTTCTCATCTCTAAGGAAACGTCATTCTGAGCTCAGTGCAAGCTGCTCTTGGCTGCAAAATCCTCAATAATAATGGGGAGGTACAGCAGTCCACCAGCACAAAGAAACTTGATGTGTTTGTTGAGCGAGCATTGTGAATTTTATTTTTAAACACTTTCAATAACAAGCAACTTATAAATTCTTGCAAGTCTGTTACAGCGCCTCCTAATTATGCTTTGAGCAACTGCATGTGTGGTTTCTACGTCTGCTTTCTTGAATTAAATAAATTTGTCAAGAAAATAACACGGAGTACATACATGATGATTGACAGGACTGAATGTTTAGGCTCCTCTCAAACCTACGTTTAGAACTTCAATTTTTAAGTTAATCCAACTTTAACTTTTTACAGTGTAGGTCTCAACCATAGACCGTAAAAAAAATGGACAATGCAACGTCGATCATTCCATTGTAATGAATTGAAGCTAAAAATGTGTGAACATGGGCGCTGCCATGTTATGTAAAAATGTCAGAGCATGCACAGCAGGAATCCTCCGTGGAGCCAGAGGCGGAGCCGTGGTATCAAACTTCCGCCCAAACGCTTGCGCGCCCAATTCAACCACGCCAATCATAAGGAAACATTTCTTCACAGTATTTTTGTATTCAATTTATGTTTTATAATCTATAACACTTCAAGCAAAGGTGAGAAAACATATGAAGAGCTCAGATGCAAAAGCCGCTAAACACCATCTACGTCAAAAATTTAATAGTGATATTAACTGAACACCCTTGACACGTATTATACGTTCATCAAATACCTTCACTTCAAATACGCTTAATCCCAGCCTCATGTCATTCAAAAATACTAAGAATCCATTAAATGCCCCAACGATTTTTCAGCAAAGTCCTCTTAAGTCAAAGGAAGAAGAATTGGATGAATGACGGCATGCGAACGTCAAGGTGCAGAGGTTTATTTTACCCGGTTAAAATGAGGTTTAAAGAATATATAAGGCAGTTTCGGCTGGTGAGGGTGCAGTTCTCTTCTGGGTGGGTGCAAATTCAAAATATGTGTTCGGAGTGTCAAGTGTGTTGCTCGTCATGTCAAAATATGTGTTTGTTGCATCATGTGAACCATGTTCATCATGTATCTTGTCAAAATACGTATAAAAGAGACGCTTACGTTCACAAAATACTTGCAAGATACTAAACACTAAACTCTGATTACACGATTAAGCGAGTATCTGGCGAATGCGAGCGTCTCTTTTATTATAAACCCATTTTAAGCGTCTGCAGCAGACCCATATTTTGACGTGATGCACATAGGTTCACATGACGCGCCGAACACAAATTTTGACATGACGAGTTACACACATGATGGCCTAAATACATGTTGTGACGAGCTTTGCAGGCTTGCTACTATACAACATCACCGGCTACTGCTATTTTTGAGCCTTTATTTTGAAAGAAAAGTAAGGGGGTGACTGTAGACTTTTTTAGAAATGGAGATTTTTGCATGCACATGGTGATTTGCAGCAAAATATCATTGTTAAATATCAATGTAATGACTAAAGTGACATTTGTGAAAATAAGTCATTTCAATTTCTGACTGAAAACATTTTCATTGACATTAAAGTGAAATTACTGGACCTAAACATTAGAACATGCAAAAAATGCTAATTTACAAAAAACATGTGAGGCGCACTTAGAGGGTTTTGCATCTGAACTTTTCATACATGCATAATAAATCAAATGTTTCTTTAAAACGTTATATTTAAAAACGAATTATACAGAGTCTAACAATGTGGCTGTATGTGTTACCTTGCTTTGATATAACAGTATAGTGTGAAAAACCCAGATCGCTTAAGCAAAACAACTGTGAGTAGTGTGTGTTGGAAGGGGAAATCCCATAGCGCAGAGTGACATCTTGCTCTGTCCAGGTTTACACCTCTTTAAGGCGTCCAGCAGAAAGCATGTCTTTGAGTCTCAGCGGTCATTAAGCCAACTGTAGGGCTAATTGTGCATGGTGTTGTGTGTCATCAGTGCATGCAGAGAGCCTGCTGCCCATCGTGTGCTTTCCAAGAATATGTCTCAATCTGCCGGGCAGAAGAGACAATTTTAGCACCACAACAAACCAGAAAATGTGTCTATGGAAAAATGCGACACTAACTACTTCCAAGAAAAATACATGCATGCATAATCGAGACTCTGATTATGACCTTTAACCAACTGCGCATGAGAACTGTGTTGTAGCACCGCTCCTGTTGTTCACGAGCAAAGCAAATACAAAAAACCCTTTTATTTCAGCAAAGTGGTACCCCAAATTTAAAGTGACAAGCTGTCACAATATGTAGAATTTTAAGAGTGCAATATAACCTCAAGAGACATTGTGGGATATTAAAAAGCACTATTACTAGCCAGACAGCAGTATGAAAATGTCAAAACCGCTAATACAGGATGAACACATGGTGCCTAAAAGTTCTCCAGTTATGGGCACCCATACACGTCTGTCCAGCTGGATATGCAGAGAATAAATAACACACACAGGTAGACACTCATTTCTGAAACAGGGACGCCTTTTTGTCCTTTTTAGTCTCTGTGTGAATCGCGACCCCACGGAAAGATCTGAAAATAGGCATTCGCTCAGGGGAGACGGGCACCAGCTTAGCCGAACCCTAATATTATCTCTCACATTATCCCCCCCTCAGACAATAAGGGTGGTACGAAAAGCAAGGAGAAAAGGAGAAAAACGTCACTTTGTGAATCTTTTGCATGGAGCAAATCAGAGGTGAGAAAAGGTCTGATCGCACCACCTCAAAAACATCTCTGTCCTCGCGCGCCACTCAAGGACAGACACCTGCCGCCACGGGCCCTTTAAACCCCAAGCCCATGGTTTTATTGGAGGGCGCTGAGAGAGGCCATGCGATGAGCATCTAATGGTGAATCAGCGCTGTTTTCAAACAGGTACAGCTGAGGGGTTGATGACCTCAGCAAAGTCTTCCACCAACAATCTCGCTGTTTGTGGATGTGGTGCGCAGGTGCAGGTTATCAGATCTCGGTTTTATTACATGATTCTGCTTCAGACCTTCATGACTAGTTTCTCTAAAGCAGTGCTTCTCTACTGAGGGGTTGTGACCCAAAAATAGGTCACAGGTATATTCACGTACATACTGTAAGGTCATAGAAAGCAAGGGGAAAACCATGACAGTGAATTAGTAATTAAAAAGCCCACCTATATAATTAAAATTAATTAACAAAATTTCCATACTGTTTTATGTGCCATGTGAATTTACTTCCGCAATCTCTTCATGGCAATTTGTACACATTTTACGAGATGGATAATTCGTATTATTATTTGCTTTCACCCCTGTGACTTTGGAGTTTTTTTTTTTTACTTTAATTATACGTTAGTCCAGGGGTTTTCAAATGGGGGTCCCTGGAAAATTTTAAGGGAAAAAGACAAAGCAAAACTTGTGAAATGTCTATGTGTAGCCTACTAATTAAGTTTATTACCCAACGGAATCTCATGGTAATACGTACATAAGGTGGATTATAATATTGTGACCTTGAACTTTTTATTATTGTTTTTAACGATAATCATACGTTAGACCAGGGGTTTCAAACTGGGTTCCATCCCTGGAAAAGGTCAAGAGAAAAAGTCAAAGCAAAAATTGTGAAATGTCTTACTTAGGCGTACACACAAAATGCGAATTCAACGATTTGCGTGAATAGATTACATACAAAGTCAATGCAAAGACGCAAATAGAGGCGATGCGAATAGGGGCGATGCAAATTACGCTAATTGGGCGGCACGATTGCAAAGAAAACACACTCGTCTTCACGCATGTTTAAAATATTCAACGCAAACGAAAAATTCGCAAGACACGAAGTTAAATCCCACAAGTAATCTACAGCGAGGGACGCGATGCTTTGCGTTTGGGGTGTACGCAACATAAGTGTCGCCAATTATTTAAGTTTGTAAACATTTGCTGTCTTTATAATATCACACCAAGTACTTTTTTAACTCATGGATATATTTTTTAGGAAAGGAGTCTCTCGCAAAAGGTTCTTCATATGTGGGGGTCCCTGCCATCAAAAAAGTAAAAAAAACCCTGCATTAGATGATTCACTGCGTACCAATTCATATAAATTAGCCAACTGGTAAAATCTGTACGAATTCCCATGAGATCGGACTGAAATTTACATATATGTCGGTGGCCAAAAGTGGTGCCCACTCTGAACAATTGACAGATTTGAAATTTATTCAAATAGTTGATAAAAGATGCATTAAAAAAAATTATGCATGTGTGTTTGGAGTATAAACTGAACCTCAGCTTTAAGAAGTATTTAAGAAGGCTTGGCAAAGAATTACACACAACACATGTGCAAAGTATATAAAGACATAGCCAAGGACAATTATTACAAAATACAAAATACAACTACAACAAAGGATTAACAAATAGAAATAACAAATTGTAGTCGTAGTATATTTTATTACCTCTGAGATTTTATCTGTGCATTTTTGTATATACAATGTAAAAAAATTCTGTAGGAATTACAGTGTTACTTGCAGCTGGTTGCTGGTAACTTACCGTAGATTTAAATTTATTTTGTTTGTTCAAACAGTTTGTTCAAAGTTAAATGAACATTAAACATTAACAAGTCTTTGTCTTTACAGAGTAAAACTAAAATAACAGCATCAAGCAAAGCGTTCTGTAAAACAAAATCTAAAGCAAAAAACAGAAAAAGGTTGATGATGATTTCTGGTTCCCAGAATGCTTTGCATGACACTGTTTTTGTATAGTTTTAATCTGTGAAGATAAAGACTTTTTAATATTTATTTAACTTATTTATTGAACAAACTTATTTAGTAAAATAACATACATTTAAATCTACGGTAAGTTACCGGCAACCAGCTGCAAGTAATACTGTAATTTCTACGGATTTTATTTTTACAGTGATAAATAATTCTGTAATAAGGTGCGGTTTGCCTTTTTGCCAATAAATGCATTAAAATTGAAGTGTTTTGTCCATTTTATACCATACATATATTTTTAAGGTTTAATTTAACTCGGGTGGGGGGGCATTAAAAGCAAATATTGTGCACATTTCCCCTCAGACACCCCTTTTGGCCACAAATCTATCAAGTAAAAATTTTTAATACGGTCAAATCAATACATATCAGTATTTGACTGCCTATATACAGTTTTGGGTCCCCAGTTGATGTTCAAAGAACAATTTGAAATCTCAGCTCTAATGTTTCTTTATTGACAAACCAAACAGAGTCATTTGCTAAATTTTATAATGGCTGCACACAGCTGCCACTACTGTGATTAAAGCAGTTTTTCACTAACCAGTTTAATCTGTGTTAGCTGATACTAGTCTTACAATTCTATTATTATAGTGGCTTTGATTATAAAGGATTTAAACTCCACTATTCTGGCAAAATTTATCTACATCCAAAAATGATGGTCAGCCACAAAGTAATACCAAAGTTCCTTTTTTATATGAATAACAATAAGGCCATTCTTCCTTTGAGCTGTTAAGTGATAGAAATTATGAGCCGAAGTGAAAGATGAAGAATGCTTTACATGAATGAGACTTTAACATGAGGTGTCCGGCTGTGGTGACAGTGAACATCTGAGACGCTGTGTGCGCGCCTCAATGAGGTTTGGCAGGAAAGGTAGACTGTACGGCCTTGTAATGAGACAGGGATGAAAGCAGTGGTGGGGGAGATTACAGATGAGCATCGTATCGATTTTTAATTGACCGAGGAAAGTTGTGGAGGCGGTGGAGGGCAGGCCGGTGTGCGGATTATGAAATTAGCTTCAGCTGTCAATCACAGTAAGAGTAGTGGGTGGGAGTGGCTATATTATAATAATAAAAACTAGTAACTGTTAAAGGTCCAGATCGACTGGTCAAAGCTGTACTTTTAAAAAAATGGTAGAGCTCCAATAACAGCTAGGGTACATATTTTGACCATTTCGGTGTTGGTGGTGTGGACTGGTGGGTACAACAGTTGTAAGCAAGTGCAAAACACACCCATCCTGTGCAGACAACACAGATAAATGGCAAATCTAGGGTCATTAAATGAGCTTGATTTGTCAATGTAGGCGTTGCAAAAATTTTGGACTCTAAAAATGGGTCACACAGCACACAATGTACTATAAGATTATTTCTCTGGGTCACACACGTCCTTATCCTGCCACAACATCCACACACTTCTATTTCCTTCTTGTTACAAACACACATACTCTCTCTTTCTCTCTCTCTCTCTTGAGGATACATCCTCTTTTTTCTTCCACTGCCCTTCTCTATTTGCATCTTCTCCTTCACAACCCTGTCTCTCTCTCTCTCTCTCTCTCTCTCTCTCTCTCTCTTTCTCGTTTCTCTCTCATCAGTATCCTGGGGGAAAGAGCAAAAGCCTTTGATCTGGTCTTGCTTTTTTCAGAGGTTGAGAAGTCTTGAAATGGGAAGTGCTCTCCAATTAGCTCGGGTTAAATATTTCAGAGACTACACAGCAATTTTTTCCCTTTTTTCCTCCGATATGGAGAGACTCTACTCTCCTTTACTCGGTCTGTAATGCAAACCTCTGCTTCAGGCTTCATGACAAATATATTGTATTCTATAGACAAATATCAGGCTGTGGTTAAGTAATCCAGTTTTGGATTGATAGGACGTCCATTTCACACAATTCCTGTTGTGGGTATACCGCTCATCTCACCACATTATGATTGTTGACTTAAGATTTGGGAAGCATAGAGGACAGGAATAGTGATTGATTCAAAGAGACAATAGTCTGGCTGGAAATGTTACATTCACGTCCAACTAGATTACTAGTGAATGTTTTGATGATGGACTTCAGACGTCAAATATAAACACAGCAACAAAATTCCGCAGAAATCATGCGATGCTCACAGCTGGAGCGGGACGCCTCTGACCCTCCTGTCAGTGACGGACAAAAAGCTGGGGAGAGGAACACAGGAGAGGAGGATCAACGGTCAAAGAGGTCAAAGTGACCGACCCTCTCCAGTCTCCTAAAACACTGGAGTTCAGTCCCTACCCCCTTCTCCCCGACTGTGTGACCGGGGTACGAAATGACAAAACATCAATCACGTATTGAACACACGGGCTCATATCTGTCATGGATCTGTCACAACTAGAGACTCTTGAAAAATGATGTAACTGAATTAAAACATGAAGCAAATGGTTAGTAATAGGGGATGCTTAACCTTAACCAGAAGATATTGATTGTCAGTGTCAGATGTCAAACTAGGTTATGCTATAAGAATGGTCCTTTTTACAAAACGTTACCAAAATCTGGGATGTTTTAATAGGTTAAAAAACTTTGAAGATAACAAAAAATAAAAATTAAATAGAAAAAAAATGTATATTGATTTTAATAAATTAGCTTAAATTCTGTAGGTAGGTTGGGACAAAGCTAAACATTACATAGGCAGTCAAAATATTTTTTTTATAAAAGTTTTTATTAGAAATAGCTATCAATTACTATCAATTCAGATATGTGTAAAACAGGGGTCTTCAAAGTGGTAATAATTATTTATTAAATATTTTTATATCAGCTTGGCTTGGTTTTTGTATGTTAGCATTTTAAACAATACTAAAACATATCAACAAGTAAAATAAAATAAAATCAACAAGTAAAGTTTTGAGTAGACTATATCAAAAAGTAGCCCTCCAGATTTCTTTATCCATTGTTGTAGCCCTTGCCCACAAAAAGTTTGCAGACCCCTGTTATAAAACATTAAGATAACTTAACTTTATGTTAGATCAGTGGTTCCCAAACTTGGGGGTGTGAGATGGTGCCTGGGGGGGCACTTTATGACATTTTATAAAATACATTACTTTATCATAAATTCTGTCATCTGTCATTAAACCTATAGATCCCAACAAACTGAATTTACATTGTATAATTTAATATATTTAATTTAATTTAATTCAAATTTTAAGTTTAGAATTATTTAATGATAAGAGATTATTTAATTTCATAATTTATTTATTTATTTTTGGGGGGGTAGAAAGGGATGCACCCTACATAAAAGCGGGGTGCACTCCAAAAAGTTTGAGAACCACTGTGTAAGATAATGGTTTATCTAATTGTTAACACAAAAAAATGTTTACTTATTTAATTTTATTTGTGCCACTAATGCTTTGAAAAATAAATTGGATAGCAAAGTGTACCATACTCAGAGTGCGCCTACAATGTCAATCTCTTTATAAAATAACAATAAACTAAACAAAAAAAATTGTGGCCACCAGCCCATAAGTAGACAGCACTGTTCAAGCTCAAAGCTCCATCTGTGGATTTCAGCATCTACAATAAACACTCTGTGTGCTTAAGTCCCAGATGAGCAGTATGGTAATACGGCACCATTCACACATTCACTCCGCTCACCTCCCGTCTGACGTTATGCATCCAAAACATAACAGCCTTCCAACGTAAAACTACAACTCACACAAATACAATTTGCATGAATCCAAATAACCGAGTGATTTTCTCCTAACGTGCCTCTATGCTTCCTAATGAAATCCTGGGGAATTACGGATAAGCACCTAAATTATTAAATTTTCTCAAACTGTTGCTCGTGCATTATTATTTTTTTTAATAATTCCATTTGAAGTGTGTTAATGAGGTTGGCGAGCCTTGGCCCTTTTTTCCGCGTGGAATAGAAAAGGAAGGTGAAAATAATGTAATGCCAAATTAGCCAGTAAATGGAGAAGAGAAACTGTGACCACAGGGACTTGGTTGGGCTTACTGGCCTGTGTTTCAATTAAAAACGCATATGTGTACAAACGTGTCTGTGCATTTAAACCCTTGCCTCTACAAAGAAAAAATCCAAACGTTTCTACCAATTCAAAATGTGACAGGGTGCAGCAAAGTAGCTTGGTATAATGCGAAACATATCCTATATATGACCAGTGTTGGGTGTAACTAGTTACAAAGTAACTAGTTACTGTAATAATATTACTTTTTTCAGTAACTAGTAGTGTAAGGCATTACCCGTCTGAAAATGGTAATATTATTACAGTTTTCCCGAGCTAGTTACTTAAGTTACATTCGCCAGTAGCACCTTCATCACACAAGGCACAAAACACAGAGAACAAAAGGGAAGGGGAGGAGGGCGTGAATGGAACAGTGATTGGTCTAAGTTTGGCACGGGGTATCATTTACCATCACTGATTGGTCGACACCCGGCAGCCAGCAGCACAGAGCGGCAGCGGCACACTCAAAGACAGATCGGGTAAATGGAAGCGTCAACAACGGCAAGCTCTTTTTCAGAGGAAGGTTCCCAGCAACAGAAAGCTAGTTTCGACGGGTGGAGATTCAGTCATATTTTATTATGTTCAACGGAAGGAAAATAACTTGACGGTGAAGTGCACACTCTTTAATGTTTCTCCAAACGCTGTGCCCTACGTAAGGAAGCCAGCAGTTTCTTGGCCGTGGCTTGCCCAAATAAACATTCTTGTCCAGAAGAAAAATGTAACTAGTAATATAACTAGTAATATAACTAGTTACTTTCTCCAGGGAGTAATAAAGTAAAGTAAGGCATTACTATTTTTGAGAGTAATATGTAATACGTAATATATTACTTTTTTGAGTAACTAGCCCCAACACTGTATATGACCCTGGACCACAAAACCAGTCATGTTCATTGATGTATGGTTTGTTAGGATTGGATAATATTTGGCTGATATACAACTATTTGAAAATCTGAAAAAAATCGAAATATTGAGAAAATAGCTTTTAAAGGGATAGTTCGGCCAAAAATGATATTAAACCCATGATTTACTCACCCCCAAGCTGTCCGAGTTGCATATGTCCATCGTTTTTCAGACAAACACATTTTCGGATATTTTAGAAAATGTTTTAGATCTTTCAGTTGATTAAATGTAATGTTACGGGGTCCACGACCTTCAAGTCCAAAAAAAGTGCGTCCGTCCTTCACAAATTAAATCCAAATGGAGTCTAAGATGGCGGCGCTACCGGAAGGTATTTATTTTCGTTAATAAAGTTTTAAATATGGATATTTCTACAACAACACCACGCGGATTACCCTCAGAAGACCTTTGTTTATCATGCTGGAGCCGTTTGGATTTAATTTATGAAGGATGGACGCACTTTTTTTGGACTTGAAGGTCGTGGACTATGGGTGGACCCCATAACATTACATTTAATCAACTGAAAGATCTAAAACAATTTCTAAAATATCCGAAAATGTGTTTGTCTGAAAAACGATGGACATATGCAACTCGGACAGCTTGGGGGTGAGTAAATCATGGGTTTAATATCATTTTTGGCCGAACTATACCTTTAAAGTCGTCCAAATGAAGTCCTTAGCAAATCCACTCACAAAAATAAAGATTTGATATATTTACAAATTTCCTAAATATCTTCATGGAACATTTTACAATGGTTTTGGCATAAAAGAAAAATCAGTAATTTGTATCAAACAATATATTGTTGGCTATTGCTAAACCGGTGCGATTTAAGACCAGGGTCAAATATAGCACCAGCTTAACACATAGGTTATGAAAACTGCTTATAACTAGTAGGAATGCACCAATATATCGGCTTATAATCGATGTTGGCAGACAAAAGCATTTTTTCCAACTTACAGTTTATATGCTCTGCACTTCTAAAAATCAATACGGTATCTATCAGTATTAGTAAATGTTTTTCTAAGTGATATAAAAATATATTATATAAAAATATTATATATATATATATAATTATATATATATATATATATATATATATATATATATATAAAATATATTATATATTATATAATATATTATAATATAAAATTATATATATATATATATATATATATATATATATATATATATATATATATATATATTATAAGTAATAAATAAATATCGGTATTGGCATAGAAACAGTCGACCATTCACAGAGGTATCTCTCAAGCTTGTTAAAGAGACGTTCTTCAAAGAAATCTTTATAAATAAAATAGGAGGTATAATTTCTTTAGTAAGCGATTTATCAATAATGAGAGAGAAAGAGACAAAGAGAAAAAGAGAGATTGATTCAAAAGGTAAAAAAGACGTATGGAGTGACCATGGAGTGAAGCTATGCTGACCAATTGAGCAGGTTTGATCCTGTTGAAGTGCAGCTCTTGGTTAATGGCTGTATTGATTGGTCTCAGTGCTGCTTTAATGAGTTGCTGTTTCTAAAGGAGGCAATGGGCTGAATTGAGTGGCCGCTCTACACATCTGCTTCATCCAGACTTTCTATTCACAGCAGAGCCAAATACAAGTGATTGTCTCCTTCAAACCATCATCACACTCCTGAACACATCTCACAAACATACATGCAGTACTGTACTGTACAAACACCCATGCCATGTTCATTGTAATCGTGTACCTTTAAAAAGGGTTCTGAACAATCCAAATCATATTATGCACGCTCTGTAGTGAGTTTTATTCATATTTAAACACATATTTAATATGAAACACTGAGGTACTTGCTGTGATTAAAGCTTTGCTGCTTTTAATCCATGCTTGTTATAGCTTAAAAGCCAAATCTATATGCTTGTTACCAATAAATAACATTTAGCAGATGTACGCATTTTTATTCAACACTCTTCCTTGTGAATAAAATCGAACTAAAAGTTATTGATGACTCATCATGTGGGTCAATATCACTATAAGGTACCTTTGAGACAGGAAAATTTCTGCCCAAAAACACAGAGATTTTCCATTTAACTTCATATGTTTTGTATTAAGAAGACCTTAGGCTGTTAGAAATGCATATTGGTCACTTTTTATAAATGAGCTGCAAGTAGACACTATACAAACAAACCTCTAAAATATGTACACCCTATCATGCAAATTTAGTGCAAATTTTCATGACAAGGTGGACATTTTTAGCTAAAGTTAGCATTTAATAAAAACATGATGAAGCTGCATAGCTAAGTGGTTCACTGTTGAAGCTGACTGTGCACTGTTTAAATTACATATTTTTTATGTTAATTCATATTTCACAATGACAGGGTGGACATTTTGAGATTGATAACATGCAACTAAAAACACAATATGATAAAAATAAGAAAAAAAATAAGTGTACCTACTGTGTGTGCATTGTATGTTTTAACTGAAGAAAGACCAAATGGGGGACGGGATGCCACTGACTACATCAAAAAGCTTACTATTATTATGTAAATTGAATATAAATGATAAAAATGACTTGTTGTATCAAATAACTTGTTCAGGACAGTAAGAAAAATCTAAAAGTTTTTAAATTTTATGTCATTTATTCACTTTTTACACTCACTAAAGTTAGCTGAGCACTGTCTGGGACATGGCAAAATCGCATACATCCAATCAAAAATATTTGAAAAACATATTTCTAGAGTCTTATCATTATACTTGTATGTGTGTAAATGTTTTGCCATTTATAATAAAACTTCAGAATTTCATTATTTTGGATTATATTCATGATGACTGAGTGATTCTGAAGAGGACAGCAAAAGAAACTTTATAGTGATATTGACTCATGTACTAAAGCGTTTTTATCAAATCAAATGCACCCTAAAGGGCTCGTTATAGTTGTGCGTAGGTCCTACGGCATAGTCGCGATGGCGTATTTCCGCGTCGGTTTTCATTTATACTTTTGCGTCGTCGTGCACATTGACGTGCAAACACACGCACAGAGATGTAGGCAGTATCCACGCGTGTAACCACAGTAGCAGTGCGACCACCAGTGAAGAAGCAGCTTGTTCCTTAAAGGAACAGTATGTAAGAAATGTATATCAATTAATCATATGATATGTCACTGGACATTAAGAAACCTTTTTATTTCAAATACTTATTTCACTGACAATAGTTGCAGCCCTCAACTGATGTTTATGTTGTCATTTTGTGTATTGGCCACCAGTTGTGTGATTGCAGTACCAGTTTTAGCCACAAGTTTTGTGATTGCAATACCAGTTTTGGCCACAATCGTACATACTGTTCCTTTAACCCACAAACGAAGAAGAAACCGCAACGTGTTGTGTATGATTTGAGAAGACCAGCAATGATGGCAGTAAATAAACAGCGATTTTTGTTGCAGTTTGATTCAATTACTCCTCAACTTGGCCCATCTTTGTTTTCACCGTTGCAAACGGAAATACCTATGACGTAGTTTTTTTTACCTGACGGGAGGGGTTCTGGTGGACCAATCACAGCGCTTGCGGTCCACGTAGAACTGATGCGCTGTTAAAAATTATGCGATGTGCACGTCAGGCTACGCAGAGCTACGCACGGGCAACGGATAACCTTAGGCGTAGCGAAGGATTTCAACATAAGAGGATATTGAGTTATCACAACTCACAACTGGATTTTCACTGGATAAGACGCATTGGCCTCTAACAGAAGCTAGTTATTTTCATTTGTAAAGTTAGAGAAATTGATATTTCTCTTACAAAATCGCATTGATTACCCTCAGAAGGCCTTTATTTATCCACCTGAAGCCATGTGGATTACTTCTGTGAAGGATGACTACTACACATTCTTTGGACTTGAAAGAAGTGGACCCGATTTTCAATCGTTATAAAGCTTGGAAGAACTAGGACATTTTCTAAAATTACTAAAAATGTGTTCGTCTGAAAGATGATGGATGTATCTCGGATGACTCGAGGGCGAGTAAATCATGGGGTTATTTTCTTTTTTTGACAAACTATCGCTTTAAATAAGAAAAAGTCAAATGGCATCCGTTTCATTGGGTCGAGTCGCTGTCAGTGTGAACACCTCTTGAAGTCTCTCATTGAAAAATGTTGTAATGAAAAAAAATCATGCCAAAGATACAGTAAAGTACAATGAGCTCAGCCCCATAAAAAGACCAGAATGCAGAGTCTAACCAAAAAAACAAGAATCTCAATGGGTGATATCAAACACAGGGATTGCCATTGACCCAGCAGACATATAAACAGCTCCATGAATCTGACGCAAGAAAGCATTTGCCCAAAGCTACTACTGCTTTCCAACTCTTCCTGTTTATCGGTGGTGAGAATAAGGACTATTTAATGTTGGCCACATCAGCAAACAATTTACTTTTCTTGGTTGTTCCTGGAGGGCAAGAGAGGGTAAACAACAGAGGACCAAGAAACTAGCCTGTAAATGTATAAACCATATATGCAGTCTAAAAAAGAAAACGTAGCAACAAACACACTTATGTGCATTTAATCCTAATATCCAAAGGTGTTTTAACACAAAAACACGAATCTCTAAGCAATAAGCAGTCAAGTTTGCTTTTATACACAGACTAGGTAACGGCAATTTTGAAGCTAGTGGCTTTTGACTTCTAAACATAACTGACCTAAGATGCTTGAGTTTCTCTGTCAAACCCTATTTCAGTTTGACAGCCTAACCATCAACTGGCCAACACTGACAGCTGGCCGATAAAATGAAATGTATGTGCAGAGACGGGCATGCGACTCAGGGGTCAATCTTTTCAGAGACACAGCGGATGGAGAAACGCCGGCGCTGATTTCTTCATGGCAGAAGAGGCTCAGAAAGGCTTTACATGCATTTAGGAGGTGAAAAGTAATGCGGGCGTGAGGGTCTGAGCTAGGGGGTCCATTACGTACCGTTTTCCCCATGAAGGGTACGCCTAACAGCATCTCCAGCGGAATTAGCGTGGATCAATGTTCCCACGTGTCAGGTTTCGCTCTGAAGATGTTCTCTTATGGCAGATGGTCCGCAGTTTATCACTTCAATTAGCTCTCATGCACAGAGCTGGCACTAGGAAGGGGTATCGGAAGCACTCAGCGGAGTTACCGGCTTTCCAAAGTCCAGCTTTACCGAAAGCTGAACTATATCTCTCCCACCTGTGGCTCTGGGCCACATCTTGAATCGCATTTCCACCAACTACCACACGAATTAAAGCATTAGGCTTTCACTACTGTTTCAAATCGGGAGATTAAAATGGCCAGGAATTTGAAATATAACCACCTTTAATAGTTTTGGATGATGGATTGGTTCCGCTAATGGCCAAGGGATCCCTGTTTCACATAAACAGATTATTTCATTAAAGGCTTTAATTGGTAATAGATTGTATTGATCAAGGCTTTTGTTTTTTGGCCGGCGTGCCTACGACTTTCCTTCTCTCCCCATTGGCCGAAGCTGTCAGGATGACGCCGCGAGGAGCTTTTTACCTGCGTGAGATGATTGGTTCAGCCTTCACATCTCATTTGACTAATGTGACACACCGGGTTGTCAGGCACCGTGCGCTCACGCTTTTTTGGAGAGCTGCCAAACATTTCTTCCACATTTGCAATTCAAGACTGTCACGAAATTAAATTCGTCCTGTTCCTCTGCGCGGAGAGGAATGTGGGAGTATTCAATGCCATCATCGCTTTTGGAAGGGTTTTCCAGATTTCATTTCACTCTTCTGTCAGTGAAATGCTCAGTTAATGTCACATGCGAGTTTTTGTATGCAACGTATTTTAGGACGGTGTAACGTATCACCCACAAAACTTTAGAAACTAACAGTACGTTGAACAAGAGGAAATGAAAATGTAAAAATGTGGTCCTTGCACATGCACAATTCACCACAGTGATGCTAAGATCCAATATGTGGTTTCGAATGTGTTGCTATGTGGTTGCTAAGGTGTACCGATTGGCCTTTAGTGCATTGTTAAAGGATTAGTCCATTTTCTTAAAAGAAAAATCCAGATAATTTACTCACCACCATGTCATCCAAAATGTGGATGTCTTTCTTTGTTCAGTCGAGAAGAAATTATGTTTTTTGAGGAAAACATTGCAGGATTTTTCTCATTTTAATGAACTTTAATAGAGCCCAACATTTAACACTTAACTCAATACTTAACGTTTTTTTTCAACGGAGTTTCAAAGGACTCTTAACGATCCCAAACGAGGCATAAGGGTCTTATCTAGCGAATATTGTCATTTTTGACAAGAAAAATAACAAATATGCACTTTTAAACCACAACTTCTCGTCATGTAGATCCGGTTGTGATGCGGCAGCTGACCCCACGCAATACGTCATGACGTCAAGAGGTCACAGAGGACGAACGCGAAACTCCGCCCCAGTGTTTACAAGTGTCTTGAAAGAGGACCGTTCCTACGTTGTTGTATGTCAACTGATACTAATTAATGTCTTTGTGTCAGTTTATTGTTTAAATGGTCCGCAAATGTGCGTTTTATAACACGTGACCTCCCTACGTCACTACGCATTTACGTTAGGTCGTGCTGGACTTGACCTAGACGAAAAGTTGTGGTTTAAAAGTACAGCTTTTTTATTTTTCTTGTCAAAAATAACAATCGTTTTGCTAGATAAGACCCTTATGCCTCGTTTGGGATCATTTAGAGTCCTTTGAAACTCCGTTGAAAAAAACTGTTAAAGGAACAGTATGTAGGATTGTGGCCAAAACTGGTATTGCAATCACAAAACTTGTGGCTTAAACTGGTACTGCAATCACACAACTGGTGGCCAATGTACAAAATGACAACATAAACATCAGTTGAGGGCTGCAACTCCACTTTTTAAATGACAATATCCTGGCCGGACCACTGTTGTCAGTGATATAAGTATTTGAAATGAAAATTATTTCTTAATGTCTAGTGACACATCAGGGCCATTTTATGATTAATTTATATAAATTTCTTACATACTGTTCCTTTAAGTATTGAGTTATGTATTAAATGTTGGGCTCTATTAAAGTCCATTAAAATGAGAAAAATCCTGCAATGTTTTCCTCAAAAAACATAATTTCTTCTCGACTGAACAAGAAAGACATCAACATTTTGGATGACATGGTGGTGAGTAAATTATCTGGATTTTTCTTTTAAGAAAATGGAATATTCCTTTAATATCATCATCTCATGTTTGACCAAGGTGGCGTTTAGTGCACTTGAGCTCTTCATATCATCTGACCCAACCATGGGTTGAAACAACCCAGCATAGGTCAATTTAAACCAAAAGTTAAGTTTTTCCATGTTTTATCCAACCATGAGTGTATACACTTAACATAATAGACATATAATATATCGTATATCGTATCATGGCCAAGACATTAATTCAATGCTTCTCAGATTCCAACCCCCAAGCTTTAACATAGTGAAAAAACTACAAATACATAGAGAATGAGAAAAGGTTGACACTAGTCAACGCCAGGGTATGCTTTTTAAATGAATTAAACAAAAAACATGATCTAAGAGCAGTCTGGGTGAATGTCATCTGGCCAATCTGTATGGAAGACAGCTTTCAAGGTTGCACACCGCCCCCCTCTCCCCGCCCCTCTTCTATCTTTCTATAATTGATCATGTATTCCTGGGCAGGATCTTCTCTAGTGTCTGAGTGCCAGTGGGTAAATGTGGATCAAACATAGAGATCTATTGAGGTCTCTACCAGCGGCACCCGCCAACTGCCACTGTCACAGGCCACCGAGAACACCCGCTACACCTCGTCGTGAAATTTAAAAATAAATCCATTCATTTCCACATCAAAGCCAGCTCTGTCGTCTGTCCTCACTAGCAGAGCTTGGCAGGTTGAAGTTGCCTCTTGGCAAGGTACTCGAGGTTCGCTTCTCCTGTTGGCTTTCACTCAAGGACAGGTAAACCTCTGCTCTTGTTTGTTTAAAAAATTATTTTGGATTGACATTTTAGATGCGCAATGGGACTTCTTTGTGGAGTGGAGTCAAAACTTGCTGACCTTTCAAACTTTGCTTATTAGGTCTTTGGTGTTGCTGTATAATTAGTAGGGAGCAGAATAGTATAAAGAGATGAGGGTGGGCTTTTTTTGAGTTGGTAAGTAAACACCAACCAAAACATCCCAGCAACCACCTATCATCCAGATCATCCCACCAGAACTCGGAATGATTTTTGCATGGTCGAGCACCAACCACACCATTTTTCGGGAAGATCTAGCGCATCCATGTAAGACCATCAGTCGCAGAAAGATCTTTCCCCATCGTTAACTTGAGTACTGACAGCTTGCTGCGCTGAAAACCCAAATGTGGACAGCTGTGATCATGTATTAATTCCCAGGAAACCTTTGGATTGTTGATCCCTGAGGCTCTACGCTGCCACGATCTATCAATTCCAAATTCACCGACCTGCTGTGACCCACAGGACCCTGATAGTTAAAGGGAGAGGTGAGAATGTAACTAAAATACACAAATACAAATCTGTCATGTTAGGGAGCAAACATTTATCTGGAACGCACAAACTTTCTAAAACAGTAGTAAGGCTCGCGTAAACATCTGGAAAAGGCGAGAGCTGTCGACACTTACTGGGCATGAGTGCATGTTTTTCTATTTAGGAAATTGTGGACAATTCATAAAGTTGCATTCTGTGAAAACCAAGCTGAAGTTATTTCATAATGTAACCTTATCTTTAATATTGACTGAGTAAGGTCATGTCAAAGATTGATATGAATGACTAATATCAAATTTGAGGCTCCAAATCTCGAAATTACTGTAGATTATGAGACCTCAGCCTGAATTATAGAGACATTGTCACCAATTCAAGACTAAATGCATTTAATATCTACCAAATACAAAGCTATATATTTCTTTTTTCTTAATCTTTGCACCTTATTCACAATACTCTTTAGCTTTATTGGCCTGGTGCAAATATTATATCATGTTAAATTATATTTTGTACATATAAAACTGTGAAAGATTTATTTGCATCCTCCTCAACCTTCTGGCCCACAAGATGGAAAAATGTGATGTGCAAATTACGTTCAGCATGGATTTTATGGGCGATTTGCGCCCTAACCTGATTTGCATAACTCCTTTAGTGAATTGGGCGTTAAGCAATGCAGACAGTGGCCCTCATTTATCAAAAGTACGTACACCAAATTTCCAGCGTACACCTGGCGTACACCCAAAACCACGGTGACTTTGAGATTTATCAATATGGACGTTGGCGTACGGCACGCTCAAATCCTGCGCCTGCTCAGGAGGTGGTGTACGCACATTTTGAGTTAGTGCAGAAATGCGCAAACACTTCCTAACACCACAAAACGCACTGACAAACTAAAATATAGGATATATTATGACCCACTGTAAAAAAAACAACATAATGCTTACAAACTTCAGTGTTTATTTTTATGCAACATGGACTTCAATGTTTAATTTGAGAGACTTTACCAAAGCATTTGATTTGTAGGCATATGTATTACTTCAGTTGAGAGCCTGGGCGCTTTACCTGACGTTTCAGGGCAAACCATGTGAGCGGATCGGAGCGGAGCCTTGAGCGGTGCGGTAATATTCCATCAAAGCGCCTCTCTAAAAACTCCGCTCGCTCAGCACCGCTCGTTGAACCCAGAACGCCCTTTGATAATTTGCTAGTTCGAGAATCTGTAAAAACGTCTAGCAATAAGTTGTGGAATTCAAGCCTTATACATAAATGTAAAGTAAAAATCAAAGTTAAGGTTGGACAGGAAGAAAACATTAAAAGGAAGTGCGGAGAGACTGTAAAAGTTAGCAAATATTCATCCTGGAATCTGAAGCGGCACATTGCAAGAAAGCACGAGGATGTGCTACGAAAACATGGTAATAATGCATCAAAATGTAAGCTATACCATTCGATGATAAATAAATAGCTACACATGAATAGGTAAAGTAAAATGTTTGTGTTGAATGGAGCCATAAATCCGATCATGATGACATGCGGACAAAATCATGGCCACGAATTATCTTTTATGCTACATATGGACACTTCTTTTTCTTATTTAGTTTAAAGTATGGCCATAAATATAAATATTCAACAGTTTGTTCCTTGGAATTAATTATTATAATATTTCGTAATTACTATTACAATTATTATTACTTCAAATTATGAATTAGTCTAGTAAAACATGTGGATGTCGTGGAAACAAATTGTTAATTTGAATTAAATCCGGAGCTCCGTATGAAACTGGATCTTAGCTAACAAACAACATACAGAAAAACACACTACAAAAGTTACTACATCATTTTTAAATATTATTTTAAAAAAACTTAACCGAACCATTAAGCAGACATATAATTTAGATGTAGGCAACATTAAATAATAATAATAAATAATTATTCTTCTAAATATCAATTAAGCGTCATTAATAATAAAAATAATAATACAAATATTACAAAACGTCATGCAATTATTAATGTGTTCTTAATCCCGCTCTTTAAACTGCCAAATAAAACAATTTTGTTTCTTTCCACTTCCCTGGTTTCTCGTCTTTGCCGTCTTCCATGTGTCAATGTCGTAAAATGAGGGCGTGGGGGAGGTGGAGATTTGAATTTATATGGGCGTGTTATTCTAATGACGATCGTTTTCAGCCGCCGCATTTATGAAGGGCAGATATTGCGTACACCTGAATTTCAGAGGTACGCACAGTTTCATAAATCAGGCGGTGAGAGGAGTGTAAGCATAATCTTACGCCAACATATACGCCCGTTTCTACGCAAGAATGATAAATAAGGGCCAGTGTGTATAAATAAACAAGCGCTAAAAGTGGGCGAAAATTTTTATAAACTCCCCCCATGTGGCTGTGTGTTTTCTAGAAGAGTGAAGCATGCACACTCTTGTGTGAACTTATGGGAGGCGCTGCACGCCGGCATGTGTGTGAAAAAAACCCTACGTGGCAGCAGGGACTGTGGTTAGCCGTGTGCAGAGAGCCACTGATGGCAGAATTGGATGGTATATCCTTGAGTGGCATGTCCTTCGCGAGAGGTTGGAAGGAGGTACCCAGGAGGAGAGCTTGGGCTGAGTCGGCCCGTAACAGGATGGACTGACTGATGTGGTGGGGGGTGGCGAAGCGTTGGTGGATGGCATCTTTGGTGGGTATCCAACAGTGGCACACCTATCAAGGCAAGTAGGAGGTGGCCGGCACCACATCCGACAGTCCTATCAAGGCGAAGAAGGTGTACATGTCACGGAGGCTGACTGTGATTGGACGATCCCAGCATGGGCTCGAACAAAGAGCGCGCGTGTACGCGGGGAGGAAAGGAAATCTGTCAGAACGCTGCACGGCTCACTCACTTTCTCTCGAGCTGTCACCTCAAATCTGGATCTGTCATACCTGTTTACACACTTGACACCTTATTACTGGGCAGCAATCGAAGCCTACAAGTGCATCTCTGCTGGTTTAAAATTGCACTTCCTCATTCATCTCAGAGTTATCGACTAAACATTGAGAATGATACTCTAACACATTTGCTTGATAGTCTGCTTGGGAAATCAAATGAAAGTAGCTTTCCTGCTTTTTGGCACGTGTTGTATAACTGAAAGAGTCTAGAAATAAAAAGGATCCGTTCTAATACAACTGGGACCTCTGAACTCAGCTTGTTTCTATCATACTGAAACATGAATAATGTTGTCTCGATAAAAAGCTATCTATCTGAGAAACACATGCATCTAATGAAATACAGGCCCTGATGTCATAATGCTTTTACTTGACACTGACAACACTACGAACTTAATCAGATCTTATAACACAAACATTATGCATATAATGAATCAAACAGAAAACATAAATACTCCCCATGTCATATGAAAGTGTTTAATCTCCTTTAAGATTCTGTTTCGAACTCTAACATGCTAACACAAAGTCTAGGCAAGTGCAATGGCTAAAAAATCAATAATCCTCAGATAAGCAGAAAACTACATAGGACTTACAAATATTGGTTAAAGTATAATATTTTGTCAATACTCTTCATTGATGAATCAAATATACACTCTTAAAATTAAAGATGTTTAAAGGAAAAGGGAGTCGGGCCGACTACCAAAACACACTTGTAGCCAATCAGCAGCAAGGGGAGTGTCTACTAGGGATGGGCATGATTAATCGACGATCGATAATTGATCGTTAAGAATTTAGTCGATGAAGTTAATTTGTTATTGATTAATCGAATACTTTTTTTATCTAATGCAGGTTGCCTTGCCTAGCGTAGCGTGTGTCTTGAAGCAATTAAATGAATTTCACTGTGTGGCAGCAATTCAACATTTTACCACCAGGGTGCAATATTTGACACCATACTCCGTTATCTGTGACCTTCCGTTTTTATTTCAAAAAAAATAATCATGAAGAGGTCATGATTTTTTTGAACAAATGAGGTCTCTGTTTAAGAATGTGGCTCGCAGCTGCAGGTTCCGCTGCTTTAGAGCGCCGCATATTCAAGTGCATAATATGGTCCGTTTGTCTAACTAAATGTAGTTTAACTGTTTGCCACAAGTTGATCTTGTAATAAAGGTCTCATGGAGGAAAACAAGTTGTATTTTTGTATTCAACGTTTTTGAATAATAAGTTAAATAATTGTTATTTATTATAAAAAATTAATGATTAATCGATAGTCGATCGTTAATTCTCCCGACAATCGACTAAAAAAATTTAATCGAATGCCCATCCCTAGTGTCTACTAACCGACATCGTTGCCTGGGTTGCGTTTGTGGGGGGTGCGGGTCTATCAAAAGAAGGCCCAGATTCTATTGGGGTAGGGGCGTATTTGTTTAGATGATTTCAAATGTCAACATTGGCTTTCAGAGATCATGCACCCTGCCTTTTAAAGCGATACTCCAGCCAAATATAAAAATTACCCCATGATTTACTCACCCGCAAGAAATCTGAGATATACATGTCCATCATCTTTTCAGACGAACACATTTGGAGTTATTTTAGTAAATGCCCTTGCTTTTCCAAGCTTATAACGGTGGAAAATAGGGATAAACTTCTAACTTTACCTCTGTGAAGGATGAATGCACTTTTTTGGGATTTAATCCACACAGCTCCAAGGGGTTAATAATGGTCTTCTGTGGGTAAACGACGCAATTTTGTAAAAAAATTATCCAGATTTCAAACTTTTTAAACTGTAATAACTAGCTTTCTCGTAACAACGATTAATCAACGAGACATGTGTTTTAACATAGTAAGCGTTGGTTGCCATGGGTGCGTTGTGCAGTGACTCTGAGTGTATCGCATGAGTCCAAGATGGCAGCATTACCGAAAGCTAGTAATTATAGTTTTTAAAGTTTAAAACATGAATATTTTTCTTACAAAATTGCAGAAGACCCTAATTAAGAAGTTCCCTAATCCGTTTTCTACACTGCAAAAAATTACTTTCTTAGTATTTTTTTGTCTTGTTTTCAGTTCAAATATCTAAAAATTCTTAAATCAATATGTATTTTGTATACAAAAATATAAAATTAAAGTGAATTTGTTCTTAAAACAAGAAAAATATCTGCCAATGGGGTGAGAACATTTTTGCTTGAATTAGGTGTTTAAGAAAAAAGAAATCTTATTTCAAGATTTTTTTCTCAACCCATCGGCAGATATTTTTGCTTGTTTTAAGCACAAATTCACTTAAATTTTATATTTTTTGTCTAAAACTAGACTTATTTTCTTTTTGCTCATCAAGAAAATACATCTTAATTCAAGAATTTTTTGATATTTCTACTGAAAACAAGACAAAAATACTAAAAGTAAGAAAGTAATTTTTTTGCAATATACACGGCAAAAAATGATTTTCAAGAAAAATATTTCTCAGTATTTTTGTCTTGTTTTCAGTAAAAATATCTAAAATTCTTAAATAAAGATGTTTTTCTTGATGAGCAAAATGACAAATTTCAAATTTAAGTGCTTTTGTGCATAAAACAAGCAAAAAATATGGCAATGGCAGATTTTTTTGCTTGTTTTATGCACAAAATCACTTAAATTTAAGTCTAAAAACTAGACTTATTTTCTTGGGTCGTTTTGCTCATCAAGAAAATAAATCTTAATTTAATAATTTTTAGATATTTTTTTACTGAAAACAAGACAAAAATACTAAGAATTTTTGTCTTTGAAAATCATTTTTGCAGTATCGTTATAAGCTTGGAAAAGGACATTTACTAAAATAACTTTAAATGTGTTCATCTGAAAGATGATGGACATACAGTATGTATCCAGGTTTGCTTGAGGGTGAGTAAATCATGGGGTAATTTTGATATGCCATGGAAGAACCATTTCTTGCGTACCTTTATATAATCTAAAAAAAATTTTCACTACAAAGAACCTTTTCTTTACGGAACCATTCAGCCAAAAAATGGTTGCTAGCTACCTTGTAGGATAGGCTTCTTTTCATCTATGTAACACAACTAATGTGTGTAACCGCAACTGTGCATTATCAGGACATTAAAATATTTATGAGCAGCTGTATAATGTCAGTCTTTACACTTCTGAGTTGGGTTTTAATCTAATATGCTACTAAAGCCCGCAGGTCTGTGTGTGTGCATGGAGACACATTTGGAGAGATACAGAGTTGATCACTCTGGAGTGTTTGTGGACAGAACGTGTGAGCTCATGACAGGAAGCACCTTGCGGTTAGCTGTGACTGACAGTACAGGTCACCCTATGTCTGGATCAATCACAGTTGTGGAGCAGACAGGGAGGGGTGGGACCCAGGGGAAGAGGGCGGGGTGCTTCACTCCCCCAATCCGAGGGTCTGTCTGTGGGACCGTGGGCCCAGGATGAGGCCGTTGCCTGCTGCTCGTCAGCTCATGGGCAAAACACGGGCAAGTCGGCAGACATTACCGCCAGTCAGCTCACATTAGCGACCTCTCTTCTCCGAGTAGCTGCAAATATTGGATGTAGTTCTGGTTTTATATGCAACAATAATCTTCAAGAGGAAGAGAATATTTTTAACAAATTTTTTCAACAAACGCTGTAAATTTCATGTCATGTGACTGGTATAGCAAAAGGGGAGAGGCATCATGCAACCAGTAAGAAAAAAAAACTGTAAATGAAAGACACAAGGCCTACATGTCTTCCTGGAAATTTTCCGAAGGGCTGAGGGAAGCATGGTAGACGAGCGATAAACCAACCGCAAAACGTGGGTGCCAAAATCCTGCAAGCGATACCCCAACCCAGACACATTTTGGAAAGGTGGGGGCCCTCATGCATTACTTGTTCATCAATTTCCATTTCATTAAAAGGGTTTATGAAAATGCTCTAATCTTCGAGGAACACACAAAAAGCTCAGAGGTTCGTAGCCCATTTTTTTTCTCCAAGGTGGGGAGGGGGCTTCTTTTTGTCAAGTTAAAAAAAGCTGTTGTGTTCAGTAATGGACGCTGTTCCACAGGTAAAGAGTTTCCATTAGGCATCAAAATAATTGAACTAAACCGTACCGATGCTTTTCATGCATAGCCTGTTTTGCGTAATAAGGCAGGATGTATTCTGCTTTAATATCCGCCTGTCTCTCATGCTTTAGACTCATGCGGGCTGAAACTATTGTTCACCCGTGGCCAATTAGTAAAACATCAGGTGTCCATGGAGTCTTGATCCCCATCCTAGTTTTGTTGCCTCCAGAGACGGACACCGGCGCATACGTAGAGTCCCAACATGGTACAGGCCGGCTGTTCAAACATCTCAGCACACATCAGAGCTTCAATCCCACAATGCACCACAGGTCCATCACCCTGCGCTCTGTCTGCAGACGTTACCCAGGGGTCTCATAAAGAGAGATGTTTTAGAAACAAGATCCCTTGTTGCAAACTGTGTTCCGCCCCCTCTCTGCTCGCTACAATGTCACAATAACACAAATGGATACATTACAATAATTAGCCGTGTGTCTCATCACCACACCTGTCTCTGGTGGGTAGAGAGTGTGTGTTTGTTTGCTGTGTGTTTATGCATCCATGTTTATAAGTGTGGGTGTATCTGAATGACACAGCACAAAGCGAAATCAAATCAATCGGCACGGTTCATGAGATGTATATGAAAATAACATGCACACAAATTAAAGTCAATATCGAATGGCCATAATGGAGGGTAATTTCAGTTGGAGGTGGAACGCGAGGAGCCCAGAATAATGAACGTTACATAAACAGCTAAAATTACCTGCGAAGCAATTCGGCCACCCAGCAACAACCCGACGCCCCTCTGATGGTGATTCACTTCGATGGAAAATAAATATTACAATTTCCCATTACTGTAAATGAAGTAAACATTAGAAAACAGCTCCGACCATGAAGTTAATCACCAAAGGTCATGATGTAATGAAAAGGTGTCTCATTGAGTGATCGCCTGTGCACAGTGGCCAAAAATCTGCTATTCTTTAAAAAAAAAGATATCGGAGAATAATAAACAATAATAAACATATTTTTTCACACACAGACATTGGTTTATGGACATGATGGACAGTGTTCGTATGAGGTACAAGTAAGGTACATTTGAATTTTTCTTTAGTTTATTTTATTGCTCATACGCCTAATTTAAAATGTACATTTAAACCTAAAGTCTGTTGGCTAGACGGTGTCAACCTGTTGCCTGGCCTGGATGAGCTGTTGTTGCAAAAGCTCAAACTGCATTTTATTACGAAGCTGAGAGATTCACACAACAGAACGGCCTCTGTTGTGCAATCCATGCTTTGTCCCTGTACCACCTGTATCTGCTGTACACACATCATCCATCCTCTGCTGCAGCTCCATCCAACAGGACACACATGGGATGTGGGACTCTGGCACTGAGACACCAATATGGTGCTCTGTTCTTCATCCATGCAGTCTGTTAGTGTATTAGTCACAATATTATTATTAAACAGTTCACTGTTATATTATAATCCACTCTTTTATACTCAGTTCTATTCTTTTCTGCATATCTATTGCATTTTATCCTATTCGGGCCACAAAAATTTCTTTGTGTTCTATTGTATTCTATGTCTATTTTATGTCTATTATATGTCTAATCTATTCTATGTCTATTCTATTCTGTTCTGTTCTGCACATCCATTGCATTTTATCCTATTCGGGCCACATAATTTTCATTGTGTTCTATTGTATTCTATGTCTATTCTATTCTAAAGGTTTCACGGTATAAATTACGGTTCGGTGTGTATCGCGGTTTCTGTACGTTTCGGTACACTTTGGTCACAAAAGGCTTTTTTACAAAAATAAAAACCTTTGCCGTGTTTAACCTCTGCCAAAATCAACATTCAAAATCAAGAGCACTTGTATTATTATACTACATGTACCAACTTCAAAGTAACTTCAAAATGCAGATAAAATAGCTTAGAACACTGGGTTACTTTTTATATTCTATGCCACTATCTTCAAGTTTTTTCGCAAGAAGATCAGTTTGTTAACATTTAAACACGAAGGCAATGTGTGCTGTTTCTGTCTCACCTGTGATCGCATGCTATCAACAACACCCTGGTGATGACGGCGTAATAAGCGACTCGTCATATTAGTTGCAATGCCTTGAGCATACGGCACTCGCAAATCTGTCAGTTTTGTCCACGTTTTCTTGAGCATCGCTGCTGCAGTAGACTTAAATAAAGCTGGTGGTCCCTCTATTAGCGTTTTTTCTCCTTAGCTTGCCGCGCTAAACGGTCCGCGCCACACAAACGCACACACACCAACATGTGAGGAGGAACTGTGAGGTTGGCAACAGATTTGCATGCTATAAGTTGATTGGACAGGTACTCAAACGTAAACACACGCAGAGCTTATTCAGAACCATACATTAGCAGTTTTATGCGTTGTTTTTTCACAAAACTATTGGAAATGCGTGGTCAAATCAAAAACGTGCACCATGCGTCCCGAACCGTGGGAGGATGACGGGACGATTTGATCCTTTTCTGAGAACCATTAACCCCCAATGTCTATTCTATAAATTTTTTCCTATTCTGGCCACATAATTTTCATTTTATTCTATTGTATTCTATGTCTATTCTATGTCTATTTTATTCTAATCTATTCTATTCTATGTCTATTCTATTCTGTTCTGCCCATCCATTGCATTTTATCCTATTCGGGCCACATAATTTTTTATTTTATTCTATGTCTATTCTATGTCTATTTTATTCTATTCTATGTCTATTCTATTTTGTTCTGCCCATCTATTGCATTTAATCCTATTCGGGCCACATAATTTTAATTGTATTCTTTTGTATTCGATGTATATTCTTTTCTATTCTATTCTATTCTATTCTATTCTATTCTATTCTATTCTATGGGTGTGTCTCAAGCAGCTCCTTAGCTTTCGAGGTCGTGAATCAGTATATCGTGTATACAGGTCATGGTTATGGCACTAGTAAGGACCCTAGCTCACTTCACATTGGGACATGGTTCACTTATTTTCCTGTGATGTGACTGCTTAAGCACGTTGTGATAATTTGACTGCTGTTATTCACTGACAACTGGCAAAACAACCATTTTTTAATTTAGAGGAATATTACATTTAAATTTTAAGTAGATTGTGATCCCTTGTCTGGCAATGTGTGTTTATATTAAAACTAAAACAAACGTTTGTCTTTTCAAAAGTTCTGTTGTGTTTCATGAAGTTTATTGAGTTGGCTTGCGCTATTTCAGTTGGAGAGCCTCAGAAAAGGTCAAGTCATTTCCAGTAAGGGAACATAGGGACCATCGATACTCATTGGATTTTGTGGGAATTTTTAGGGAATGAACATTCCAGTGCATTGGAAGGATTTGCAATCAAAGAAAACCCTAAAATGTCCAACTCCCTGTTCAGTGCCCTGACAACTGAACAAGGGACCTGATTAAGATCCAGCCTTTGTCAATTCTATGTCTATTCTATTGTATTCGATATTGTCAGTTCTTGTTTAAAGTATATGTTAAGCCAATAATGTACCAGTCTTTTCACATCACTCACAAAAGGTCTAACACCAAAATAAATTATGAATTTGAATGTGCATTCAGATCACCGTCACACACTGTTCGTCGTAAATAATTGGTAAAACTTACTGGGGTGGTACATATTTATGCTATTCAAATCCCCATTCAAACAAAGCTCACGTCCTCACATGCAGTTACACTGCATCTAAAATTAGATCATACAAAGCACACTTATAGCATTTATTTACTCTATATCTTATGTAAGGCCTCTGTGATGAATTACACAAACAGAGCACCACGCCGCTCCTCATATCTCACCTACAGGACGCGGTTAAAATTCTACACGTGAACTTCCTCTACAGAGCGAGTCATTGGATCGCTGAGACAAAATTAGGCCAGTATGTTAGGCCTGATCTTCATTCCCCTCCGTACATGAGAATGAAGAAGAAAAGGGTTTGAAAAAGAATGACTGGAGCCCAGGGCAATCGTGGCAGAAAGGAAAAAACACACAGCCACCCCGTACACACTCCGCACGCAAACATACACACACATTTCATGAGACTGACAGGCTCCTTTGCTCGATTCTGTTTGTGTGAGCTCTCTCGCGCCACGCTTCTCCATGAGCAGCAGATGAAAGAGCAGGATGCTCCAGCGCGAGCCTCCCACGGGCCTCCCGAAAACGTCAATACGCTCCCTCAACACATCTAAAGCAAGATGTACACACATACACACATGCAGTCTTAAACACAAACAAGAGGGTGAGATCTCCAGCAACCACATACCACAAACATGAGATATTTTCATAAGCTTTATCCATAAACATCTGATCGTGCACAATCATTCCAAGGGGGAGAACATTGTAGTACAGTTTCTTGGTTAATTCACTTCAGATTTACATGTTTTGGGGGTTTGCATGAGAATGTCGGCAAGAAAAATCAAAACAGCCATCTGTTGAGACTGGATGACTTTGACAACACAAACCCAGAGTATATGAGTTAATGTTTTAAATGAGGTTTCCCAGTATATTAAAATTACAGTGGACATTATTTCTCAAAATTTAGTAGCTGACCTGGACAACAGTGTGCTGCTATTCAGCAGTTCAGGTGTGTGAAGAACTTTTTTTTATAAAAAATTAATTTGTCAGGAAAAAAGTATTAAATGCAAATCATAATAATGTTATACAAAGTGAAAAGTTGGATCAACTTAAAAAATATTTTAATTGGTAACACCCCCCAAAAATGTATTTATTTAACTGAATTTTTTTACCTAAATAGAAACTAAAGTGAAATTTTAAGTTGGTGTTACCAAAAGATAAGAATCATTTTCAATTTTTACAGTGCAATTATTAATTTTTTTATCACTTTTTACAGTGTATAACATTATTATGATTTGCATCTAACACTTTTTGGCAAGGTCACTCCTAAAAAAAAAACAGATTTTTAATCTCAAAGAGTCCATCTGGTTACATAAAGGTTAAATAAAAAATAATTATTTACTTGTATTATTTATAAAATAAATAAAATAAATTTTATTTTTTTATTTAAAATAAATTTTTCAGCAAAAAAAGTATTAAATGCAAATCATAATATTGTTATACACTGTAAAAAGTAAAAAAAAAAAATATTGGTAACACCCTAAAAAATTATTTAACTACATTTTTTTTACCTAAAGCGAAACTAAAGTGAAATTTTTAAGTTGGTGTTACCAAAATAATGGATCATTTTAAATTTTTACAGTGCAATTGGCAAAAAGTGTTAGATGCAAATCATAATAATGTTATAAACTGTAAAAAGTGAACAGTTGATCAACTTTAAAATTATTTTAATAATTGCACTGTAAAAATTATCCATATCTTTTGGTAACACCAATTTAAAATTTCACTTTAGTTTCTATTTAGGTAAAAAAAAAATCAAGTAAATAAATTATTTTTTTGGGGTGTTACCAATTAAAAAAATATTTTTTTTAGTTGATCCAACTTTTCACTTTTACAGTGTATAACATTATTATGATTTGCATCTAAAACTTTTTTGCCAGGTCACTCTTGAAAAATAGATTTTTAATCTCAGAGAGTCCATCTGGTTAAATAAAGGTAAATATATATATATATATTGTATATTTAATTGTATTATTACTAATTAAAATAAAATAAAATAAAGAATTTGTCAGCAAAAAAGTGTTAAATGCAAATCATAATAATTATTACCTGTAAAAAGTGAAAAGTTGGTATTCAATTTTTCACCTAAAGTAAAACTGAAGTAAAATTTTAAGTTGAATTTTTTTGTTACCAATAGAAATGGATCCTTTTCCATTTTTACAGTGCATTGTATTATTTACTTGTATTATTCATATTTAAAATAAAATAAAGAATAAACACAATATCAATAATTAAGTGCTCATTGGGGTAATTTTTCTTTCATTATTTTAAGGATGGAATGTATAAAATTATTTTGGGAAAGGTACAGTATGAGCTAGAAGTAGGACTGTATCAATTGCAAGTTAACAAGAGGCCAAAACGTTGGTATGTAGTTAAACCTATTGTCTATCAGCTCAAATCTGATGAAGACAAGTCTCAATGTGCATTCAAGTTTAGCGGTGAAGCTCATATCGGTCATGTAGAGGGAGGCAGATCTAGTGATCTGGTGATACTGGTGTGTAATGAGTCTGTCTAATGAGATGATGCTGTCTTCCTGGCCCTCTCTGAAGAGAACTCCCATCTGCCCGCTGGAGACTCGACTCCCGCAGGCCTTGTATCTGGCGTTTCCTCAAGTGGATGGTGACACATTGCCTCCTGCCATCTGCCCTGTGTGCCATTCCTTCTCCACACCTTCACACCAAACATGTGTGTATGTGCGTGTGTGAGGGTTTCTTGATATGTAGGTTATTAAAGCCAACCGCTCACCACACGACAGACGTTTGTCGCCCTGCTCACGCCCTGCACAAGACTCTGGTGAATTCATTAAACAGTTGCCTCTGCAGTGTGTGCAAAAACCTGCGCTTTATTGAGGAACTAAGGGTCAATCTAAGATCTGCTTAGCTTGGTATGAACTTCTTATAGAAAGTACATTTAAAACTCCTACACTGTCAGAAAAGAATGTCAAAATATGTACCCCAGCTGTAAACGGGGCACTACCTTTTCAAAAAGTACAGCTTTGGACCTAAAGAGATCATATTGGTACCTCCGAAGTCCATATTGGTACAAAATGTATACATATCTACACCTAGTAAGATATGGTACACATTAGGACCTCTTTAATAAAAAGTACTGACCTAATGGCAGCTGGGGTACATATTGTGACCATCTTTTCTAACAGTGTTTGAGTTATTCAGAGAGGTTATAGGCATTGATGCAAAGGCAGCTGCATGCATGATTAGTTTTATCTAAAAGATTCTCTCAACAGTACCCAGGATCCTTCTCAAGGCCACTGTGACATTCAGCCCTTTCATTGTAAAAACAAGTTGATCTTATCTGATTCGGAGAGACTCGCCACGACAACTAAGATAATATATAACGTATATTAACTGCTGCTGAAAGAGGGTTTTCTTTACATGAATCAAGCTTTAGCATTGCACCGAAGACCACATGAAGAGAGCGCTGCTGGCTGACCCTAGCACCATCTGTGATTTACAAGCTCCCACCAGACAAGAGGTCCTTCAGGGGGCCTGAAAGGGCCAGGACCTGCCTTTTGTGTGCCTGACAATTAATTATCCTACCGCTAATAATGTAGACTTACCTGCTGGGAGAAAGCCTCTTGCATGAAGGGGGGGCCTAAAAGAGGTCAGCAACATTTTAGACACCAAACAGGTGTCATGGCAACTGCCCTACAGTAAATCGCAAGCCAAAATCTGATCCAAGACCAGATCCAAAACCAGCTTGGGAACTAAAATTTCACAACTTCTGACCTTCATAGCACGGTGTTCGCTCTGTGGTCCAAGTATACATTTGAACATAAGATTGAATTCACGATTAGTTTGTCCGATTTCACACATGGGATCTGAACTTGAGAAAACACTGCTTTGCGCCAAGACTGGATAAAGAGTCAAATATTTAATTGGTACTGACGCAGGGACTGATGTGGATGCAAGCGGTGGTTAAGTAACTCTAGCGTGGGGCTTTAGGTTAAATTTAAACTCTTTCCATTCTTTCGGCAGCAGTTTTACCCAGACGCTCTCTCACCAAGGCCTCAGGTTTCATGAAGCATGCACTCTGCACAGCGGATACCACAATTGCTGAAAATTACATGCCTGTTTGATTTGGATGATTTGGAAGCTCTGAGGGGATGGTGGAGATGGCGGGTGCGGGCTAGGAGGTGCCGTTGAGGGGGAAACCGGAGCCATTAACCACAGCCAGATTTGAACAATTACAAGTCTCCATCAAAGACGTTGTTGTGGTGCTGCTGCGTAGCGCGAGCAAAATGGATGATTTACACTTCTTTCCTGTCACCTTATATCAGCTCACAATTAGGCCTCATCTAGGCACACGTTCTACAGATGCATACCCAAAACGCTCAAAACAATCAGTTCCCAAAGGAGATCAAAATCAGCCTTTTACAAAGATCCAGCCTCAAAAGAGACGTTGTTTTATTGACTGAAAGCATGTTTTCCATGGATGCTAATAACTGCTGGAGCTCTCGGCTGCCTTGAATGGAAATAAGAGGATCCATGACCATAATAACAAGTAACCTGTGATGGATAGAGAAACAAATGTGTTCTTGTTTCAAACAAATTAGGTTGAAAATTACTGCTTCATTGCCAGGGTGTCCTCAAACCGCCCATTGTAAATCCAAAAAACATCTACCTACCTACAAGAACTCCTCTAGAGTTTCAAATGAAATCTCAACAATTTCACAAACTGAGCTCAGATTCATTAAAGATTCAATACAAACTCAAATATTTCTCATTGTTTACCTAAAACCAGATAATTTGATCTATACATTCTACTTTACCACTCCAAACTCTGTATTTTAAGATGAGAAATATTCAAGACTAAGTTGATACTTCAATGAAACACAACTGAGAACTCCATCAAATCTGGAGCAAAAACTCTGAGCAGTAACATCTTCCTCTGGGTCAGCTCCATAAAGACGAGGAGATGTGAATATAAAGGTCATATCATCATGTATATTAAATATGCACTCAAAATTCAAAACAAACACAGCGTTGTTGGGATACCTATCAGGTCTATGTTCCAAGTTTTCACAAAATTACTGGGAAATCAATGGTAAATATTTGGACGGCACTAATGTTATTCTGTCACACAGTTTGACAATTGCGAAAGCAAAGAAGATTTTAATTAGATGAAGAAACAAGCGGAACTGCCTAAGAAAACAACCAAAGAAGCACAACAGGGGTCTGATATCTTAATTTTAGACTCCAGTGGCTCTTTCACATGCAACCTGGGGTGTGGTAAAATAACTGTGCTTATTTCACTTAGCAAGTAACAAAGCCTGATACAAACATGAAACCCTCTTAGCCCTGTGCCCCTAATAATGCCTGACATAGCCACACAAACTCTGTCTCTCATTAAGTAGTGGAGCATTTCAACACAGTCAAATTAGTGGCCCTGCACCTCTGCTGTCAGTCTTTGTTTAACAATGTTTTGTGTTCACATTACACACAGACATGCAACTGAGAGACTCAATTAACGCAGTCAGAGAGCGTGGTCTAGTAACCACAACCCAAGAGAACTTGTGACCCTAACTCGGCTCTGTGCCATTCAGACCCCCGCAAGTCTCCTATCGAATAAAAATTTGTCGGAGCTACGTTGTCGCTGAGTTATCGCAGTTGTGCATCTGTGCCTCAATGGCCGCATCCATTCCCAAGATTCCCAGACATCTGCCAAAGGGGAGTCCCACAAGCTGTTTAACCCGACCTATAGCCGTGACCAATCGATTGCACGAAGTGGGCCCGGGTACCGCCTCTTCTTCCACTTGGGGGTGGAGTCAGGAAAGAGGGGGTTTGGCAAGGAGGCAAATGCCTTTCAGCATCCCAGCAGGCAGTGAGGAAAGTCCTGGCTTAAACCTCATCCTGGCCTCCCACACCCTCGCCATTTCGTCTGAAAGCCTTCAGCCTGGTTTACTGATGGACCGCCTCCCACCGGATCCCCCCTTTCTCCGGTCCATTTGTTTGCGTAAATAAATGAATGGCCAACAACAATCCATTCTCTTTAATTTTTCATCTGTGCTGGTGAATGATGAGGCAGGTTTGAATGAGGCGAAAGACCATAAAAAGATTTTTTAAGACCACCATTGGTTTGGAAGGTTTTGGAGTTTTGACTCCAAAGAGAGGTGCTCTCCCATTGAGTTCTTCGACCCATCTACAGCCAGCATATGTCAGCAATTCAGAAGCGGGGAAAATTGATCCAGTGAACAGAAGAAGTAGGTTACGAAAATGTCACTTGGTTCTGATTTAGGACCATTTGACACCCAAAAGCAAGCGTGTTTGACAAAGAAATGTGATTTGGAGAAAAATAAAACATTTCAGGTTTTTTCTCTACAGGGAAAAAAACGCGGAGCTTGGCCGTAAAACAGCCTAAAAAATTCAGCTTGCATTATTGGTCGTGACATTTAATTACTTAAAAAGGTTCCACATGGGCCCTCTCTACTCCCCCATGCTGAATGTGACAAGCCATCGACATGCGTTCTTGGCCCGAATGCTTCATCAGTCGTCACAGTCGAACACACAGAGACAAAAACAGTCCTCAGACATTTTACTCTGTCCGTTCTATACAGCTAGAAGGTAGATGTGAATATCTGAATTGCTTCATGGGTTCGAAAACTTTTTATTGGGTTGGGGGAAGGAGCAACCACAAAGAAATCGATACCCGCCTCTTTACCTCAAACAGCTCTGCAGCGGTGAAAAACAAATGTTAGAACTCAACTTCCTAATTTACGCAAAAGAAGAAATGTTTAAAAGGCTTACAGAATGTCCTGAATAGAAGAGCGATGGCCCTGCCAATGCCCGGGTGCCTGATCAAACAAGACACTCAGTAAAGACTTGTCTATCAGTTCAGCTCAGCAGGTAATAAAAGTCACAGGTCAATGCCATTGATTTGTAACCCTCTGGCAGCTGAAATTCGATGCCTATAACACCTCTCAAGTGAATGTCACGGTGGAGTGTATTTACCAGACACCCAAATACAAGAGACAAGGCTGTTGTTTTAGCCTATTCACGGCAGTAAAAAGACACCTAATGACCAACCTGAAAGCCGTCGCAAGAAACACTAATTTTCCGACAATCTCCAAAGAAAAAGTTGGCCAGAAATCAAATATGTTAGACTTAAGACCTCAGTGATGTTTCTTTTTCAAAACTACAGTTTGGATTTTAGAATAACAGTTTAAGTTGAAAATAGGCTTTGCCGATGGACTTAAGGATTTTGTCTCGATGAACTCCATCGGTACATGTTTGCTCGCTCTCGGTCACTCATTTGGAATGTATGAATATTATATCCAAGAATGTGCACCGTAGAGCGAAAGGTTCTTAATGTTCTCAAAAAGCACTGCCTTTCTTCGTTGAGCAGGTAGATTAGCTGATCCGTATGTTAACTCTCAGGAAAAGCTCTTTAAAGATCTACGACATGGACCAAGGACATTCGTCTGTGACCGGTTGAGCTGAGGTAAAACCTTGTCTATCAGTCTGCCTAGGAACAAATTCATGTTTATAAGGAGTGGCACAAAGAGACACAAGATCCTGGTATTAAGATGCGTTTTGCTTGATCAAATTACAAGTGGACGAGAAAGGCACATTCACGTTTACACCTGGTATTTTAATCCGTCTCTTTTGTCCACTTTCGACTGCTTCTGTCCTGATTAATTTATGGGGGTGGTCTGTGGAGACTGTGGACAAGTTCCTCTTCTTTTATTTAAATGTGAGCGGGAGAAATTACGTGTTTAAACTGACCCAAACTAATATAAGGTCAGAGCTGCTGGTGTTTTGTACATGTGTATGCAAGAGCTTTCTCTGATATTTCAGCGCAATTGATGAAAGAAGCTTGGGCAAACTTTTATGCACTTGCAAAAAAAAAAAAAAAATGAAGAGACAGCCACTTCAGTTTTATCAACGAAAGCCTAAAGATCGCGCTGAATAATGTGGGCTTGCGCTAGAAGTCATGTCCAATGAAAAAACATTGTGCTCAGTACATTACATTAGATCAATAGGCAAAGAGTAAACGGTCTCTTGTAGCTCCTCAAACACATTCGACCACATGCGCCCCATATACACCACAAAAGCAATCCGGTCGAATGCATTTTCGACTCCCACTAAATGTGGTCGAAAGTGGATGAGCTCAAAACGTTTCACACCCCATTTACACATGTATTTAGCATCGTCCGCTTGTGATCCAGCCGACCAAAGTGCATATTAGGGCGCACTCACACTATCCAAAACATGACCCCCAAAGCCTGGTTTGTTTGACTAGTGTGATCGCTCTATTCCATGCCCGGGCGCGGATTCGTTAATCGTGCCGCGGCCGGGTTGCAGAGGTGGGCAGGAGCGCGGTTCACTTGGGCTCAGGCGCGGAAGGCTGTGGTGTGAGCGCAATCGCGCCTGAGCGCGATTCAAAAGCTTAAGACGTCAGTTGCGCGACCACTCACCTTCATCTGCCTCTGTAAAAACCTTTTGATGCGAGCAGCGGGGTTACGTGAATGTCCGAGCTGCGCACGTGACAGATGAACTAAGCAACATGATGACATGTGAGAGGGCTGTCTGTAATCGCGCACCAAACAACTCCGAATAAAAAACACAGACTTATCATTATGGTGGGTTCCAGTGTTAAGAGAGAGCTTTACTTCCTGCTTTTTTCAAAACAATCGCATCTTAATGACAAAAGCGCGCCCGGACTCGGATCGATAAGAAGTACAGTGTGAGTGCGTGCACCTGGGGGAGTAGGGAGGGGTGACAATCGCGCTGGGGCATGGTTTGGTTTGGTTTGGATAATGTGAGTGCGCCCTTAATACCAGGTGTAAACAGCTTCAATGAGTGCTTTTGTGAATGAATTTGCCAAGATTTGCTTGGATAGTCGCATCAAACCTTCAGAGATACAGGCAGAAACTTCTGATCAGATACAATTTATGTTATGTTTCCATTTTTACTGCACAACTAGTCAAACTAGATACTGTTATACATTTTTTTTACTCCAGACTTTTTCACAATTCTCTAAACCCACTCTTAACGTAAGTAACAAAGACCATGGTTGGTCACCTATCATTGTTAAACCTTCTTTTTTAAGTGGTCCATTTTGGCAAAAACCTGGATCGACAAGACAACAGCGCATCTCAACATGGGTGGTTTTAACCTGTTCCCATGACTGTCTATTCTTTATGTTCACGGGTGAAATTCACAGCGGGGAACCATTATATGAGAAAAAGTCTAAAAGGGGAAAATGGTTGCATAGTTGTGCCAGTTTTCCATGGGTAATTCAATCTCATCTGGGTTTAAGTGGGAGAAATCGGAGGCACGGAGAGAACTGCCCGTTCAGATGCACACCGCTCAACACATGCCGTGATCTTTATTACATTTCAGGCTCTGGCATGGAACTGTTTAACAGCATTGGGCTCTGGAAATAACATGGTTATGTTTTATTTTTCTGTATCCGTAGGTCATCCTGTTTCTTATAAAAGGGAACAAAGAATGTCTGTCGCCACTGCAGTAGGAAACATTGATCTACAGGCGATACAGAGATGACTAATTCTGCTGACTAGTCAGTATTGTTGTGGGCACCTTTCTGTGTTTCCAGTGGTAAGCTCTTCCTCAAAACCGTGGAAAATTCGAATAAAGGGTCTGTGTTCAAAGTGACCCCAATTGTGTAACACTAGCTCTCTTTTTGCCTTTTTTATGGCGTTTTGTGCACTTTTTTTCTACCGAAATGTGAATGCGTGTAGCGGTCAGGTTACTTTTGAAGCGTCTTGAGGTACAGTACTACGAGAGGGGGACGGAGAGAGGGAAGATTTGTTCTGCTTGAGTGCGTGTATGCTGTATTCACACAACCCCTGAGGTGGCTGCCTGTCAGGCCTGGATATGGAAGGAAAATCAAAGAGGTTGGACGACAATACACCTTCCCTGAGTTTCTTTATTGTGTAACGGGCTAAGGATTTCGCCAAGTAGCATTTGCATTCTATAGTGGACACCTGGAGATCGAGAACGAAAGTTTTTAGAAGTGAGGAAAATTCACGCTTTTATTGATGATGTGTCCAATTCACCGAAGTAGTTCGCCAAATCGGGTGATACAAACACGCCTGAAAAATAGCTCAGAACAATTATGGAACAACTATAGATCTTGTTGAAAAACGTGAATTTTGGCACCATTTCTGTAAAAAAAAATTATTAATCCTAAATGACTTTCATTTACCCACACACATCAGACTGTAAAAGCGGGCCATTAAGTTATATTTTATAAAATTAATAAAGCCTCAATACAACTGATAAAGAAAGAAATATGGATTTTTTTTTATATTTTTACCCCATACAAAATGACAACGGACTCAGATAATGCAGATACTGAACAGAGCTGTACCACAAAACCACTCAAGTGATTCTCAAACAGATTCAAGGGAGCCAATGGAAAGGCTGCAAACTCTGGGTAGGGCCAATCAGAGAAGGGCAAGGCATCCTTGTATCTGGGCGTCTACTCTGCTGTTCTTGGCCGTTCTGGGGTTTTGCTCACAATGGGCCAGTATGTGCCCTTATCGCTAGCCTGACACTACAGGGATTACATGTTACAGGCTGCTGGGAGCACGGCTGTACCCTCTTTAATCCAATCGCTCATTAAAATTCCATGCAAATCCCACAGACAAACAGAGTCGTGGCCAGTGATTGGGACGATTAACCCACCTACGGAGAAGGGGCTGAAAGATGCCCCGAAGAGGGGATGAAAGGTGATCTGTGACAAGCCAATGAAGCACTTTCACGTTAAGCTCTTCACCTTTCTTTAAGATGATGACTAGCACCCAGAAACACCCGCTGCGATGTCTTGTGCTGCTTCATGTGATCAAGCATCTCACTGTAGCCTCACTATCCACACATCTTTAGTGTAGACTTGACACAAGCATGCAAGTCCACATGGAAACACTCACGCTTCATTCAAAAACCTAGTAAGCTGCCTGTGTAGACAGGATGTAAGACAACCTTTAAAGTACACAGGCTGATCCAGAAGGAATGTAGCAAGTACAGTATGCTATTAGGACGCCTAAGTCTAGGGCAGCATATTGCACATGCTCTTCATAGAAAATTAGCCATTGTAAAAAAAACAATAAATACGAGATTGAAGCTAATGTTAATTATTTTTTGGATTATTATTATAATTATTTTAATGCTGAAATGTATCAATAAATATTTTCATAGTAATGCAGCTCCCTAGTTTTTAAAACAAAGCCTTATTCTCAAAAACCTCACAGAATTTGGATAAAAAATATGATGCACCACATTTAAAAAAAAATTATACATCATCTGAAAGCTGAATTGCTGTATGGTTTGTTAGGATAGCACAATATTTGGCCAAATACAACTATTTGAAAATCTGGAATCTGTGGGTGCCAAAAATCTAAATGTTGATATAACGAACCATCAAAACATATATGAAGCTTGACCACATTTTTTTTAAATTATTATTATTTATACATCATCTAAAAGCTGAATTAATGTATGGTTTGTTAGGATAGGACAAAATTTGAAAATCTGGAATCTGTGAGTGCCAAAAATCTAAATATTGATATAACAAACCATCAAAAAATATATGACGCTGGACCACATTTTTTTTTTTTTTTTTTAAGATTTATACATCATCAAAAAGCTGAATTGATTTGTAAGGATAGGACAAAATTTGAAAATCTGGAATCTGTGAGTGCCAAAAAATCAAAATATTGATATAAAAACCATTAAAAAATATATGACGCTGGACCACATTTTTTATTTTTTTATTTTTTTAAAGATTTATACATTATCAAAAAGCTGAATTGATTTGTTAGAATAGGACAAAATGTAAAAATCTGGAATCTGTGAGTGCCAAAAATCTAAATATTGATATAACAAACAATCAAAAAATATATGATGCTGGACCACATTTAAATTTTTTTTTTTAAAGATTTATACATCATCAAAAAGCTGAATTGATTTGTTAGGATAGGACAAAATTTGAAAATCTGGAATCTGTGAGTGCCAAAAAATCTAAATATTGATATAAAAACCATTAAAAAATATATGTGACGCTGGACCACATTTTATTTTTTAATTTTTTTAAAGATTTATACATTATCAAAAAGCTGAATTGATTTGTTAGAATAGGACAAAATGTAAAAATCTGGAATCTGTGAGTGCCAAAAATCTAAATATTGATATAACAAAAAATCAAAAAATATATGACGCTGGACCACATTTATTTTATTTTTTTTAAAGATTTATACATCATCTAAAAGCTGAATTGATGTACGGTTTGTTAGGATACGACAATTTTGGCCAAGATACAACTATTTGAAAATCTGGCATCTGTAGGTGCCAAAAAATGTAAATATTGATATAACGAACCATCAAAAAAATAATCTCTCATCATACTAATAACTTGCAGCAAGATGTATTATAAAATTTTATAACAGTCAAAGTTTTAGGCCGATGGTGGTTTTATAACTTTAGTATATTTGTATAACAATTTAAATAGATAGTACAAACTTTAAAAACATTATCATATCACATACCGTGTCACATTATTTGGCAAGTTAACGCATATCACATTTTCCTTACTATAGTATATAGTATGCTAATTATGCATAACTGCATACACCATGTTATTTTTCATGTAAAATCTATTTTTATTATTACAAAATGTATAATTTTTAAATGTCATACCCTAGTGAAATTGTGTGATTTTATCTTCAAAAATATTACTTAAATTAAAAGCCTAGTGTAACACATTTTCTAAAACCTTAAAGGAATTAAATTGATATAAAGGCAAATGAATAGACAGACATGCACACCCCTTAACCTGGGCTTCACAAAAACTTTTCTTCCCATTAAACCTCATTTTACATTTGAAAATTTTTATATGGATCCACACAGTATAAGTGACACACACACACACACACACACACACACACACACATACATAGAGAGAGAAAGAGACGTAGCATTCAGCACAGGCGATGTTTAAAACATGCACAGATCCTTGAAACTAAAGTGCTATCTCAGGTGTCCTCTGCTTTGTAGCTGTCAACAGTCTTTTCAAAGGGAGGATTTACAACAAAACCGGCTCAATGGGACCTACGTCAGCTGATGAATCTGGTTAAACAATTAGCTAAACCCAGACTGAGCTCTAAACAGAGGCGAGGAATGTGAGAAACCTCTCCAACAGCTGGGTGCCTCTTAAAAACAACCATGAATGGCCTTCGCTAGCCTGCTGCTGTTCGTTTCAGAAGACGAAACCATGGTATCAGTGAAAGCATGTGTTGATGGCTGCTGGTTCCAGATGAGTGGCCATACAGCTTAACCCTTAACCTCTGAGATGACAGAGGGCAGCTGGTAGAGGGAACCTCGCGTCCCCATCCCTGGACAGTAGGACGGACATGGTGGCCCTGCCCTTTGACCTTACTAGCCAAAATTCTCTTTTCATTGCTTGCACAAACAAAATCTATGTTAATTTTGTACTACTTATGTTTTATGTATTTATAAATAAATTATTTTTTAGCTTCAGATAAAAACATCTTTAGCTCAGTACATAATTCCACACTTAACTAATTTTGTAACATTATTTAGCATTTCTCATATTATTGTCTCCCTAAGATGAACTGCGTTATTGTTTTCCTCACTGTTGTAAGTCACTTTGGTTAGTGTCCGCCAAATACCAAAATGTTAATGTTACAACCAAGTCAGTCTATTGGTATTAAAATTAATTATGTCACCCGTGCTAGCAAAATGAGTCACAATGCGTCTAATTTTGAGCTATTATAAATGTCTTACTTTTATATAAAAATAAGTACGTTGAGACCCCATCTATGCCCTAAGTAGTCATTAATCATGTAAAATGATCTTTAATTGTACGTTTTCTGGGAGGTGTACCATCCTAAATGCTTAATCTAATACAAAGATTCACATCTATCCATATGTACTTGACATTTTGGGTTTGGATTTAAAACATGCAGGCATTAGAAAATAGAGTGCAGGACTTGCTTGATGATAGTTATTAAGAGAGATTAAGTTCAGTACATGACTGATGTTAAAAAAGTTATAAAAATTCCACTGTACCGTGGGAGAGCGACATTGCATTATTTGACAAAAAACTTCATCAAATATAACAACTCAATAACAACAAGCTAACCATGTCACATATCTATGGAAAGCTGAAATTCTTGTGATTCGAATGATGTAAACCATTTTAAGGTGTAATCAATGCAGCAAGTACAATCTGTGTCCTTTTTAGGCATTTTTTTCAGGAATTTTAAGGGGTTAAGAGCAACAAGACCTCTTAAGAGCTTCTTTGCGCTGACTGACCGATCCGAAGCATAGACAGATGTGTGAGTGCGCGACCCCCATACACATATACACAGAATTTTAAAGTTTTAAAAATATCTATTTTGACAATAATTCACACAGATATAATGTGGTATGTCATAAGTAAATGTTTGATTAACTGTTGGGAAAAATATCTGATGTGTAACATTATTAGATCCTTGCATTACAGTCAGGGTTCTAAATTAACTTTTTTGTCCACCAGCCAAAGTGGCTGGTAACTTTCTAAAGTTACCAGCCAATCAGCATTTCCACTAGCCAAATTTTTTCCGGTGAAAATAAGAGAAATTATGAGTGCCACTGAATGCAACAATGATTAGTTTTTTCTTTCGCGTGCATGCGACAATCCTGACAAAACATGACAACATTTTTGTGATGAATCATAAGCTTTCTTCATTTCTTTGTCGATAGACATAAAGCTTTACTGGGGCACAGGCCTCCCATTTTTTTGAAAGCCTGCTGTGTGCAAGAAGTGTGCAACACTTCTATGTCATTTGCTTAACCCACTATTCTACAGTGCAACAGTTACTGTGAAAGATAAATATGTATTTAAAAATATTTAAGTATAATCTTCATCATACCTAACATTATTAACATGTTTGGAGGCATACATGCAGAAAATGTTTGGTAATAATGGCAGCAGAGAAATATTTTCTACAATGATGACAATGATTAATAACTTATTTTTACAAGAATATTTTAATAAACCAGTCATTTTATGACTGCTATACTAAATCATCTCAGTCACAGTTACTGCTAACTGTTATGTAAGTTAGTGTCCTAGAGTTAAATATTAGTAAACTAAATGTTAATTTCATATCTCAAAATACAGAACAGTATAACACATAAATCTGTTGATTTTCTCAGCAACATTGCAATTCTATAGACTTGACAAGAGGGTTTCCTGAGATTTTTCCTCTAATGTTTGAGACCTGACAGGGTGAGGATGTAGTTTGTCTTAACTCCCTTAAACTCATCATCTCTCCTTTCTGCTTCCCTTGTTTTCTGGTGGACGCGCTCCACTCGTTTCCATGGTTTCTCGCGCTGGTTTCGCTGCAAACTGCGCGCAGCCAATTGGCGTATAAACATCATCACGTAGCATTACGGCACAGTGTTCATGGGAAATGTAGGAAGTACTGCCAGAGGGATAAATGTCCGAGAACGAAGCTTTATGTATCTTGCATGCAATGCCTCATGCATCACCGGCCAAACTGGCTAGTAAGTTTTTATTAACACCCGCCAAAATGAATTTTAACCCGCATTTGGCGGGTTGGCAGGTGTTAATTTAGAACCCTGATTACAGTAGATCTTAAAGGATTAGTCAATTTTCTTAAAAAAAATCCAGATAATTTACTCACCACCATGTCATCCAAAATGTGGATATCTTTCTTTGTTCAGTAAAGAAGAAATTATGTTTTTTGAGAAAAACATTCCAGGATTTTTCCCATTTTAATAGACTTTAATGGACCCCAACACTTAACAGTTTTAATGCCGTTTAAAATTGCAGTTTAAAAGGACTCTAAACGAGGCATAAGGGTCTTATCTAGCGAAACGATTGTCATTTTTGGCAAGAAAAATAAAAAATATGCACTTTTAAACCACAACTTCTAGTCTTCTTCCATTCGTGTGACGCGCCAGCGCGACCTCACGTAATACGTCAGCACATCAAGAGGTCACGGATGACTTATGCGAAACTACGCCCCAGTGTTTACAAATGTGGAGAAAGAGGACTGTTCCGACGTTTTTGTATGTCGAATGAGACTAATTAATGTCTTTGTGTCAGTTTATTGTTTAAAATGGCCTGCAAATGTGCGTTTCATATATGTAACATGTGACCGTTCAACGTCATTACGCAATTATGTGAGGTCACGCTGGCGCATCACAGGACCGGAGGACCGACTTTTCTACTGTCTTCTACTGCTGTCTGCACTAAACCCAGGAAAGATTTACTAAAGGTTCAGATTCTGAGCGAGATTTACTTGTCCAGTCTTTAGCAGAACAGATGCAAGTAAAGATATTTTTTTACTTTCTAAGCAATCTCTCCCAACCCTGTTGTTTCGGATGTTGTAAATAAAAATGCCTTCACATGACTAAAACAAAAACCACAAGTTTAAGTCTTACATGTACTTTGTTATGGCCAACTACACAGTAACAAGCCATACTGCCATTGCACAATCTCATATTACTCCGAAGAGACCAGTGAATAAAGTACGCTTGTCCAAACAGTGTTTGTACATGTGGCCATGACTCCGCAAAGCTTGGCGATGTCAACAGTGATTTAGCGTCATTTGTAGCAGAGCAACTTCGCTCTCGATTTATGAGGAGTGAAGCGTAAACCATGTTCCCGCACAGACTAAACCAAATCGATATTAATTGAATCATCGGATATCACTGTCGAGAGCCTCTTACTGAACTTATATTAACAGCAAAGCCCACTCGCTTCTCAGCCAGAGATGGCAATTATTTAACAAGAGTGACACGGCGAATTCCAAATGAGTAAAATTCCGGCACCGACCCCGGGACGATTTCTCCCTTCATGACACGAGGCCATTAGGGATTGTTTTACGCCAGACGCCTGTACAGAAATTCATCATTAGGCCAATAAAGAGCCATTATATTGGAAAACATCTCGAGCTGTCAAATCGGGTATAAAATATCTCTCCGAGATCATTTTGGCCCTTTCCTTCCCGCTCCTGAGCGATACCGAGAAGAACCGTACATGACAAGAGCCAAGCTGCCCGAATAAGGGAACAACGGGAGTGTAAGAAAAGTCATTCATCTTCATTTTAGCGCCAAGGAGAAACATTTTCGGCAGAAATTACTCTTTAGCCGACTGAAAATCAGCAGCGGCTAGCATTCGAAGGCCCCTCGTATTGACTTGATAAAAATTATCTGCGTGGTATTAATTTAGCTGCATATACAAAAAACACCCCCCTACAAACAGAGCCACAGATAGATAAACAGATACTACACGCTTTTCATGGACCAGACGACAGCAACGTCGTTTCATTGTGCACCGTTCATAAATAAACAGCACATTTCGGCTAATCCCTTGCCTTACACACACACATATTCACTCGTCTGCATGACTGCACATGCTCAAACATTTAAATGCAGCTCAGCGCCTCGCTGCTTATCCACTGCGCTCTCTAACTTCTGCTCTATGTTACAGACCTCATGAATGATCTTCAAAAGGAAACAAACAGGCTGGAACTGCATGCTCTCGGTTCTGAGTTAACTGGGCTGGTTAAAGTTATGGGGTGTGGTTGAAGAGACAAATTGCATGATTGCTGCATATTGGTGCAACGCTTGAAAGTCCAGCAGTTCTGTACATTGTATCAGTCTAGCTTGGTCTAAAATGGTTTGCATGTCCTGCTGATTCCCATCTCAAATTAATTCTGTTTCACTCAGAAAAGTGAGACGAGCTACTTTGGGAATACCATTTCAAGTTCATTTTAAATGATAATGTAAAGCTTTTCATTAGAAATGGAAATAAATTACTTGAAAGACATTCCAAAAACATTACTAGGAGTACATTTTGTAAACTAGGAGATTGGAAATATCTTACCTTTTTCCATGACACCAGGAATGCAGCCAACGGAAAACCAGGAAAAAGAGAGAAAAAAGAATCGGAATTAGAAACATTTCAAAGACGTCTGACATAGAAAAACATTTCACTCTCAATTTAATTTAGGTCAGGGAATTCGTCAGTTGAAATACACATCAAAACAAATGATTAGCGCTCTTAAACCGAAAAAATAATAATAGTTGGCTGTTTAGATACATTAACTGATAACTGGACAGGTAAAGTGTTTCTAAGGTCACAGACTTGCATGTTTCTAATGACATGGAAATCAAGTGGGACAAATAATTAGGGTAGGTTGGTTACATAGAGAATAATCCCTTTAAAGAAATATGCAGATCAGATTTCACTTTCCAAAGGAATGGGATAAAAAGACAAAACAATCAAAAACATGTGAGGGTCATTACGAGAACTCAAAAGCTAAGCACTAGTTCAAACAAAAATGAAAATGTTGTCATCATTTACCGGTTACGCAAAACAGGGTTATACTTTTCTGTGCATCACAAGGAATATTAATAGTCTTATGGTTGCAAAAAACATAATATCAATAAGTCTTGCCGTGATAGTCGGTGAAACGGTGATAACCGGTGCTTCAGCCTCTCACCGGTTAGATCACTTGCCCACCGCGACACCGTCTTTCACCGTCGTTTTGATATTTTGGTGTAATTAAATCATTTAGTTTCGTTAGAGAGAGCAAACACTTACAACTGAATGTGTCTCCTGCCTGAATTCAGCGGGGCTGAACGCGCGTCATCAAAGAGCAGCGGCTGCGGGTGTCAGATTTCATTTATTTCTGTCAGAGTTTGAGGGCGAGCTGACTGACCAGACGATGACAGAAGCCGCGTGCTTACTCGTTTTTGTTATAATGTACATATATGATGTTTAATATAAGCAAGATCGTTTTGTTGTTTTGTTTTTCATCAAGAAAAATATTAAACCCATCATTCAAGCAGCGCTTTTATGGAGAAGTAGCCGGTTGACCTGCTTGGAACTGGCGAGTTCTGTGAGAATTACCTGCGCACATTGACTCAAGCACTTAAGTAAACCAGCTGTTGCACTCGCATTGCACGCAAATTCATACGCGATTTAACGCAGCTTACACAAGCGCTGCATTTAAACAGTTGCGTAATTCAAAAGTAAAAATGTACACGTCTGCATGCGCATTTATAAGCCCCTCCCACCCGGTGATACCGGGATCACCGAGTTTGCGATGCGCCGATTAACCAGTGGGAAAATTACGTCACCGCTGCAACCCTAATATCAACAGAAATGTATAAATACTAAAGTCCATATTTTATTCCAAGTGTTCTGAAGTCGAATAATAGTTTTGTGGTACAGGCTTCTTGGTCATGTGACGTGTGAACCAATCGTTGTGTTTGACTTCATGCATGGATGACATCAAAGTACCAGTAGAGCTTTTCAAAAGCAGCCCCCCACGGTATGATTTTTGGTTCACCTTAACTGTACTTTGATGTCATCCGGTTGTTGGTTCTTGCAGCGCTGCATGAAGTCGAACACACCTCATGCCGACTCATAGCAGTCATTGCCGATGCTGTAGAGGGCAGTGCTCTGACATATAGTGCGGAGGCACTTTCGGTGCCCCGAGTTCGAATCCTGGCTCAAGGTCCTTTGCCGATCCCGTACCCTGTAGGGGTGTGCGGGGCAAAAACTAACAAGGGGTTAGTTGTAACACGGACCGTTTACATTGTTGCACAAGGTTGAGCATTTAGATTTTCCGGTATTTTTTTCATGCTGCCAAAAGACGATCTCCCGCAAATTATTGGAAATGTATAATGTTTTTCCAGAGAGTAATTGATGAACGTGTGTTTTGGTGGCATGTAAGTACATTTTCATCATGTTTTTTTTTTTTCGGTTTCTAAGTTGGGTGTGTAAGATACCAAATCCAATGTTACGCCATATTAATCAGTGTCTTGTTGACTAAAACATAGCATTGTTTTGAAATATGTCTGCAGCTCTTAGCAACTTTTTTGGTGGGCTTGAAAATATTTTGACCCAGTGGGGTTAATTGTACGCTGTGTTAACCCCTCAGCACTTACGATATGAAAACTGCTAACGTTAGCGTAATTCTTGCCGTTGTTTTAAATAGGCTACACACAAATGATTGCTGACTGCCAACAAAATAAATGTGCCTGTCTTATCAAAAATCGTGTGTCAAATTTATTTTTGTTAATATCTTTTAATATTGATTAAATAAGGTCACGTCAAAGATTGAAATCATAATGAAATGAATGACTAAAATCAGACTTTAATGCTCATTATCTCAGAATTTGATTTTTGAAACTATAGTATGGCTATTACAGACTGGGTCACATATAAAAAATTTTTTTGTCATAATTGTGCTGCTTTTTCTCACATATTTAGACATTTGTATGCATTCATAATTGAACTATTGTTAGAAAAGGGCTTGATAAATAAATACAGTGTGGATACCTGTCTATTATAGACAGATATACTGTATAAACAATATCCACTTCAAGTATATAGACAAAATAGTTAGGGATGCACCGATACCACTTTTTTGGAATACGAGTACAAGTACGAGTACTTGCATTTCAGTACTTGCCGATACCGATACCGAGTACTTAATAAAAAACATGATTTAAATTTACAGGTAACAGCTTTAGTCATATAATTTAACAAAAAAACAAAGGACTAGTTTTCCAGTTTGTTGTAAACTCTGCCTCTTTGGACAACACAAGAGGCACTAACCCCTTACACGCCGCTCAAACATAGACATTTTTCAGACCGTGGTATCGATTTCAGGTATCGGGGGACTTTTAACGAGTACTTTAGAAAATGTGCTATCGAGGCCGATACCCGATACCAGTATCGGTATTGGTGCATCCCTAAAAATAGTATTGAAATATTTGCCTGCAAACTTAATTTTTAGCAAGTGTTACAACTAACCCCCTGCCTGTTACAATTAACCCCACCTATGGGGTAAGTTGTAACGTTTGCACTTCTGTCACGTTTGGTGTAATTGTCCAAGAATGGTTAGTACTAGAAACAAACTTCAAATGTTCATTTGTAGCAGAGATGTGTGTCTTGCTTGTGTAAAAATATAATTAATCAAACCAAATATTTTTGTTAAGTTGTGCCCCGCTCTCCCCTACTTTCCCGTCCTCTCATATTATCTATCAAATAAAGGAAAAAATGGCAGCAAAAATTATGTTTTAGCGATGTCATACACCAAAGTTATGATTATCAATTAAAAAAAAGCTATCATATAGTATTGGATATCATCATGATATTTCGTTTTTAAAAAACAAAAGCTTTTTAGTATAAATGACTATCCACTTTTTTTCTTTGGTTAACAGAAGCACTTTTGGGGGTTAGAATAATATGACGGTAAGTAGATTTTGTTTGAACACATTGACAACATCATACATGCGTAAACATAAAGTACTGCATCTTTTTCGTCTTGTTGAGAAGCTGTGTTTACAAATGCAACATGCATGTGGATTGGATGAGACCACCTACTCCTATTCTTTTCCAGCTTTCTTTTTCTTTCTTCAAGAAAAAACAACATGCTTGCTGTTCTTGTAATGAGGTTTGGATAGACAGTGTACCTTCTCTGAATTGAAAAGAAGAGGCCACAGAGTGGGAAGAGCTGAATATTAGGAGGATACATACGACAGAGCCTCTCTTGCTCTCTGCTAACCAATAAAACACTAATTGGTCACAGAACCCATTTCCAGACAGACAAAGGAGAAGAATCCCCTCCAGAGTAAAAGAGTCTCTATTCTTCCTCAAAGGAAGCCCCATAACTTTAAGAGTAGCTCGGCAGGGATGCAAACCTTCACAAGAATCAGGAGTTTGTTTTAGAGAAGAGATGGAGGAATGTAGGTCCTGGGTTAACTATGACATAGAGCTCCACTTATCTGAGCGTTTTCTGCTTTTGTCAGGAACAAGTGCAGGTGCTTTTTCTGTTAAACATCGGAGCAATACTGGATCCTTCACGTTTCGGAATTTTGGAGTAATTCGACCGAACAGATGAAAGTGTTTAGAGCTGCTTCTTGGATGGGAGCGAATGCGTGATATATTACAGAGAGATGATTTTAAGAGTTATTGCTCACTGATGAACGTTGCCTCGAATCTTTATTTTTTCGAGAAAGTGAATGACATGGGATCCTACTCACGTCAGGCTTGTTTTTCACACAAATCGCTTTGAATCATTTGCTGGCTCCGCATCACAGATCTTGCACTTTGGATTGCTCAAACGAACCCTTGCTTTCTTCCCATAAATTAGAGCAATTTTAATAACAGCATGTCAGCCAATATGTACAGCTTAATGACAATAAATACTTCCATTAAACATGGAGCACAATTGGAGAGCCAAATCAAGGAGAATATTAAACACAGATGTGAATCGAGGCCTTGAAAAAAAATCCCCGACCGAATTCTCCCACCGCCCCCCCCATTCTTCCAGCTATGCTGACTGGAACCCAAAAAATGACCAGTTACACATGCAATTTAGATAAGATATTATTACAAGGAATCACGGAACGTTTGTATAGTTTCAAGTAACATAATGTTGCCGTGAAAAAAACCAGCAATGAAAAATTACGTCTCTGATGGTTGCTGCTATGAAATATCAATCCACGCTGGGCTGCAGTCACAGCTGTCTTGTATCTTTTATCTTCCATGCGTGCAAAATTTCACTCATCTATATGCTGTCTGTCTCTCTCCGTCTCTCCCGTATATGTCTGTTTGAGCATCAACGATGTCGTACACCATGTGACCCTTGGTGTTTTCCTGCAAGTGCTGTGGGGAAGCAGAACAAAGGGCCTTGAGCTTCCTGCCCGCTCATTTTTCCACAGTCGGGCCAAATGCCCGTGTCATGAATTTACTGTAGCGTGGGCACGGAGCCCAGTTTGGCACTGTGGATACAGACTGGGCCCCTTTAGTTGAGGCCTCGATAATACAAGAGTACCAATAATCTGCTACTTACTACACACTCTTGGAGAAACCCTAGCAAGAATGATTTTGAGATTTTTCATGCCTGTTTTTTCAACCAGCTCTCACTTCTTAGTTTTTGAGAGCCAAATTGGCTAACCGACCTGCTGAATACCAGACCAGGTGAAACCAAGCAAGCCAATTTAGGCCGGTATAATCTGTTTCTCTTAACGGGGACTGCAGGTTTAGAGCGGCTTAATACCTGTGAACCATAACATGAGGATTGATGCTACAAACCCCTCTGAACTATAGCTCTTAAAAGCCTCATTTGCTCCAAGCTACTGAGTGTCTCCAAAGTAGGTGAACAAAAGCGGATCTCATCCCCCTCTCATGTCGCTGGCTCTCTTTTGGCCACAACACATCTTAAAGGCTAATCAGATTTGGGAAAAAAATGAAAAGGTTTCCAAAGGACAAGCCCTATAATCCTGAACCCCACCCGGACCCCATTCCTCCCCGTCTGTGCAAAAAAAAGAGAAAGAAGAAAACCCGGCAGGAGTTTGTGCAGCACTCCTTATAACCTCCAATGACCTCAGCACTGCTGCCTTTGTCAGGTTACCCCAGGCAACGCTGGCCTTACTCTCGAGTAGCAGTTGGCTGCGTGGAAAGGCGACCCTCCTTTTGACAGGAACATGCCCCCTCGGCCCCCTGCAGAAATCTTTAAATGCCACCCTATGGGGTTGGAGCAATTGCTCTGGGTCCCTACCGGTACAAGTCTACGCTCAAAAAATGTAAGGAATCGGAGATAGCTAACATTCAAATATGATCCATTTTTAGACAATGATTCATTTTAGTAAGTGTTTAGTGTTAATGGTCCCTAATGGCTCAAATCCCAGTGGTACAGTACATAATTTGTATGGTGTATATACCCTTTTACTTCATTAAAGGAAACATTTGTGACCCTCCATGTGAAAACCCAGCTAAAGTCATGTATTTGTTATCCTACATAATGTAAAGAGCATTCTCAAGAGATATAACCTTGGTATCTTTACTATTGACAGAGTAAGGTCATGTCGAAGATTGAAATCAATAATAGAAATCAAACTTTAATGCTCCAAATCTCACTATAAAGCCCAGAGCAGTGTTGGGGAAGTTACTTTTAAAAGTAATGCATTACAATTTTAAGTTACTCCCCAAAGAACCTTTCATGGAAAGTAATGCTTACGTTACTTTTAAGTTACTTTTGCGTAATTTTTTTCTTCTTTGGCTTGATCTCTTTCAGGTCTTGCAGGTTTTTTTATGATCGCAAAAATGTCAAGCACTGGCCTGCCATCTCCGTTTCTGACTCAAACTGTTCCCGCTCAGGTGCACAGAGTGTGTTATTATATTATTTTATTTTTAAATTGAATACATTAAACTCGCATTACTTTTTTAAAAAAGTAACTTAGATATTAATGTGTACATTTGTAAAGTAATGCGTTACTTTACTTGTTACTTCAGAAAAGTAATATTATTACGTAATGCGCGTTACTTGTAATGCGTAACACTGGCCCAGAGAACAATCCGCTGTTTACGTTTATGCGAACGTACGCATATGGTTGAACGCACAGCCTTGCAACGCTTAGTTTATTTGACATGTTCGTGTACACAGACACTTTCAACCCATGCACTTTGCGACAAAATGCAATTCATCTCAAGGGCTACATACTACATTCTCCTGTACGTGTATGAGTGACCTACACGTACAATGTGCACAGGGTTTCAAAAATGCGTAGTACTTACGTGTACATCTTTTGATGACGAAAACTGCATGATGTGCACTGTACGCAGACCCTCGTGTCATGTAAAAATTGACCATACTATGGCATTTACATTGCAAGACTTTCACCGGGATTTCACATTTGACAACAGTTGAATTCACTGTGATGCTTCACTTTTGATCAGTTCAACCATCTCTTGCTTGACGGTCTTCAGCAGCAGCATCATAGTCATAGATATACACTAGATGTCGCCTTGGGGTTCTAAGCATGCGTCAAAACCCGCCGCCATCTTAGAACAGGAGCGTCTTGTCATAGGAAGTATCTAGGTAAAGCTACCTGTACTTCAAATTCATGGACGATACCAGACTTTTGTGCTGTGTATGGATGTTAGGGCTATTTGCACTATACATTATAGTTAGAAAAAGTAAATTTTCATAGAAATCAAACCTTTAATTTTTTTCTGGACTCAATGCTAAATACATGTCTGACTGTTGAAACGAACCAAAAGAAAACCAAGAAAATCACGTTCATGACGATTTATGGTGATTTTATTTCTGTTACACCATTGCCTACAATGACGCTGATGCGGGGTTCCCCTGTTTCAAGATGGTGGCTCTAGTTGACGCATTTGGTCCAATGAACTGCCGTAGCCAAGGCGACATCTACTGTACATATCTATGCATCATAGTAACAACGCTTCCTTGGCGACAGCATCATGTAAATATGACCTATGCTCATGGCCACCAATGCTCTAGTTTTCATTTCAATAGCTATCCACTTAAATGTGAAACTTTAATCGTAGTTAAATACCCAGAGAGACCATTGCAAGTAATTTATAGATAGGTTGATTTCTTTAAAAAGTTAAAACACTGGGGGCTATCTGTTTGTCTGACCAGAAACAGATGGTGAGAGTATTTAACCCTAACCCCAAGTGAATTAAAAAAAAGTGTGCAATTTCATTTACACGCCTCAACTTTAAGAAATCATTTGCAAGGAAAAACGATTGGTTCATTTTTGGAAATCTTCACAATCCGGTCCTTTAACAATGCAGAAAAAGTATCAATCATGAGAAGTATTAATCATCCGGCCCGTCTGCATTTTGTGAATAAAAAATGAAGCAAAGTTCATGTGTCAGCAGTATCGTCTCATGTACCTGAGATGGATTTTACGAGCTTTCCGCTGTCTTTCCAAAACATTTCATATCTTGCCTCATTTGCTTTGTAGATTGATGATGAATGCGCTGAAGAGCATTAAATATGTGCATAACATCCACCGTCATGCTGAATGTTTCACAATAACAATGCGCATAGGAAATATTTACACAACTGGAATGGCCCTACATGGAAAATCTGTTAGTATGCTTTTACGATGTCCAATGACAATAATTCTTCTACAAAATAAACACGATACATATAAATATCTCTCAACACATATAAAACACATCTCATAAACCATATGAATAAACAACAAAGTTCAATTTTACTGGAACATCCATTGTTGTGAAAAGTTTATATGCTGTATTAGTTCATATGCTGCACAAACATGGTTAATATTAATTTTGGTTTTTCTATGCAGTGAGTGGGGCATTGCATTAGCAGCCAAGTGAACACTTGAACTGGTAAAATGTATACCTTGAATGCATTTGAAGTGACTTTGAATGAAAGGGTCTGCCAAATCCATAAATTATATTCCACAGTAAATAACAGCTTGCTGTTTGAAACAACACATGCGTGAGTAAATAATAGCAGAATTTCCTTTCGAATGAACTATTAATTTAACATTCATGACCTAAACTCAACCTTCATAACCGTTCATTTAACAACCACAGTCTGTTCTCAATTCGAACGCGATGCGACTTCCAGCCGAGTTGGGAGAGAGATCCCATCCTGACTTCATCATCCCATTTGTCAATACGCGCAAATAAAGTATTTTTCAGCCTATTGACTGCAGATTGCCGATGCGGGGCGCGTCTTGTGATTGTAGCTCGCTAATGCGCGGAGCACGGCACAGAGTAACCACAGATTGCAGATGTGGGGAGCATGGCGCTCCGTGACCGTACCTCCACTGAGACAAACAAAGCAGGTGAGTGGGAGGCGGAAAAGGGATGTGGTGAAGGGGAATTCGGCATCCCACTTCATCAGAGTTCTTATCCTTGTTAAAGGATTATTGATGGGAGAAGCTCATTAAGCCCTTTTTCTGACACATCTCTGAGAATCGGCATCAGTAACACGGCTTAATAATTTGTTCCTCACTGGCCTTCTCCTCTGCGCTCTTCCAGCGAGATTTATAAAGCCAGAGATCAGATCAGCAATCGGGATCTCTCGCAACGGTTTTCAAACAAGTTTTTGGACACATGTACAGCAAATTTATGATGTTATTTAAGGCATATCAAGACAAATTGGTGTCTACTTTTATACTTTAGAGCAATATTGACTGTTTTTAAATGTCCTTGAAGAATCATTCTTAATGTTGTTTATTATATATTGCATTATAGATAAGTTTTTTACCTTTTAAGGTACACAATAGATCCTTAAGGTACAGTAATGTACCCAAAAAGTACAACCTGGCATTATGTTTAGACCTGTAAAGTTAGAAAAAAGAACCTTAAGGGGCGGTTCACATTTTTGCATCTAAAACTGCGCGGAAAACGCAACCGTCAGTTGGTTCTTGTAACATGACCTGCGGTGTGCTTGCGGCATTCTGAAAAGTTGAAATGTTTTTAACTCGATGCGGTGCGGACGTGCCATTATGAGCACGCATACCGCGTGCCTAAATTTGAAATAACAAGTGCGCAAAAGACACAAAATGTGAATCGCCCATAAGGAGGTCACGCACCGGACAAGAAATGCGGCGCCATGAATCTAAAAGCAGAACACATTATTTTCTATGAATGTACGCACATCGGCGGCGCCTGGCACACTACTTAAATCCCTGTCACGCCACAGAGCGCCACTCACATAGTTTAACATTAAATAACATCATATTTGTCCCAAATCGATAGCGATTAACATTGGCTGCTAACGTATATTTTTAATTTTGAAGTAGACGCTATCTGACTAAGCTCGCGCTACTTAATGTGCTTTTGCGGTGTACAATACCTCAGAGTTGTCATAAATGCGACGGCTGCACTTCTCGTTCGGTGTGCGACCCCCTTTAGGGTATCACCCCATTGACAGAAAAGTTTTGTACCTTTTTTCTGACAGTGTATACTTAAAAAGTTCATTTGGAATGAAAAACTGTAATTTGTTTTGAAATATTACTGCATTTTTTAGAATTTATAGCTTTATTATTTTTAACAAAATTCATGTATCTTTATAATCTTTAATCAAAAATGCAAATCTCCAGGCGGCAGGGTCCAGAAAAACATTGCAGTAATTAGCAAATAGCAACATGACCCAACATCAAACGACCAAATAAATTCTTGATAGACAAATTCAAGTCCAGCCCTACCTTTTTTCATTTCAGAAGCCTTTTCACTTGGATATACTTCACCACAGAGAAAATAAGACAATCGGTACTTTTGTTTAATGGCGACATTAAATAGGTTTAACGTTTTTTCAAATTAAATTTTTCACCTAAAGTGAAACTAAAGTAAAATTTTTAGTTGAAAAAACTTAAAAGTTGATCCAACTTTTCACTTTTTACAGGTAATTGAAATCTGGCTCCCCTTGTGATGTCAGAAGGAGATCATACCGCCCCTTAGGGTGTTTTCACATATACACTGTTTAGGTCGGCCCAAAGACGTGTCGCTCCGAGTACGGTGCGTTTGGGTCAGTGTGAACACAACAGCCGCACTCGGGTGCGCACTAAACAGCCGCTCCAAGCCCGCTCTAAACAGGTGGTCTCGGAGCGGCTGTTGCCGAACTCTGGGGCGACCCACCTGTGGTGTGAACACTGCTGGACCTCGGGCCGAACCAAATACAGGAAGTTCTCCACATGTTTGAGCCACTGGGCTTTCGTTGTGACGTGAGCCGGGTGTTATATTGTGGGTTAACAACAAACAAGCCAATCCTGGTCCGTTGCATAGAGATTCGCTGTCTCCTTTACGTTTGAGCTGATGATTTTATAAATGCATAGCTGTCCTCCACACACAAATAGTGACATTACGGGCTTTTAGCAAACGGCCCCGTGAGAAAGGCTTTAATAGAACAGCTACGCAATTTCGCGTTAAAGCAAAGAAACTTCGCAAAGACGTGCATCGTTTATCTCCACATCTTGATAGCTGCGCTCTCCCTGTCAAGCTGGTTGTCGTGGAAACGTGGGGGTGGTCATGAGACGGTAAGAGCTGTCAGAGACCAATGACAGCGCTGACCGTTGTCACATGGTCTGCGGTGCGGCATTTCGAGTAAAGTAAAATATAAATATATGTGAACACGGACCGCACTAACTGAAAAATGATACAATGTAATTTGGTGCGCTCCGAGGCCGCACCACGGTGCGCACCAACATATGTGAAAACTGCCATTTAGTGCAGAGTTCAACTCATTTGCATTTAAAAGGACACATTTTTTATCAAACCTACAAAGTGGCGATTTAACATGCTATAATAAATTATCTATATTGTATTTTAAGCTAAAACTTCACATACATACTCTGGGGACAACAAAGATTTATTTTACATTGTTAAGAAGTCTTGTGAAATGTCCCCTTAATGGAAAAATAAATTTTTATTTAATTGTATTTATTTTTTTATCAGTATTTATTTGGTAACTAAAAACCAATGATGATTTTAATTAGGGTGCCAGTATTACACTTGAAAAGATACAGCAAAAAAAAAAAAAACAGCAAATTTGTGCCTACCTAACTGAGCAAAAGAGCAGTGACTACCTTCAGATTTAACAAAATATTTTGGTACAAAAAGATTTAAATCCTGCCCACAGCCTCAATAAATGTAATCAATAAATGATTAAAATAAATAATAAATTGTTTATTGATTTACTAAAATGAATGGCTAGACTGCTACACAAGAGTTACACAAGCATATCCGTTTATCGACTGTCCAAATACTGAGTGACCAAACAAAATAACCGTTTTGCTTTAAAATCACAAACTAAAGAAAAGTCAAAATAAAAGTTGGCTAAATGCTATACGGCTATACGACTGCCAGTTTATAGACGCAACAACAAATAAGCAACAATCGAAAAACAAAATGAGGGTGAGAAGTGCGGTTGTAAGGAGAGCTCTGACAGCTAGTCATCCATATCTGCAAGCCACCATAAACAGAGCTCGGGCTACGCTGAAGACTGAGGGCCCCTTTTATTAGAGCACTTTAGCAGGCCTGGAAAATCTGCCCGGGGTTAAAGAACACCATTTTTCTTGCCATTTTCTTCCTGAGGGAAAAAAATCAGCAGCCAAAGTTAATCTAAAGAGACACCCACAGGAACAGCACAGAATCCAAGAACAACCCTTCAGTTTTGTCTCTGGAGCGACTGCAGCCAGCGCTGAAGAGAAACAGCCGTGTGAAGAGACAGCTACGACGACCCTTGAAAAGGTCTTAAGGCGACGGGGAGTCTGTGAAGTTCGAGTGCGTGCAGTCCGGCAGATTTACAGTAACGCTGCTTCAAACTCTCGTGCTAAGATCGTAAATTCTTGGATGACGAAAATAAATAATTGATCGGTCAATCGTATCGCATATTGGCAGTCAAACATTTTTGTGTAGCTTATCCCTCTCCTATTCCTCTTTGCTCTTACATAAAAATATTTGTACTCAAATCAATATTTTACATCCATTTAGTAAGTAAGTAGCCATGTAATAAGCAGAAAACATACAGTGGGCCAGTGTAATGACTCTTAAATGAATGACTCTCCATTTGAGGCGGATCGATTTGTCTGTTTTATACAACGAGTATGAATGATCTGTTCACAAACTGGTCTGATCCGGTTCAACTCAATAAAGTACAACTCGTACACATTGTTTGGCATATTGAAATACAGCATACTTTTATAAATACCTTCATTTTAGAGCTTGACAGCCACAGTCCATTCACTTTCATTATATGCAAAAGACTCGCCAGGATATTTTTCAATTAGGAATAATTCCAGTTCTGGAACGACATGAAGCTGAGCCAATATTGACAGATTTTTCATTTTTGAATGAACTGTTCCTTTAACGTCTAAACATGGATTAAATGTAATTGTGTAAGGGTTAGGCCCATAAGCTCACTTTTGTTGGAGTGCTTCTGTGTAACATGTAAATATGCTCGGTGGGTAACTTCGGACGAAATATCGTCCCTGTCCGGCTGAATGTCACGTTTTTTTTTCTGAGATGTGTGGCCGTGTTTCTCTTGTCCAGATTAAATCCTCAGGCTCCAAAAACGACAGCCACGCAGAAATCGCAGAGTCCGGTGCAGGCTAATCCGCCGTGGGCTGTCAGCCTCTCACATCCGCCTGTGAGTTGATGGAAATGGTTTGAGCTCGATAATAGACATGAGTTCATTAATCACCCACCGATTCTCCCACTGTCACGTCTGACAGACTGAGGAAACGTGTTTGCCGGAGAGCCTGACATCCAAATCATGCAACTTAACACAGCAGGTTGGGGGACGAAAAGCAATAATGAAACAGAAGGGGGGGCCTGGGGCGGGGGGTCCCGCTTTACCGATATGGATACGTGCGTGTGAATTCATCAGAATCGGAACATGTGCTCGATTCATAATAAGCGGCTCATCAAGGACACTGTAAGGGAACACGTCGCTTCATTATTGAGATTTTACGTTTCCTTGTCCTTCGTCCCTGAGGCCCCGCCCTAAGCCCCGCCCCACCTACGTTTTTATTGTGAGGTCATGTAGTCCTTTAAGCAATGCCCTTTCCTTCCCAGTTTCCTATCTAGCAGAAAAAGGTGTTAATGTCATTAGTGAATTCACTTTAAGGGATTAACTGTGAAGCAGAGCACTGTAATCCCTATAGATCTTGCGCACAACATCATATTTCAGCTTTTCTATGGGATTAGCACTATGCAGTCGTCTTCCCTGTGTAGTAAGATGTGACACACACCTTTAGAAAGGAACTGACTCGTGGGATTCTTCAAGGGTGGATAAGGCTGCCAAGCGCATGGATCAATGTGAGCAAACATTTATCGAGTCTAAGATGTTTTTTGTTACCTTAGTCAGCCCATTGTCCAGCATCTCACCATATGAAAGAAAAATTTAAATGAAACCTTTATTGAAATAAATCTCTTTTGATTTCTTAGACATTTCTGTTCAAATTTCTCTGCTTCTCAAATGTTTCTGGTCAAGCAAAAAAGACTAGTGATCTGACCTGTGCCTCCTCAAAAGTTTCAGAAGATATTTCGACAAAATTGGCTGTTATTGGCTTAAACTGTCCTCAGATTTGCCAAGATAGGATTTTGATACTCAAAACACTCAAAACCAAAGCAAGGTAAACCGAAATATGTGCATATTGTAATTGTTTGCCATAACTGAATGATTTTAATCCTTCATAAAGTAAAATATTCACACTTCACACTGTAAAAAATGTGTTTAATCAACTCAGATTTCAACAGATTTTCAAAGTCATTTCAACTTACTATTATTTATGTTGACAAAAGATGAGTTGCTACAGCTTGAATGAAGTCAGATGCAGAAGTGGACACTACTTGAGTATTTTAGTTACATTTTCCAACCATTTGTGCTTTATCAGAGTGTTTGTCTTTGAAAAATTTTTACTTTACTTTTCTAAAAAATGTTCACTACATTCTAAAGCACAGAATCATTAGTAAAAAGTAAAAGTACAAATTTACTAGATGTTTAATGTACTTAAATATAAATATTAACCCAAAACTTTTTGAAATTATGAAATATTGTGGAGTAAAAATTATGATAATATATGCTTTGGAATGTATGTTTTCCAAAGAAAAACACTGATAAAATACGAATACTTGAAAATTTACTTTTATGTAAAAAGTTAAATACTTTAGTGTCCACCTCTGGTCAGATTTTTTTGACTTATTTTATTTTCAACAATATTTTATAAGTTAAAATGACTTATAAATACGAGTTGATTAAAGGATTTTCTTTAAAAAATCCTGATAATTTTCTCACCGCCATGTCATCCAAAATGTTGATGTCTTCCTTTGTTCAGTCGAGAAGAAATTATGTTTTTTTGTTTTTCCTAATTTTAATGGACTTTAATGGACCCCAACACGTAACAGTTTTAATGAAGTTTAAAACTGCAGTTTCAAAGGACTCTAAACAATCCCAAACGAGGCATAAGGGTCTTATCTAGTGAAACGATTGTCATTTTTGACAAAAAAGCACTTTTAAACCACAACTTCTCGTCTATCTCCGGTCCTGTGATGAGCCAGCGCGACCTCACGCAATACGTCATCACGTCAAGAGGTCACGGATGACGTATGCGAAACTCCGCCCCAGTGTCTACAAGTGTGGAGGAAGAGGACCGTTCTGACGTTGTTGTATGTGGAATGATACTAATGAATGTCTTTGTGTCAGTTTATTGTTTAAAATGGTCCGCAAATGTGCGTTTCATATATGTAACACATGACCTTTCAAAGTCATAACGTAATTATGTGAGGTCACGCTGGTGTGTCACAGGACCGGAGATAGACGAGAAGTTGTGGTTTAAAAGTGCATATTTTTCTTGTCAAAAATAACAATCATTTCGCTAGATAAGACCCTTATGCCTCATTTGGGATCGTTTAGAGTCCTTTGAAACTCAGTTGAAACGGCAATTTTAAACTGCATTACAACTGTTACATGTTGGGGTCCATTAAAGTCAAATGAGAAAAATCCTGGAATGTTTTCCTCAAAAAACATAATTTCTTCTCGACTGAACAAAGAAAGGCACCAACATTTTGGATGACATGGTGGTGAGTAAATTATCTGGATTTTTTTAAGAAAATTGACTAATCCTTTAAATTAAAAATAATAAGCAAAAAAAATTTGTGTAAAAAGTGAAAAGTTGGGTCAACTTAAAAATGATTTAAGTTTAAAATGAAATTGAAATGAAAATTTGTAATTTTTGTGGGAATATTGTGGTATTTTTATTTTTACAAATGACCTATCTGTGGGCTTCATATTTTTTAAAATTCATGTGCCCTTCTTTAATCAAAAACACAAATCTCCTCCCCTCCTCTAAACATTCTCTCCTAACTTCCAGTCATATGGTATTGCAGGTGGGCAGGGTCAGGGAAAAGATTGCAGCCATTAGCAATTAGCAACATTAGTTCTCAATGGACGAATTTAAGTCCCGCCCTACCTTTCATCAATTCATAAGCCATTTCACTCGGATAAACATCACCATGGGGAAAATAAGACAATTGCTACATCCGTTACCGTACTTCATGGCGACTTTAAATTCGATTTAATTTTTTTCAAATTACATTTTTCACCTAAAGTGAAACTAAAGTAAAATTTTAAGTTGAAAAAACTTGAAAGTTGATCCATCTTTTCACTTTTTACAGTGTGTATATTTAAACTGTAATACTGTAATACGTTCTTTCCCAGAAATATGTATAGTTACATAGTTTTCAAAATTAAAAAATGTATTGATTATAATATAAAGTGATTTTACTTAACTTAAAGCCTTATTGTATCATGAATCGTATATCGCATTAAAGGCGTGCATGATCTCTTAAAGCCAATGTTGACATTTGAAATCATCTAAACAAACACAAAAAAAACTCAATAGAATCTGGACCTTCTTTTGATAAACCTGCCCCACACATACGCAACCCAGGCAACAATGTTGGTTGGTAGACACGCCCCTTACTGCTGATTGGCTACAAGTGTGTTTTGGTACTCGGCCTGACTCCCTTTTCCAAAGTTTTATTCAAAAATCATGCACCCCACCTTTAAGCAAGTTAGCATATATTGCATTTTCTTCAATATCGAGCAGCCAATCTCAATAAATTCCTTCAAAGACCAAATTCCCACGCTGTTCTATCAACATTATTTTTATAGCTCTATACTTAAACTCCATAGCAACAATTGTCATATTTTATAGAAATTGTAGGATAACAATCAGATAAATATTTGAGACAAAAATTGTTTTTTAACAGTAAGTTCACCTATAGTTTGCTGACCTTAGCATATTTCTGCGCCCCAGCCTTCAATACCTCCTTCAAATGTGATATATATTGACAACGATAGCAGATTGATGTTGTAAGAGATGCTATAAAAAACAATCGTCACACTGCAGAAAAAAAAACTTGACAAATTGGACTTGACCACTGCTGTCTTGTTAACAATAATCAAACCACAGCCCGAACTGTCAGTCATTTTGCCACTAAGTGTTAGCGCTGAAGGCCGCCGGAGCCCCGAAGCCACATTCACATAGGAAGTGAGCAAACTTATTCTGCCTTTCAATAAACCTTCACTGTCAGGCCCGCTCACTGTAATAAGGAAACCGTGCAGGAAAATGGAAAGAGATGCTGCCTGGGACACACGAGCATTTTGACAAGTTTGCCGTTAAGAATCACATTTGCAGAACAGGCCATTCACAAATAAACAATAATTATGTGCCTCTCACGACCTCAGCGGTTTGTGCTGCTCCCTGGGCGCACGGGAACGAGTCATTAGTGTCATATGAGGTGAGAGAACGCAAAACGCAGAGCGCTCACCCCATGCAAATTAGTCCCGACACGAGGACGGCGCAAAAAAAATAAAATTACACGAAATGCAACCTTCTGTAGAGTTCAGCCATCACAGGCGTGTGAGAAAACAAACGGCTTACTGGGAAAACACGAATGAGTACATTTGATCTGCGTTAATCAAGCGGTCATCAAAACCATTAGTTAAACACGCTGCTTAATGAAGGAGAAAGAGAGAGGAGGTTGATTATGATGAAGCTAATATGCAAGTCGTGTGAGCGCCTAGATAGAAAAAATTGATGATTGGAAAAAAGTAGCCAATTTGTCTGATCATGAAGCAAGCGTGTGTTCGGTGCACTGCACAAAATTATCATCTTAATCAGTATTTCTGTCCTGTTTTTCAGTGCAAACATCATCAAAACAAGATAAACGTACATGAGAAGCAAAAATTCATGAGATTCTATTAAAATTATGTCTATGACTTTTTAACTCTCTTGAGTAAACTACTTTTAGTTTTTAGTGGAATGTATGCTATAAACGAAAACGTGTCTCATCATCTTCCATTTTTTTGTAGTTAATGCATTGTTTAAATTCCTCCTGGAATGACTGATTAAGAAAAAGATTTTAAACCTGGGCACTTACGTCCACGATCACCATGACGGACCGCTCTCTGGCGACGATCACATCTTTGCACTTTCTAACCTAAGGATCAGAAATATTTACACCATCCACTATCACACACCCACTCAGGACCGTAGCCAGAGAGAGAAACGAAACCGAATTTATCAAGCAGGAACGCGGCTCTCCAGTCACAGCTGTGAATCATTGTGCACGGCGCTGCGAAGAAAAACGGCCTTTTTCTTTAAGCGTTTTCTTGGCTCTATCAGCAAGACTGTGTAATTGCAGTAACTTAGCCTCATTCCTCTGTAACAACAGTCAGTTTTTTGTGTTTGGAAGACATGGCCGGAGTCTGGGTACATTTAAACGCCTGTAATTAATAATTCTCCAGGGAGCGAGCGAAATGACTTCTAATCACCGATTCTCTGCCAACCGCTGCCCAGCGGCTCACCAAAAAAAAGGGCTTAACCAAAATGCACCGGCTTCATCTCAGGCGCAATCTCACTCTCCATTTTGTGTTCTGCTCGCATGAGTCAAAGAAAAAGAGAGGCTTTAGAGAAGAGCTGTCCAAAATGGAAGTTTAAGAAAGAATGAAACCCTAAACTATGTGAAAAGTATTTAAGTCAGCTTTTGACTTGTTAACATGGGCAACCTGCTGGTTGATGCAGTAATTACACAATTCTGACTTGTCACTTCAGTCCAATTGCTTTAATGCTTTTTTAACACGTTTGCATTGTATAGCAAAGAAGCTTTACAGTAAATAGTAAAACAGGGGCTTTTGAAATGTATAGGATATGTGTTATTATTACAAAATACATGCACATTAGAAGTGCTAACTACAAAAACAATTGGTTATATTCATAACACTATCAAAACAACCATGTGTATCAAGATTTGAAAGCATGGATATATTAGCAGTAGCGGAGAGCGGGGGCGAAAGTACCATTTTTCAGAAAAACGTAATATTTTAAGATAATGTTATAGACAGAGATATATTTTTGCTGTGGTCAATAACTCACAAGTGTGCTCTATCAATACCAGGTGGAATTTTGTAAAAATGTAAAACGACTTCAGTATAATTTCACTTTAAACATAGTGAATTGTTACCTTTGATCCCACCAGGGACGAAAGTAACACAACAAAAAAAAATAGATTTTTGTGTTACACTTGTTTTTATTAAATATACATGACTATGACCTCGTTAATATGTAACTGCAAACATATTTTGTAATTTATCTTTGAAAAAAATTATGAAATTACATTTTCATTTTAAATTTCAGTTTTATCAAATGTTTTAAAAGCAACCGGCAGTACAAACTTAAATTGTTGAGAACATTTTTTAACAGTTTGGACTCTATGAAAATGAATTTACAATAAATTATAATAATATCAATTTTCAACATATATTGAATTAAACTAAACGTAGTCACATTTTGCACTCTATGCGTACACGCCTGTGTGGGAACAGTTTGAGTCAGAAACTGAGATGGCAGGCCAGAGCTCGAATTTTTTGTGATGAAATATGCATTTTCTGAATGCAGAACTTTTCAGTCATAAAAACCCCTGCAAGGCCTGAAAGAGATCAAGCCTCAAAAAGTAATGCAAAAGTAAATAAAAAGTAATGTAAGCATTACTTTCCATAAAAAGTAACTAAGTAACGTAATTAGTTACTTTTTTTGGAATTAACTTAATATAGTAATGCATTACTTTTAAAAGTAACTTTCCCCAAAATGGTTGAAAACACCTTTCTGGATCTACACGCGGAAAACGGGAGTAAATAATGCGATATTTGTCTGTCAGGGGTTGTGGGCCTAGATGCTGTCGTGGGATGCAAATGTTATCAGGGCTTGGAGAAAATTGCTTAGTTACTTTCGTCCCGCGTTACTTTTGTCCCGGTCCTCCCCAACTAACTATAACATTTCTTTGTAGGATTGTAATTGGACAGTCAAATATACACTCTAAAAAAACAAACGGTGCTATATAGCACCAAAACTGTTGCTTTGGATCGTAGTCATAGAAGAACCATTTTTAGTGCCATATAGCACCGGTGAAGCACCTGTGTAGAACCTGTGTAGAACCATATAGGGGCCATATAGCACCACTATAGCACCACATATGGTTCTACAAAGCACTTTATGGTTCTACACAGGTGCTTCACTGGTGCTTCACCTGTGCTATATGGCACTAAAAATGGTTCTTCTATGATTACGAGCAAAGAACCACTTTTGGTGCTATATAGCACCGTTTGTTTTTAGAGTGTATAACATATTCTTATAAAATAAAATATTTAAAACTTTTATTAAATTACAGCAGACACTTTTACCAGAAGTTCTAAAGCTTTAAAGTTATAATTTCGGTTCAGCTAATGCACCTGTGTGTTTAAAGGAGAAAGTCTTTGCCAACAAACTTTATGATGCCAAGGACCCCCATTATGAACCTTTTGTAAAGGACCCCCTACCTAAAATATATTTATATATTTTTATGAATAAGTAATATATAATTGGCTACACTTTTCAATTTAAATGTATTTGTACTGCAGCAACTTTGCAGCAACAAATCTTGTTTCATAGCGGTTTTACAAGGAATCCTACCTTATAAACCCAATAAGTGACATAAAAGGAACTGTAATAAGAAAAACACACTAGAAAATTTAAGAATAAATATAAGAAAATATAAATGATTATGAAATATATGCTAGGGGTGTGCCGGTTTCAGAATTGGTGATGACGGTTATGACGTGAGTCAAATGTGACGGTTCGTCACATAACCGTCAGTGGGGGGCGTTTTGCTCGTTTAAATGCTCGTGGATTGACAGGAAAGTGTCATTTTACCATAAAATCATGAATGTGATGCCAAGTGTGTTTTAAACAGTAATAACTTTGAACAATTTAACAGAAAGCAATGAAATATTTAAAAAAAAACACACTGTTGCCAGAAGACTGCGCTGTCACTCTCTGCTCAGCATAAATTAATCATCTATCTATCATCTATCTTAATAATATTCAAAGAAACAGATTTGTGCATTGGGCTTTTTATGTCTGTAATTGTGTCTATATCTGTCATTACATGGACCAGAACAGCACGAAAACAATGTGGATTAAAAGCGTATTAAAGAGGTTTTGCTCATAAATGCGCAGGTAGAAAGTAATATGAACTTGAGATTGTTATTAAACGCAGCCACAATGGCCATGCGCAGCAAACGCTCTCCGCAGACGCGCTGCACAGTGCTCACCCGGCGTTTAAATAAACTAGACACTGATTAGCTACTTGCTCTACGTTTCTTTAAAACTAACAGCAAGACAACTAGCAGTGAATGTGCGTTCAAGAGAGTTAGTAGATTAGCATGGGAGGATTTGAACTTGAAAAGCGGAGTGTACTGATGCCTTTCCGCGGTTAAAACAACATTCCTTCTCATGGTCATTCATGTTTATTTGATGTTATAAATTAACTAGAAGGAAGAGATGATTGGAAAGGTGAGACTTTGTTTAATATGTTAAATCTCAAAAGTAACCGAAAAGTAACCTGGTCTGTCCTGTATGTCAGCGCGTTGTCAGTGTCTGCTCCGCTCTGTATTTTTCACTGCGTGAGAACGTGAGGGGGCGTGTAACACAGACTGTTAACAATTGTTTTTAATTACTATTTAAAAATTCTTTATGATAAAAAATGTTTTAAAAAATATTTTAATAACACGGTTTTGGCGGTTATAGAGTTCTAATGACGGTGTTCAACTATAACCGTCGGTCTCACGGTTATATAATGACCGTCACACCCCTAATATATGCAGCAAGAAATGAGAGATAAACACTTAATAAATAAATATTAACATTTTGGTTTTTTTTTCTAAAAAACCTAGAACCTCCTGAAGGCCCCCTGGGTGTCCACGGACCACAGTTTAAACATCCCTGCCTTTAAGTGAAAGGTGGGACGTCCTCTCCTCTACTTAAAGTCTTCATGATAAGCAAAGTGATTTCTTATTTAACTTTTTCCACACTGTCCCAAGCTGTCACCGGGTAAACACCCTTGAAAAAGGTCCTAATACTGTATGTACCATTTAGGAATATATATGTGTACATATGGAACCAATGTGTACCTATTAGGTTATTATGAAGTACCAATATAAACTCTGTTGTACACAAATTTGTATGTTTTAGGAGGGGTACTGCACCAGTGACAGCTAGAGACCATTTTATAAACCATTTTTCTGACAGTGCACCAGTGGCACATCTCCTCCTTTAAACATCTCACTGTACGTAACATAAAAGTGTGATCGATGTTTTATGAATGCGAGGGTGAGACTTTATTTGCACTGCACAAGTAAACACAGATAATCTGTCACTAACTGTAATATTAAATAAATAAGATGAAAACAGAGGCGTGAGCTTTATTTAGACGACGATGAGCAGTGGTTGAGAGTCTGAGCACATGTTAAAGTGTATACTACACTTCTGCTCTTTGATCCTGCATCACTACAGAAAAAAGCATTAAAACATTCATTTATGATTTAGCAGTTTTGCTGAAGCCTGTAAAATATGCTTGCTGTCTTAGTATTTCCATACCACAAGGTTCTTTAATCTATTAATATTGAGATCTATTAGGATTGATTTACTTTTCATCATACATTTTCTGACTGAATACTGTTATGTGAGATAGTCTGGAACCTCCTTTGATCCTACATCCCTAAAGTTTCTAAAACAGCAAATACCTTTAATATAAAGTATTATTTATCATCCATGAATATCAATAAGACTTGTTTTGTGGACACAAACCCACATTAAACTTGAATATTGAGGAAGATAAGATAAGATAAGAAAGAGTGCACGCGCAAACAACGCAAGCACAAACCAAACCCAGACAGTGAAGCGAGATAAAATTTGTCCTTTTGCTTCCATTTTGTTTCACAGGAAGGAAGCCCTAGTGAGGCGTAAAATTAAACCCAAGGCAAGACCTTCTTGTCATGATCTCTTAACTGGTTTAGGCCCGGCGGCTGCTAAAATTATTTCGTTATTTGGGCAAAAAAAGCTCCCTTAGGTACAAAAGCACACACAAAGGGAGATAGAGAAAAGAATAAACCGGTCCTCTGAAGGTGCATCTACAATGCTAAACAGGAAGCTTGCTTAGGCCCTGGCTTTCGTTAGCTTTGCCTTTGTGGGCCATCCTTTCACCCACCCCAAATACAAACACACACATTACTAACACACCATATGCAGAAAGAGAGCTGGCGAAGGAAGCATGAATTATTTATGGAGGCCTGTCTTTAAGAATTAAAGCATGCGAGCAGAAAGCTCCACATTGTACCACCTTAAAGAAAGACGAGACACAGAGCGAGGGGGGTACGGCCCGGCCCAGGAGAAGGGCTGGGGGGAGCGTCTCTACGGGGGTCTTGAGCCCCGATGCTGTCTGGAGTGTGACAGCATGTAGACCGAACGCGAGTCAAACAGGACCTCCACCTGCAGCCCTCCAAAACTATGAGTTCCTTTTTTAGTGTGTCCTCATCCAAACCCCACTGACTCTTATTCTTTGCCTCTCTCCGGCAAGAGAGCAGATTCGTCTGGCTTCTCTGTGGACTGTGTTCATCATATCATTTCTCTAAGAAAAATAATTTCGTTTGGGAGCTACAAACAAAAAAATGACCTAAATCACAGCAAGTACCCCAAATGTGGAGCTCCCCAGCCATTCGGGATACATCGGACTTTTCTTCTTTTAAAAAAATGGATGCATGGGGAATAAAGGCGAAAAATGCAGAAAACGTCAACATCGACCTTCAAGGGAAATTTCTTGGGTGTTCCTAGCTCCTTTGGTAGAGCATTGTGTAAGCTGTGCAAAGGTAATGGGTTCGATTTCCAGGGAAGCACATAAGAATAAAATATATAAACTTGGTTGGATACAGGGTTTCCCGCAGAAAATTTGTTAGTTAAGGTGGTAGGGTTGTGCAGGTGGGTGGGCCGGGGGCATGGCAATCAAAGGGTATGCATCATGATGAAAATATTTTTATTTAAAACACTCAAATAAAACTCAATTTTGAAGAAACTATATTATTAATATATATTAATATATTATACTATATTAATACTAGATTATTAATGAATTAAATGTTTTATCAACAGGCTAGTTATCCTCCAGACATTGACGGACCATGTCTTTCTCTCATTTCGGCCATGTGGCGCGTGCCCGCTCGCAGTGTGAACTCGTCCACGCTATTCTCCGAGATGCACTTGACGGCCTTTTGTGCGACAAATTTTTTTTTTTCAGACGACCTTGTTAAGGTGGTAGGGTATCCCAGCTTAGGTGGGCCGCCCGAACTGAAAAGTGCTGCGGGAAACCCTGGAATAAAAGCATCTACCAAATGCATAATGTAAATAAGCGTAAATGTTAACTTTACTGCTGAAATATAAACTTGAGGATTTATTTTGGTTGGGAACTAAAATGACCACACTGGTGTTAAAAGTTTCTGAAACCTGACAGGTTATGAGGTATAGGGGCACTAAGGCACGTCTGAAATCCAAAGTTTGAATAACATACTGCCTACTAAGATGTTTTTATTTCCTTATTTTGAAGGCAGTGTTAATGCATCCTTCTCCGCCTGCGATATCCCACAATCCCATGCGTGTCATACAGTGGTTAATGGATAGAAAAATGCATTAGATGAATGGCTTGAAATAAGCAAATGAATTTACATTCAAGTACACATAAGTAGATTCAATTCCATTTCTTTTTGTCTTCCGAGAAATAAGTAATGTAGAAATGTAACGTGCTTGGTTGGGTCTAAATCTCACTGGTTTTCAGCTGCCCTCACATTCTTTTTTTTGGGAAAGAGCAAAGCATCCTGGATATTTGGTCCATTAAAGACAAAGGCCAACCACTGACATTGCTTGCAGACACTTTGCACGTGTTTGTCTCTTTGTGATGCATGCATGAATATGTGTGGTGTTTCCAAATGTGCGTGCACCATGTGACCAAACATAGCGGGTGGAACAGACAGACAGAACAAAAATTGAACTCCAACCACTGAAAATCTCTGTTTGTGCATTTCCAACCGCGTGCAGCGGGCCTGTGCTGAATATTGTGTTAGTGTAAGTAAGTGTATAATGTGCACAGGCCTTGGAGCAGACTGACTTTTGAGTAATGTGTGTGTGTTTGTGTGAGACAGAGAGAGGTGAATGCTCAGACAGGGTGCCTCATTATATATGCATTGAATAAAAACTATTTCCCCGGCCAGCAAGCCTTCCAGCTCCGCCCAAATACTACCTCTCCCTCCCAATGAGAGGTGAGGAAGAGAGAGAAGCCATCCGAAATGACCCTCAGGAAAAGCGTCACCCTGTGCCGTGAATGACAGCAGAGGCCACTCCAACTGTTTCTCCGATCACTATCCCTAAAAAACGCTTTTCTACACAGTACGACGCTCCGTCCTGCCTTCAGGGCAAACTGAGACGTTCAGGTCTGACAGCACCGCTGCAGAGGGCAGGGCATCTCTGCCGAACATTAACGTTTCCCGGAAAGAGACATTTCGCGTACCGACCGGCGTGAAGGAGAAACACAAGAAATAGATGACAAAATATCACAGTTTTTGACAGCCATCAAATTGCTACAAATCCACAAGAGCAAATTCATTTCAGTTCATCAGCACCAAAGTGAACTTCACATACAAGCTAAACATGTGATGTAATATGTTATGTCCCCTAACAATTTACTAGCATTTTTTTAAACTCTGCACTGCATTCCATATGTATTTACTCATTATTGTCTCCTAAAAAGCCGTTGTCTTACAAATTTTAGCTACAACTAACGATCAAACACACCTGCCTATAATTTTCGGGTAACCCTATAGATCTTGGTAAAGCAGTTCACATGTGTTTGATTAAAGTTGGAGATAAACCCTGTGCCTCTGAAAGCAGAATTGGCGACCCCTGGGCTATGTTCTAGGTCCGCTTCCATTCATACGTGGCACACTTATCCATTTTCCCTTACGCAATGCAACAACCAGTCTGGCACGGGTCCACGGTCTCAAAGCAGTGCGCAACGTTTCAGTCGTTCAACTAAACAAATTCTAAACAAACGAATTACAGATGACTGACAAATCATAAACAAACAAATACGTTTGCAAACAAAGACCATAATGGCTCACATTTGTTTGCAGGCAGCTTAGGCCTTACCACAAGCAGTTACGTCATTGCAAGACGGTGAAAACACAAATACCCTGGCAAAATCTTTTTACAATATGTGTCTAATTCATATCGTTCAGGAGCCAATCTTCTGGAGAGCAGAGGTGGTATAACAATTTCAGGACACTCCGGACAAAAACTAGATCGTGTGAATTGCATTGTGGTTTAGTTAAATAAAAGTTCAAGCGAATATAAAGTGCTGAAGATGGTATTCTTCTCCTAGACAGTGAGGATATGTGGGTTTAAAGGGATTCAAGTTGAGCTCTCAACTACACACTATACAGTATAAAGAGACGCAAGTGTAATCCCATAATCCTAACCTGTGGACATATACTCCTTATTCCTTCTGTAGATACATCAACGTTTAGCTCGCAGGAAGACTTCTGAATGTCTATCGCTCTTTCATCTGTCTCATCTTAGACTCACAGACACTAGAAATGGTACAGTCATATCTACAAAAACAAGAAAGGCCCACTCAAAGGTACATATTGGTACCAAATGTATATAGTATACATATCTGTCCCTAAATGGTATATATAGTGTACCTCATGCACTGTTTTGCAAGTGTGGTAGGGTTGCCAACATCATTTGTTTACACTACACATCACTTTTGGGATTAGTATACACTTGGCAGGTTACAACTGACCAGACTGTAAACAAAAAAGAAATACTACCTTATCACAGTGCACGCTGGCAGCTATGTACGCATATAATAAACATTCAATGCTTGTCTAAATTAAGTGCTAAAACGCATTTGAGACGCAATCACTTCTTTGACTGGCTGACATATGACTTCATTGTAAAAATAAATTAATTTTAAAATGTCACATTTAGGCATCACGCATCATTACACACAAATCAGTTTAGCTTCAGCCTAACACTGGAGAATCGTGACGGCAAATAAATGTTTCACGTCGAACGGACTCGGTTCAACTTTTAACTGCTTTGTATTTTAGACATTTTAATTAACAACAACAAATCCAGTGACAAATGTTGCAGCAATTCGGCAATACATCTGCTTTTATACGGGTTGCCATGATAACAGTGGGTAGAAGATCAAGTTGGTTAGTTAGATGTTAAGTGAAATATAAAATATAGCAACAACCAATGATCTGTTGCAAAGCATCTGTTTTTCATGACCTTCTATCACATTTTCCATTTTAATGTTATACTACAAGGTAGATGTGAATTCAAATTCAATAAAAGCACTCTCAAGTGTTTAGGTGTAAGGCACTAAAAGTTTCAGAAAAGGGTTCAAGACCATAAAGCATCATTTCAACCCCAACATCCAAACGAAACGTATTAAATGACAAGATAGCATCACCTTTAACAGCATTAGGCTCGAGAGATGCTCGGTTTCCCTTTTCGAGACCGAAATCACGTGATGCGTCAAATTGCACGAGGCACATTTATGACTAATAAATTTATGATGGATGGACCGCTCAGCTGAGATGCCAGGCGGATGAAAACAAAACACTCATTCGCCATCACTCAATTTGCATCTGCGGGCATCAGCACGTAACCAGAGACTTCCGCGAGCGAGCACTTCAGGCCAAATTGAAGCCGATTCGTGCACAATTCAATTTTGTTGAGTGACGCAACTTCGCAGATGGACACAAATCGCTGATTTATAGTCGTGCTCTAAGAGGTTAGGCTGAGCTTTCCGAGCAAATAAAAAAATAAAGAAAGTGGAAATGGGAAAAGGGGGCTTCAGTTGTCCACAGCGAACCCCGTGCTCCTCGTTCCGCCCCGATCCCGTCTCCAAGGCAGCCATGGGGAAATCGTCATGGCAACTCCCACCTGGGAGCACTTGTTAACATGAAAGTTGGAGCGGAGAGGAGAGGCTGCGGTTTAAATGGAACGGCTGCAGGCTGTGTGTGTCTCAACAGGTTGAAGGGAAGAAACGGGCGCCAAACCGGAAAAAGAGTGGAGTGTCCATCCACAAACTGAGTGTCATCAGAGGACCGGATTTTCTTATGCAGTTTCAACTCTCAAAGGAAAAACGGCCCGCGGACGAGCCACACAGAAAGTCTGTGAGGACAGAAGCGATTTTGCATCTAATCCCAGAGGAATATTTCACTGCTTAAAGGTTGCTCTGTAGCTTTTTTTAAGTTTAGCTTGAAATATTTTAGATGATAAATCGAAATAAATACAAATGATGACATCAGAGTGATGAGATTTTTATGTTTTAGTGCATTTCGAAAACTTTGACTCTAATCTGAGCATAGTTTGAGACATTGCGGAGATATCATTTGGGTTTTTATCTCAGGAAAAAAGTCTAAGAATGCAAGAGAAGCAAAAGTCTCAATTTGCTTTCAGTCTAAGATCATTGCAGTCAATGAGAAAACAACACAGAGATAATAAAGAGATATCCATTGTACATTTTTCTTTCCAACGGGTCACAGCAAAATAAAGGCCGTCCAAGTCCAAGCCTGAATATAAATGACTCAGAGACCCTTGCCGAAATCATCCGAGGCACATAATTGAAGAAAAGCCTGATGGTTCGGAGCAAAACTGAGTGGTTTAAGTGATGACCAAGATGAGAGAGATTTTCAATTTCAGTCAGTAACGTGGAGGTCATTATTTTTCTTTGATGATACCATAATAGAGTTGGCTGAGATATATATTCAGAGCGTTCTGGAATAGAACCGGATTAGTGCTAAGATACCTTTCCATCTACCAAATCTTACTCATTTGTCCAGACCACAGTCCGGGAGGGGCGACGGCCCCCTCGTCCCACGGGGTGATTCATCCATTTCATCATTCTATATCAATTTCAGGGAATGAAAGTTAAGTAACAGGACGAAGGAGAAACTCATCTCGACCCCTGATGGATACTTCCAACCTCAGCAAACCAGGAGTATAAAACAGTGTCGATATTTTACTCAATTAAAAGTCAAACTTTGTAGCCTCTATAAACATAGTTTTTTCACCTTAAAGGGACATTCCACTTTTTAAAAATATGCTCATTTTCCAGCTCCCCTAGAGTTTGATTTTTACTGTTTTGGAATCCATTCAGCTGATCTCCGGGTCTGGCGCTAGCACTTTTAGCATAGCTTAGCACAATCCATTGAATCTGATTAGACCATTAGCATTGCGCAAAAAGTTTCAATTTTTTTTTTCTTCTGTAGTTACATTGTGTACTAAGACTGACAGAAAATTAAAAGTTGTGATTTTCTAGGCAGATATGCTAGGAACTATACTCTCATTCTGACGTAACAATCAAGGACTTTGCTGATGTAACATGGCTGCAGCATGAGTAGTGATATTACGCCCTGCTCGAAAATAGTCCCCTTGGTTACTTTCAATAGCAGGGGACAATTTTCGGGCAATGCTAATGGTCTAATCAGATTCAATAGATTGTGCTAAGCTATGCTAAAAGTGCTAGCGCCAGACCCGGAGATCAGCTGAATGGATTCCAAAACTGTAAGAATCAAATGTTTAACTCTAAGGGAGCTGGAAAATGAGCATATTTTAAAAAAACCGTTGAATGTCACTTTAAGGTTAAAAAAGTATGTTTGTTAAACATATAAAAACAACTAAAACTGCTACTCTAATCTAGTTTGATGGTCTTAACTGATCTGTTCAGCTTACAGCTTACAGGTTTAAACCACCTATAACTGGCTGTGTTAGGAGTGAATGATATAACATTCCCCTTCGAAATCTAATACTAGTACAAGTATACAGTTTCAATAATACTAAACTACAAATGACCAACAATAATACAGTACAGTACAGTACTTAGTGTTTACACCCCATACAAGAACCCAGGGGAGTTTACAGAGAAAGCCTATAGTTGTTGGGGTTATTCACAAAGGTCCTGTGTCTTTTAACTTTTGCAATATAAACTGAAAAAGACTGACAGGAGAGAGAGTAAGCATTGACGTTTCATTACTCACCACATTTCATTTTTAACACTATCAATCTTGTGAGATGCCATGCCACAGGTGAAGGCAAGGCATACGGTACTATATGCTGTGTATGCACAGGCACTAACGTACTCACGCCCAAACCGAAGACTCTAGGGCAGGAAGAACAGGTTTTATGTGCCAACTAAGGATGGAAATGTCACAAAGTCTTGTAGTGCCGTTAAACCAACGTTGACTTGGATAACATGTCTGGCCTTGTTTAAAATTTTAAATAGAGCTTTGTGTCCGAACCGGATGATCTTATACCATCCTCTATTTTTTTGGGATTCTCATTCAAGGCCAAGTGCTCGTTCAATGACCACTGTGCAGTGGAGGGCTTGTGGAGGTTGGATGATGGGGTACTGGTATTTTAAAAGCCCACACTATGAGGCAATAAAGGCCTTTATTTTCTTTTTGTAAATAAATAAATAGAAAAAAAACGGAAAAACTTTATTTAGGGAGTGTAAACATAAACTGTGCATTTACGATAAATGCCCACGTGGCCCACATTCATTTTCTCACCAAAACAAATATTCCTCTACAGCATCGTGCAGCAGAAAGCATTTAAATAATGTATCCTCTTAAATAATGAACAGATTTCAGTCGGCGTACTAGTAATGACATATAAACAGCCCTATAATGAGCTTTCTTCTACATTAAGCTCGCTGCTCCCGATCATCTGAACCTGTGCAGCGCCAAATCACTGCTCTGAAAGTTTACAATATACGTGCACTCCTAAACACGGCTGTAAACTTTAATTACCGGGTCGGGTGCGCAATAAGGCGTAATGAAATGTTTGATAGCTTTCCAAGGGTATTATTCCACCTGTTTTCTACCGCAGTCATGTATTGTTTTACAGATACTCAATGCTGTAAATAGGGCGTAGCGTATATTTCACATTTAATGCTTATGGTTCGACTGACCTGTTCTGCAACATTTGACACACTACGGCTTGTCCGCTAAAAGAATGCATTCTTTTATATACTGTAGTAGTGTGTTGTAATAGGTGTTGTAATGTAATGGGTGATTCAGCAGTGCTAATGTACAGTTACTGTACTAGGTGCCATATAGCAAGAGAGATGTATCCATAAAGCTCCAAACATAGACATTCATTTCCTGCTAAATCAAGAACATACACGGGAACGAATATATCCGTATACCCCGTTTAATTCAACAGCTTGATAAATAGACATTAATTTCCTGCTAAATCGAGGGTAAGCCGAGCTACCACCTTCTAATGTTCTCCGCTCTGTCTTTTACGCATTCCTAAGAAATTGAACAAAAGTATTGAACGGTCCTGAACGTAAAAAAAATGCAAATGTAAAAAGGTCCGTTCTAATAGTTTTGGCTTTCGCTGTTTATTGAAGTGTCTTATGGCAATTAAATCCTTGGCTAAAACAGCCGAGCCATGCAATGTGTGAGAGCCCCTTTAATTAAAGGCAGGGAAAATTAGTCTCAAATGTGCAGCGAGTTCAATTGCTTCTGCTCGCTTAGTTCAATGAGCAATGGACCGAGATCAGGTGATCAGGTGAGTTTATTTGCTCTCAGGGCCGAGGCTGCGTCTGAGGCTCTTACAAAAATGCATGCAAATACCGAGTCAGCTTTTCCATTAAAATATGTTAGCCACAGGGGTGCTTGCTTTAAAAGCCATTTTTGTTAGAAAGCCACCAAGGAGCGGCTTTAAATAACAATACCAAACCTTGGGAAATTAACCATTTGGGGAATTACTTGAGTGTGGTGTATGTGCATTTATCACTGTCCATTCACAACAGTCCTGCGAAATCGACCAGGAATTTGGCCGTGGCAAAAATTAAAAGGTGGCGGACCTGCAATTTTAAGCAAGCCTTGAGCATCAAACCTTACAACAGGAGCTTACAACAGTAACATTAAGCTGTACCTCACTGCATCTTCCCCTCCTTCTCCTGCATGGCCGGATCAGCCCTCCATCCATCCTGCCGTCTCCTACCACTATGCTGACAAGCGGGCCAATTGGATTTATTTATTTATTTGTGCCTCTCCTCACCGAACCTTCTCCCAAAACCTTTCCACTGCCTTTCATTTCCACTCCAAACGCTGTAGCCGGTGAACCATTTCCATAATCTCCATTAAACACTTCAAATGGGCCCTTTAAGAGCGCTCTCATTTGCATAATCCCATTAACTCCCCCGTTATTGCTCTGCCTTTACCTCGTCCTCTGCCCCGCTCGTACGACCATCCCAAAATGTAGAGAAAAGACAGGAACTAGGTGGGTTAAAAAGAAATCACAGGACTCTTTCGTACAAGATCGGTCTATAAACAGAGACTTGCAGCGGTATTATGATGGGTTCAATGTGAACGGGGGTCATGTTGTCAGATTGGTCGGTGAAGCTCCAGTTAATCATTCATTTAACATGTAGCAGGGTGTTTATTAGAGGTTGAATTAAAACTTTATAGTTGCATTTAAGAACCAAGTTTTTCTGCATTAATCAGATCATTGATTATACCAAATCTAAATAACTGACATTGCAAACATAGACAGCAAGCACTTAAAATGCAATATAATGAATACCTTGTAATGCACTGTAAGTCACTTTAGATTAAAGTTTCTGCCAAATGCATGAATGTAATGTAAAATGCATTGCTAAGCCTATGAAATAAGTGTGATCTAGCTTTTACACTCTTTATCTGGAGCCCAAATATTTTGCTGCAAGCATTGTACTTTTTATATCAAACATTTTAAATTAAAATGAACAATGAAATTCTAAATTTATATTTTATTTTAACATGTAAAGGTCATACAGGTACACTGTAAAAAGTGTTTCTGTGCCTTAGTAGATTTAACATAAATAAAATGGGTAAACTGTAAAAAAAATTTGAATGATTGTTTTTTTAATCAAAATATGAGTCAAAATAACATTAAAATGTGATATATTATCTAAACTACTATTAAGGGCATATGTATTTTTTTCTCTCTCTTATTTTAGTTTTAGATGTATTTAGATACTTATTTTCCTTTTTTTTTCTTTATGTTTTATGTGTGTATTTTTTTTCCTTTTTTTCTCTCCTCTTCTTTACTGTTTAAAAAAAATCTATAAAAAACAAAGTAAAAAAATGTAAATAATCTGAGTAATTCTAAATGAACACATCATTCAGTCAATTTAATATCATTTAATTATGTATGATCCACTTACATTTGTAAAAAGAAAATTAACGTATAATTTTGTGTTGAAACTACATGAATGATTTTAATAAACATAACTATGCATGTTGGCATGGGACAGCATTTAAAGAATAACATTTTAATTTAAACACTAATTGATGTGTTTTTAACTAAAAAGAAAAACTTGTTAGTTTTTAATGTTTATTTAAATATTTTGAGATTTAGAAGAGTTTCTGTTTCTTCGAGTTTTGTAGTTACAATTGTTCAGAAGTAGGTTGTACTTTACAGTTGCCCAAAACGAAACTGGGCAGTTGAATAAATGTTTTGTGCCCTCATCTCACAGAAAGATAAAGTATAAGTCAATGTTTATGGAAACAACAACAAACAATAAAAAGTTACCTGTACCAAGAAAAGTAATTCACACTGAGTAATACAAGCACAATTAATGTAGTTAACTCAAATTGATTTTATTGTGTCAGTATTAAGTTAAGTTCATTGTTTATTATACTTAAAAAATCTGCAAGTTGACTCAACTTAAAACATCCAATGCAGCCACTTGCCTTACTTTTTATAAGTTAGATCTTTTTACAGTGTATATGATATAGGTACACTAAAAAAAAAATTTGTTGATTCAACTTAAAAAAGTAAGTTTTCTGGTTGCCTTAAAATTTTGAGTTCGTTTAACTCAAAAATACTAGTTGACTCAAAAAAGTTGTGTAAAAAAAAATTTTCTGAATGCATCAGCAATGTTACCTTCCAAATGTTTGTTGTTGTGCAAATACTCAAATCTTGTCAAACCAATAAAGTATTAATTAATTCATTAATAAATACAAATTTGATGAATGTAAAGAAATTATTGTGCAGGCCGGATTCATATTTGTCTACAAAACATATTTCAGATTTTTCTTTTTTCATGATTTTTAAAATGTTAAAGATAATGAGTCATAAATTAATCGTGTCCTGATGTGTACATTACATTTACACATACACAAGTGTCACACAAAGCTGTGAATCGGCTAAGAAAATACTCACTACTACATTGATACATGAGCATGTGTGTTTTAAGCCAGGATACCATCTATCATGAATAGCACCACAGTAAAGAAAAAAGGGGCAGACTTTTACCTTTTTTTTTACATTTGGCCTTTGAATTTCAACTGATAAGCAATCTGTTTCCAATTTGGGTATTAAAGACTCCCTCCAAGTGGCCCTGTAAGGAACACCAAAAATCTCTGAAAGAGGAGAGAGTCGGTCCAGGGCTGACAGGTACCCATGTAACGCACGTTAAAGAATTCTGCCCTGGCCTTGAGTTACCGAGATGGAAATTCACACCAGCATGTCCTGACTGATTTCTGTTCAAAGGTAAGTATGGGTGACGAAATGCTTTAACCTTAATAACATGTTTCAGATTTTCAACACCCTCTCTCACAGACTCTCTAAAAAAAGCTTGACAGACATGTTTGAAAGATGCGGTGTCCAAAATACATTGTGTTTGATGTAACTAACATTTATCAATCAATGGTATGTATAGTTGTGGGTCTGCGAAACTACAGTAATGCTCATAATGTACCCGGAGGTTAGAGGCTGCTTCAAACTGGGTCTTTTGATCAGGAAAGCATGTCTTTGAAAGAGCCATTACTTAAATGAATGGCATAATTAATTCCATTTTGTTCTACTCAGATCCGAATAGCTTGAACCAGTGTTTAACTGGATCTCATTCCCCAAGGGTATGGAAAAGATATGAACAACTGTTGTTTTTCAGTTTTAAATGATTTATAAAAAGGCTACACAAAGCAATCTAAAGTCATCCATAATAAACAGCGTAAGGGTATTAAAAATTCAGTATTTTTATTTTAATAGTCAACAGAATTTATACAATGTATACAATTTAATGTATATCAAATCACAGTACGCCGAAAGACAATAACCGTTGTTTGTTTTTCATTAAATGAGGGTCTTTTTCTGAAGCGTGGTATTATTATAGCAAGTTTGTGGAAAGGTCACAGCATTCCTAGATATGAGCCTTTGTCCCAGTAACTAAAAATCAAAACATTAATTTTGAAGTCTCCGTATAACCTGTAGTAAAAAAGTTCATGAGATACAAAAATCTCCATATACAAAGCAATGTTTACCCTTTGCTTTTAATAAACTGTAATGCATTTTATTCACTATATGTGCATTTGGAAAAAAATAGTTGTAAAAGATAAGGGAATTTCTATGAGATGCAAATCTACCACCACAATTCCTGTCAAAACTACAAGCAGTCATGATTTGCACCATTGTATGACACCTCAGGCAAAAATACAGCAAGCTGTGTTGTGTACATCATCTTATTCATCTCTTATCTCAGACTCAGTACTAATAGTATACACCAGATGTCTTCAACCTTTTTCAGGCCAAGGACCCCTTAATGGATAAAGAAAAGGAGCAGAGACCCCAGTTTAGGTATCAAATTATGACTGGATTTACATACTTTGTTATGATGGTTACAATTAAAGATATTAAAATAATTATTTTTGAAATATACAGTCACATACAGTACTGTTAACATGCTACATAACATTACTGAATAGATGTTAAATTTGAATAAAGGTTTAATAAGCATCTTAATGCATTTTATTTGATGCCTTAATTCACTTTACCATAGCGATAATTTTGAATTCAAACAATATTGTGCCACCATGGACCCCCTGTTGAAGACCCCTGGTATATATAGATCAATATATCGAAAAAGGCTGAATAGCCTGTGAATAAATAAAAATGAATAATAATAAACAAATGAATAAATAAATAAAAATTGGGGTGGGGGTGGCATAAATATAAAAAAAAATCACATTCAGTAATTTTGTGAGCATATTTTTTGCTATCATTACACTAAAGCACATACCATACAGTATATCCGCCATGGTAAAGAGCCAGACACTAAATCTGCACAATTATTTTTTACAAATTTTTAGTGAATGAAACATATTAAACAGACCTGAGAGTGCACTTTTATTAGTCGTAAATTAGCCCAAATATTTAATAAACAGGTGAAAAGCTTTCTCCAGAGTTCTGCGGTTGCCAATTCTATGTTGGTTTGGCCAGCAGCCACCCTGCTCTCTACTTGCTATCGGCCCGTAAAAAAAAACCCTGGTTGACAACTAATTTACACCTGTAAACTCGAAGTTTCCGAAACACATTGCGCTTGTGCACATTGCACACAAAAACAAACTTTCCTGTCAAATATCACTCAAGTGCACCAGCGCGCCACTGTCTTACAGTTATGCCTAAACTGAGTGTGGCGATGTGATTTCGACCAGAATGAGAGCCCGAGGCTATTTTACAGTGGAAGTGTCGCTCTCTGTACCGGGATGTTGAGCTGAGGAGAGAGTGGGTGTTGGGTAAAGTGTCTCCTGAGAGCCATGGATTAAGGGCAGCATTAACAAACCTTGTGCTTTGTGCCACTGCAACCCAACGTGGCACTGCAGTGGCCGGCGATCTGCATAGCGCAAATAACGGTTTAGTTTTTAAAGCGGGGCAATATGCCGTAATATAAAACTAATCATTTGTATAAGAGCAATAATCCCCTTGCAATTTCCCTCGGGTGGCCCTGGATTTAATAAAGTTTGTCTAATGGATAAAATATGTCTCTTTTTGTTTCCGACACAGTAAACACATTGAAAAGCAGCCTGGAGTAAAACAATACCTCCATCGTACATTGTTTGCGCTGTTACGCTTTGGCCTTTTTCAGGTGCTGCAATGTCACGAAGCCCATTTTCTTCTAATGCCAAACAGAGATTTAAATAACAATGGAGAAATCTGCTTTTCTACAACTGTCAGATCAGATACAAGCTTGTTTGAGCCACCAACGTTTGAAGTTATCCGGGTAGTACTTACTGCGTTTTATTGATACCACCCCTCTGCTTCAGCACACAAAGCCCATGCAGACCCTGTAGTCTGTTGAAGCTGATCAGTCAAGGCTTGATTTCCTTAAAAAATGTTGAACAAAGCACCTTTAGCCCCCCACCATCTCTGCAGTCCGGAGAGTTGTCTGAACTTTAATTATAGCTCTGATGGGGATAGGGCAGGGGACACAGGGGCCCTCGTACTGACCGGCCCCGTGGACGCACCTTCTATGGGAACTTCAGTTAATTGCAATTGCTGAACTCTGACTAAACTGAAGGAGAAGTGGAGGGAGCTGCTGTTCCTAGACTTCAGAAATCCCTTTTGTAAAAGCTAATGTGGCAGAAAAGACCCTTGCAGTGGAGTCTCTCACCACCGATTTAATCCCTGTGTGTCGAGTGAGCTCTTCAATAAAAGGCTCAGTGGCTTGGTGCTTCCGAGGATTTCCTAATTGCCCATTCTGCAGACAGATTAAAACGGCACTGACTAGCACCTACTAACACTTGGAAAGCGAGACGGGAACGGATCAAACCAGAATGAGCCTTCTGCTCTTTGGAGGTCATCAAACGTGTCCACTCTCCCTGGGTCTGTGCCTCTGGGTTTAAGGGCTAAAGGTATAAAGAAAGTTACCAAAATTTTGTATAACCATGACTCGGACCGACTGACCTCCTTCACCTTTCCAGCCCCTGGACTTTCAAATCATTCACCTCACCATGAGTCACCATCCCAATTCTATCTACATCACAGTTTTAGTCTCCCTCCAGGCAGGAAGCCTGGTGCTCTGAAATGTCCCCCTCACCTACAGTACGGTCAAGTCCCGAACGCTCTTTGTCGACCATCAAATGCAGACCCGCAGAGATCACATATTGAAAAGTCCTTTGCGTTAGGCTTGGTTATGAACCATGCTAATGACCCATGAAATTCACTATTTCCTCGACCCTAGTAGCAACATAAGGCTGTGGTTTTCAAAGGCACTAAGTGCTCTGGTGTCTAGTGAGAATTTTTTTTTTGACCACTTTGACCGCTGCCTACAGGTTTCGGCAAAGAGTCCCGTGACCGTTAAGGGAGGCAAAAAGACATTTTCCCGGAGTGCTTGGTAATGGAGTGTATTGAATGATGGTTTCAAGCGAGCAAGCTGTCGTGAATAGATCTGGATAGTGTCCAGGCTGTGCAAATCTTAAACATTTGGTGTGTCCGAGTGGGAGGCTCTTAACAGAAAAAAACTGAGATGTTGAAGACCAACAGGCAAAGATGTGGAACAGATTCATGGATAAGGGATGATGCAGCTAATGATGCAGTAAGAAATGCAGGGGTGGGACACCGTTAACGTTTACTGGAAAGAGACAACTAGGCATGTGCAAACCATATATATATCAAAATCGACCAATCGGTGGGTGGTTCGAAGGATTAGTTGACAAATAGGTTTGATTATACAGTAGAAACTGCATAATAGGACAGGCTTTGGGTTTGTTTGATGCCAATCGGCACATTTCTTGGGAGGGGGGCATTTATGGATGGATGGCCACAACCCTTAAAGAGAATTCAGAGTTTTTGTGACTATTTTACTAAAAGTTTGTGGTGGTGGGGCATGTAAGAAACAACAAGGTCCATAGTGCAAAAACATTGGTCTGATTCATCTGTATTTAGATGCTGTAAATGGGACTCTTTTCCAGAGAGGGTTTTGTAAACTGTCTAACAGCTACAACTGTCAGCACACTCATTAAAATACCACCCCTAATAGAAAAACTACCAAAAGAAATCTAGTTGACCCCACTAATCGACTAACAGTTGTTGGATGACTACTCAAGCATCGTGACCCATCCCTGGAGACACCGGCGCCGTAAAGCATTACTTCCACACATGCCGTGATGAAACCCCACATCTGTGTGACCCAAAAATAAGACATTAGGATCTGACAGCAATATAGACAGATGATGTGTCTCCGTGATGTGTTTGGCTTAGTTCTTTTTCAGCGGAGGGTTAATGGTGATGGAATAAGAGGTTAATGACACTGAATCTCCTGTGATTGTTGCCATTGTCACTGAACTCCAAACATCTGGAAGAAAACGGATGGAAATGGATGGTGCATGTGACCTTGTGCCCGGCCTCTGTGTTGGGGAGAATTCTCCATCATAATTAACTATCTGGGTCAAACTGCAGATGAGAAAAGGTTAAGTTCAGAAGTTTCATCCATTTCCACTGAAAGTTTAATGAAGAACTGAAGAAACCAACAAATCCGATCATTTGTCTGCATCAACGCATCTACTGTTAGGCTTTTGTTGGCGAGGCCCAAAATATGAACGAGCACTTAGGTGATTAATATTCAAAACAGATTTGGAAACAACCTATCAAAAAACTGATGCTTTGATGAATTCCAGATTGCTCAGTTAAGTTTCTTTTAACCGGTCAGAGATTTGATTTAGAGATGCATTTTGTGAGATCTGGATCAGGGATGTTTTAATACGAAAATGTGAATAGTTCCCATGTGACTCAAATTGAAAATCGTTAAGCGGCACTGCGGAAAAACTCTCCAGAAAACGAGAGAGATGAACTTTAAGATAAGAAAAAGCCTTTATTGTATTCTTTATTTCATCTATCTGTCAAGAAGACAGTCTGATTTAATTGAGATACTATACAGTACATCATTACATAACCATAGTATAAAAAATATAATTAACCTATAATTTACCATTTATGTACAAAAAAACTACATTAGGTTTCAAAAATGATTTGTCAGAAGATACTACTTTATATTTTAATAATCATAATGAGTCAATAAAATCTTCAGCCAGTACTTTGATGATTAATATAGATGTAGTTTTGTGCTACACACACCATTAATGTGGTTTTATTTAACACCTTAAAATGGCAATATATAAAAGTACCCAGTAATACATTTTCAATAATCATTTTCTTTATTAGTCCCGTTTTTATTCCTCTCCCATAAGTGAAGAGCTAAGGAAATCTGAAGAAAACTTTAAGCCCGTGTAGGAGTTTGGCTTTTCAAAGCAAAGTCCTTGGATTTAAAACACATCCCTCTTGGGATTTTCAGTTTGGCCTTCAGAAAGACCACAGTTCTGTCAGTTGTCTTCAGCTCTTGTCACACAGCACAGAGAATGATGCATGCGATAATCAAAACCAGAACATTATGTGAACAAAGAACAGGGCTGATGTGTCACGCGCTCAGAAAAATAATTCACGTTTGTTCAAATAGTCCACTTCAAATATGTATACTTCCGAAGACCACAAGCATATTCAATTACAGTCAATTTCAAAGCAAATACGTTTTGGAGTTGTTTAAAATCAACATGAACTCAAAATTAACCCTATTCACATTCCTAATGCACAGTCCTATTGTGTATGAATCATCACTGCAAGATAAACAATTCCTTCATGTATTATTTAATGAAAATGTAATTTCACCAACTCTATTTTACCTCCTTATGATGCGTACACACCAAACGCGAATTAAACGATTTGTGCAAGTACACATACAAAGTCAATGCAAAGACGCGAATAGACGTGAATAGATGCAAATTTATTTAAAACACACATTATTCACCTAAAACACGTCTTTGTGCGAGTTGAAAATATTCAACCCCAGCGGAAAATTCGTATGACGTGAAGTTAAATCCTACGAGTACTCTAGAATAAGGAACGTGACGCTTCGCGTTTGGTGTGACATGAATTGAACTATTGCATGAGTAGATTACATACAAATAGATGCAAATTCGCGGGGCGATGCGGATGATGTAAACTGGATGGAATTTAAAGCAAACCCTTTAAACGCATGTTCTGCGCAAGTTGAACGTATTAACTGAAGCTTAAAATTCGCATGAGGCAAAGATAAAACCTGCGAGTAATCTAGAGTGAGGAATGCGATGGTCACATTTGGTGTTTACCAGTGGCGGCTCGTGACTTCTCATCCGAGGGGCGCAAATTCAAAATAAGTGTTCGGAGTGTCATGTGTGTTGCTCGTGTTTTCAAAATAAGTGTTCTGCGCGTCAAGTTATCCTATGTGCATCACGTATTTTGTCAAAATAAGTGCCTGCTGTACACACATAAAAAACGTTTATGATAAAAGAGACGCTCACGTTCACAAAATACACTCCCTTAACAGTAAACTCTGATTATGCATGCGATTATGCGAGTATCTGGCAAACGCAAGCGTCTTTTTTTTATCATAAACACGTCTGCAGCAGGCACTTATTTTGACAAGACACATGATGCACACAGGATCCCTCGACGCGCATATTTTGAAATTACGAACCACACACATGATGGGCTACATACATGTTGTGACGAACTTCGCATCGAGCGCGGTAGAAAAAGAAGTCACCGGCCGCCACTGGTGTTTACGCAGCATTACTTTTAAACATCATACATCATACTGAATGATTTAATGCGTCACAAAGTTAAATATAGTCAAACATTTTGATCAATACAGAAAACAGAGAGACTGGTACACAGATGTTAGTGTCTATGTGTGCATTGGTGCATGCGGGTGCACAAATGTGTTGAAGATGATCAATGCATGACAATCTAATAAACAATCAGAAAGAAAGTGAAACAAGTCGGTAACATCACCTATGATAGAGTTTTTCAATATATTTGTATCATTGTTTAAACTTGAAGCATCAAATCACATGCCGTACATTGCATTATTAATCAAGTTATATTGTCCATTTTGCATATTTTCCTCAATATAATGCAGTCCTAATACAAAGACAACATTTCATAACTGAATCAGTTCTTTCTAGTTTTATATCCTGGTTCACTTACAAGTAAAACAGGATGCAATGTTGACTTTAAGCGCTAAATATTTGCAGACATGTACGCAATGCCACAAGGGGTGTTCGATGGCTAACACGCCTTTGTTTATGGACTATAATTGGTCTTAACGTTGAGATGGAATAGTGGAGGAAGTCTTTAATCCTGTTAGCGTACCACATAAGTCGAGATATATAATCCTATTTAAAGTCACAACACAGGCCAGGTAATCTTCCTGTGTCCCGATGAGCAAAGGCTCGAAAGATGACACGTCTACGAACACACCTGCGCCAGGATAAGCCACCTCATGGTGAAATAATGCACTTGTATGGTGTAAAAATCTTGTAGCACTTCAGTAGGGGTTTTAGACACTGTCATATAGGTTTCATCCTACGTTTATGTGATTTTAAGCACAAATATAGACTGAACACAATGACCTACTGTTTTTTATGTTTTTACAGCTATTTATGATTTTATACAAAGAAAAAGGTTTCAAAGGATTTCTCAAACAGCATTTTAGGAAAATCCTAATATTTGGCAAGATTCATTCCTTTAAGCTTTATATTACAATTATATTTTATGCATTTGCCAAAGGTACCATTGTATCTCCACAGACAAGCTAGAATTGAAATGCAGAGGTTTTTGTTTTCCCTGTCACAGTAACCTACATTTGGAGGCAGCCGAGGCATTTTTAGGATGATTTAGGCATGTGTGGCACCGCCTGCACACATCATGCCCATCAAGAACAATGCACACTACTCTTTCCATGTTTTTTATTTAAACAGACAGCGAGAGAATAAAAACTCATTCTTACTGTAACAGACACAGGAAAGTCTTCGGTTTGAAAAAAAAAACGTTATTTTATTCGAACAGTTTTACACATAAAATAATTCTGCATAACTTATACGGTTATGTACAGTATGAGGCGGATGTTGATGCATCATGGCAACATAAAAATGGTGCCTGTTACTGCAGGGTGATGGATGTTCTTATGCACACACAACATTTCCCATCTGCTAAATATGGATTTGTTGATGCTGCAAATCCAAATTATATTTTTGTGCATAGTATCACTTTTCAAACTGTGCAACTCAAAAACCACTCGCATTGACTGCATAAATAACAATTACCTAAAAAATACGTGTAGGGCAGACTGGGGTAAGTTGTCACAAGGGTTTAGTATTTATAATGTATTTATATTTATAACGTATCTTAGTATTTATAATGCTTGACTCAGAAGTCTGATTATACAAATGTAGGACATATTATAGGTTCTTTTCATACATGTCAGGGCAGGGGGAGTTATCAGTTAAATATTAATTGGGGCAAATTGTCACATTTTATCCAGCCCATTCCCATGATTTGCATATAAATAGCACACAGTGTGAAACGTCGTGCAATTCATACACCAGATTCCAATTTTGCGTGGATATGATAAGCCAGTCCTTTCTGTTCACTTAATACAGCGCATCTTTTCGTGTTGTTTTATGTATTGGTTTTTCTTTTATTTTTTTGCTTTTTTACCCCAATTCCAAGCAATAATTGTTTAAAAAAAAACTGGAACAAATCAATATAAAAAATGATGCGAAAAGATGCTGTGTGTATTACTCACTTCATGAGAATGGGTAGATTTTTTGTAATTACGTATAATTTCACAAAATTGTTATTGGCCAAAGATATGGTTTGATATTTTTTACATTAACATATAAATTTTTGCCATTTTATGAATGTTTTTGTGCATCATAATTATTTTACCATTGACATTTTTCTAAAAAAAAGGCCTAGGTTTAATGGTGTGTTCCACAGTGAACAAGCCCATATATTTTTGTCAGCATGAAATTGAATACTATTTCTGGAGACAAGATGCATACAATGATTTTCGTGAACAAACCAAACCTAAAGAATATTTACTAAAGTAAAAAAAAGTGTGACAACTAGCCCTGGTCCTTCCTCAAACTTGTAAACTTCTCCCTGGCAAACATGCTCATGCAGAAACAGTAAATTTACGGTTTTGTCATGAATGATGCATTTTCTTTCCGCACACTCCAGCAGATCTCAACAGTCTCCACTGCACAACTCTATCATCACTTCCATCAGTCTACGGTGTGATTGGCTTTGGAGGCCAAAAAGGGCCCAGAGACCAACCTGCACGTCCACTCCCAGTTTCTGATGGAGATTCGGAGAAAACAGCAGTTTGTCACTAAAAGCAACTTCTGATTCTACTTCTTGAACAGAACAGACCGCCATCCCTCCTTAAGGGTTACTGCACTCGTCCAAAAGCACTCTCAGACACTGTGAAAGCATCTAATAAACTTTTTCAGCAGTGTGAATATTGTGTTGTGTTCTGAGCTGTGTTCTTTTGAACCATTTCTGTACTCGAGATAAAAACCAGTATGGCAAATTGTCGTCACAAACTGCATTACCATTACAAAAATATCACAGTTCCCGGCCGAGGAGTTCAAACGTGCCATCACAGATCTTTGTGCAAAACGCATCGCAAGATCTTAAATGTAGGCAAACATTGCATGATTACTGTTGGTAAATTTCTTCTCCAAAACATTTGATCTGTATTCAGCTATGTACAAACCACATCATCATATTTTTATATGAAGAATTCATATGCAAAACCATCTAAGTGTGTCTGGCATGATTTTTTGTTAAAGGCACACTCCACTTTTTTGAAAATATGCGAATTTTCCAGCTCCCATTGAGTTAAACATTTGATTTTTACCGTTTTGGAATCCATTCAGCCGATCTGATCTTTTAGCATAGCTTAGCATAATCCATTGAATCTGATTAGACCATTAGCATCGCGCTCAAAAATAACCAAAGAGTTTCGATATATTTTTTCTATTTAAAACTTGACTCTTCTGTAGTTACACCGTGTACTAAGACAGACAGAAAATTAAAAGTTGTGATTTTCTAGGCAGATATGGCTACGAACTATACTCTCATTCAAGGACTTTGCTGCCGTAACATGGCTGTAGGAGGCGCAATGATATTACGCAGTGCCCGAAAATAGTCCCCTGCTATTGAAAGTTACCAAGGGGACTACTTTCAGGTGCTGCGTAATATTACTACGCCTCCTGCAGCCATGGTTTGGCAGCAAAGTCCTTGAATGAGAGTATAGTTCATATCAGTCTAGAAAATCTCAACTTTTAATTTTCCATCGGTCTTAGTACACGATGTAACTACAGAAGAGTCAAGTTTTAAATATGAAAAATATCATTTTTAGCGCAATGCTAATGGTCTAATCAGATTCAACGGATAATGCTAAGCTATGCTAAAAATGGTACCGCCAGACCCAGAGATCAGCTGAATGGATTTCAAAACGGTAAAACTCAAATGTTTAACTCTAGGGGAGCTGAAAAATTAGAAATATTTTCAAAAAAGTGGAGTGTCCCTTTAATTTGCATTTGTATTTCTGAACGGCCTGAGGGCGGGATTAAGCGGATTTGATGCAAAAGTATTTGATGAATGCATAGTACGTGTCGATAGCATTTGGTTACAATCTCGTTTTTGACAGATGTGGCGTTTAGCAGCTTTTGCATCTGAACTTATTAACAAGTCTTTATCTTTACAAAATAAACAAAAGACATTTGTTAATGTTTAATGTTCATTTAACTTTAAACAAAATGTTGCCAGTAAATAACATAAATTAAAATCTACAGTAAGATACTGGCAAACAGCTGCATAACTACAGCATTTTTTACAATGTAGATACTTTACAAGAATGCACAAACAACTTGACAATAAACAATAAACCGCATTTGTCTAAGTCTAACACATAATATAAGTGTAAACTGTTTGGCAAAAAATGCAGAAGTTTGTTTTTTGTTCGTTTGTTTTCACTTCATTTTTACTTCTCCAACTAAACTGCTTTGTAAGTAAAAAATAATGACTTCCAAACAAACATATTTAACTTGTTATACAAAAAATGTTATTCAAAAAGAGTTAGGCCTAACTGAAATGTTGACTTAAATGAGCGCTGCACGCCTGTGCCAAGCATAGCTGCTTTTGTTTTAAATCCAGTAGACACAGGACTAACTTCATCGAACCGCATGGTTTCCAGCACAGAGCTCAAGTGTGAGGTGATCCAGCTACGCTGTGTTTCAGAACTGTCCCACTAACCCTGCCAGTGGGCATACAGCAGGTATTTAGGGTAAGGGTCGGCCATTTTCTCTCATAGATCGGTCCCAACCCAAAGTCCCTGCTGTGCCAACACCTTCCCACATAACAAGGCTTTTCACTGGTTCTGCAAGAATGACAGGTTTGACGTATCTGCTGGTTCAAGAGCGAAAACTCCCAGATGACTAATGGGTCGATGTTATACTTTTCACATGCTTGCTTTCTTTCCTATTCTTTTCCTTTAGAAATATCCAGTTATTTGAAGGTCAAGCCCGCTGTGATGTGCGAACGGCTCCTCCCTTGCGCTTAAAGATAGGACCATGTGTTCGGTGACTCTACACTCGAGTTGGTATAAAGAGAGACATTCGCAAAGTGAAAACAGGTGAATCAACAGAACGCATCAACACGTGTCTGCTAATTCGGGTACGGAGAGATGAAGTCAGATGCCAGAAAGACTAAATAAAACATTTTTTGGATCGTATGAAAGTCTCCCGAGTCACTTCACGATCAGGAATCAAATTCTCCTAAACTTAAAATGTAATCCCCTTAAAACTTGGCAATGATATCGTGCACATTTTACACAGCTTTTATGAGGCAATGTTTTGACAGAATCCAACAGTTGAGCATTTTATTTAAATAAATGTAATAATATTTTATATCAGGCCTTTTATATTTATCATTTTAGTTTTTCCTCTAAAAACAAAATAAATAATTTTGAATCACTGGACAATTTCATTGGAAATTTTGTAATGCATACAAAATACAAATTATGTGAAATAAATGTAAAAAATTTAAATCGCTCAATAAATCTACATTTTCCCACAAGAATTCGACAAATACTAGCATTATTTCAAATTAAAGACATATGCATCCCCGCTAAATATTTACACACTGGAAATATCAGTATTGTGTTCAGATACTAAAACAATATCTTGTAAGTCCCTTTATATATTTTGTTAAATATACTTTGTGCTTTATAGCAGTGGGACCCCTTAATGGATTTAGATAAGGAAAAGGGACCCCCAGTACATGTATTAAATTACGACTGTATTTATTATTACTTATAATACACACTTTGTTATTATTTTCACGTTACAAAGAGACTAAAGTAATACATTTTGGCAGCATACTACATTACATTTTAATTAAACTGAATAAATTATATTGTGGAAAGTTATGCTTTTAATTTTTTTAAATAAATTTTGTGTGATGCCTACTTTTATTTATACCACCAAGGACCCTCAAGGGTCCCCGGACCCCCTGTTATAGACCCATTACAGCGTCCACAGTATTCCTGTTACCAATTTTTTACTGCTACGTATCCTTTACAGTACAACTGGAAACAGTAAACATCTGATCTGATCACTCAAAAATACAGTTATTAAGAAACGTGATATGAACTCCTTTACTGAACTCCTTTCTTTTCATCTATATGCTCCCCGATGATACTCTGAAAAGTCTCTAAAACAGCACTTAGTGTAATTCCTCCCGAAAAACGCGCTTGCTTTTATCTGCCTATTTTAAGAGCCAACAGTAATTAAAATGTAAAACGAACTGTGTAAAAATCCAGATTGAGCAGTGTCCTTTATAAACAGAAAGCACCGTACTATTATTTATTTACCCATAATTCCATTTCTACTAGTGTATAATGCTTAAAGTGCGTGACTTTAATTATTAGTGCCATAACTGCAAATTAAAGTCAGCCGCTTTAAGCATTATACAATATAAACCCCCACGCAAATGGACCTCATACATACTATTTTACAAATTAGGATCTGGATGTGAAATTAGCCTCCATTTCTAAGAAGAGAGCTGAGTGCATTTCTAAATAAAACTCACTCAAGGAGAGAAATGAGGAGTTTGTAGATGGACATAATGAGCTGACTGGATGTGGGTCAACAAAACCAAACTCCTCTTATGGCCGTTTGGGAATTAAGGGAACGCCATTTGTTTTATGAGCAAATTAAACAATACTTTGTCCAACGTAATGCCTTAAACAATCTATCATGTAAGAAATGTGATGATAAAATTAAAACTGAGCATGCAATTTGTGTAAAAAATAAAAAGCAGGGCGGTACCCTTTCAATAATACACTTTTTAAAGGCGCATATTATTATTATTATCTCAGAGGTACCTAAATAGTACATAATATAGGACCTTATGGTACCGTCCCAGTGACAGCTACCTTATTTTTGACAGTGTGGAAACCATCTTGATTCACTTAAAAACATACATTCTGAAGAAGAAGAGCTTTATGGTACTCTGTGTCTCATAAATACTGTAGACTAAATGTAAAAAGCCTGAGAGAGAGAGAGAGAGAAAGAGAGAGAGAGAGTGAAATGTCCTGAGATAACTTTGCCGAGAACTCGATGGCACCTGCATAAAACCCCCAAAGAAAAAATATAAAAAATAGCTAATCCTTAGTTTTTCTTAATATTTACAGCACTGCACAGCGCTGCCTTTGAGATGCTTTATTTAATTTGGGAAAGATCCACCCGTGAACGAGCACCTACTCCAAACCGAATTTCGAGCTCCCTGGATGCACGTGACTGCCAGTGTGCTACGCGAATGTGGGTCAGGCATTAAAATTTATGAGTAATACAGAAGGCAGGGGGACGCTGTGATTGGGTCTGTTGCTGGGTATAAAAACAGACCAAAATAAACCGCCGCACAGAAAGAGGTGAGGACGTGGGGTGATAAGGTGCCCTGTAAGGTCCTGGGAATGAATTCTGGTTTATGTTCGTCGCACAGAACAAGTGTGAAAAACTAACTGTCATGGAGGCCGCATTGAAAGCACTTCTCCGGCGGGTTTAACTTACGACACTTTGACGTTGTGTACAGATTGACTGACTGAGACATTTAAGCTACTTAAACACTTTAAAAAAAAAAATGAAACTATAACATAAATGAAAGCGAAAGTATGCCCATAAAAGGATAAAATCGGCACGTTTAACAAAAAAAAAAAAAAAAACGCTTACAGTACAACGCTTTTATGCATTTACAAGTTACTGTAAACGGTGCGACCGCATAAACCATTCAAACGCTTTTCCACTTCAAACTCCAGGTGACTTAAAATATTTAGCTTTAAAGGAAAACAAACACGTGCATTTATAAACACAGACCTTTTCGTAAGTCTCATTCGTCCACTAAAACGTTTTGGTTTTGTTTGGATGTCATGTCACATCTGGGTAAATGTTCACGTACAGGCCGTCATTCTGTCGCAGGGTGGGGTGCAGAACGCCGCAGATAATGGCGGAGAGGGTTATGTTACTCCAGCAATAGAAATTTAGAGAAGCACAATCGTTTCCCACCATTCAGCCACCGCAAAGCTAAAACACAGCGGGACATTTGAGTCCAACCTGCAGTAATGTAACTCTGATTAACACTGAAAATGAAACACAGAGACCTGCCTATGAATTAAGCTTTGGGATCAAGCTCACTGTAGGTTATTTTATTTAATGATGCTTTGAACCTAGATAAGTGATTACAAGAGTTCATTCATCATACCGGTTGGTTTTTGCACCATAACGTAATTTTTAATTATGCATTGGAGCATTAAAAGGCCATATTTTATTTCCAAAAAATGTATTTTGAGAAAAAGGATTTAAAAGCATTTTGCCATTGTCATGTCATTGATAATCATTAGCAGATGAATCCGGAGTTCAGCAGTAAACACCATCGAAAAGAATGGAAGCATTATGACTATAACCGCTGACCTACAGACCTCAGTAACTAAATTTCTCTCTACAGTATCGAAACACAAGTGGCCCATAATCTCATAGAAATGAAGCACTAGCAAGACGGCGTGACTTCATGCCCCCATTTTAAAAGATGCACTGTGGGTTTTTTTTTAGCAAGTGACCACCATTCCCACTGTAATCTGATTTGCAAACTAACGAATTCACTGCGTCCTGTGCCCTGTCAGTCTAAGTGCATTCACTTTACTGTCGTAACTGCGCATTAATGGCCGAGAGTCATTCAGGAAAAAACAATGATTATATTTATACCACTTTAATGGATTAGCTCATTCAATTAAACTTCTGGAAGAAACCACGTTCTCATGCTATAGCTGCAATAAGTCACGGGTGGATGGCGATTCGGTGGTTGTGATGGGATAACTCACAAAGTGCTTCTTACCAAACGGCAAGATAGTTCCCACAACTCGGGACAGCAGGTCAAAATACGAACTGAAACAAAAACACTTATTTCATTGTGAAACTTTACAAAGCTTTTTTTAAGACAAAAAAGCAGATAAAGTGGCATCCTTCAGCTGCCTAATATGAATTTTAAGCACACATACAAACAATTTACAAACAAAGAAGCAAAGCTGAGTGAACTCAAAAGTGCTGCTTAAAACAGAAAAATCAATTATGTCAAACAAAGCTAACCGGCTACAGTGTACAAATGAATCTTTTTCCACTATTCAGCGAGGAAATCGCTTGTCATTTAAAAAGTGCAGACAAGAAACAGAGAAAAAATATAAAAAGTAAAAATAAACAAATTTGTGAGTGTACTTTTTCGAGAGGATTTAATTATTGTATACTACAGAAAAAAATATATATATTTATGCATGTTTGTCCTAACATGTCTAGTGAGATCACAACAGTTAGGAAATTAAAATTAAAATAATGTAAATGAACTAATAATATCAAAATATTTTATCGTAAAAATGTATTATTCAATATATTACAGCAACTGTAAAACTGATAAATTGCAATAATATACTGAAACATGCTGCCCGAGGTGATGATCCCAAAATTAATTTATGAATAAAAATAAAACCAAAATAAAAAAAATATTGCTGATATGTTAAAATTGCATGACTGAATTAACCACATACTCCATTTTTTGTCTTCGGCTTGCACTACATTCCAGAGGCAAGTGTGAGGGTTCACAAAATGGCCGACAAACCGTAAACTGGGGCAGAATATGGTGCAATGCCACCTACAGGAGCTGAAGTTTGACACGGCCATACAAGGTCAAGCTTAAAGTCGTTCAATTGAAGAATTACAATCGCAATGGAGGTCAATGTTCCTAGGAGAACAAAACTCCAACCATATCTATGTCATGACCTCATATTGCCCAAGTCCTCTGACACCAGCCATCCCTCGTAACCTTGATGAAGCAATTAAATAGTGCCAAAAACTGAACAACATCTAAAATCAAACCACACAAAGATTAAATATTTTCCTACAAGTCTTCGGGTTTGTACCAGTTGCCAACTTGCTTTAAAAAGGAAATTAAAATTAAATAGCGCATTCAGGATGTTAAGAATCGCTGAATAAACTTTGCATGAAAAAACATTGCATATTTTTGCTGGACTAAAAGCAACTAAATGTGTACTTCAATTATTAATATTTAAAACACAAATATAAGTAACCACTCAAACGTTTAAGTAAAATCGTGGAAAAATATTAAACCAAATAAACATAAAATTGTAATGTTTGGTTAAACATCTATTAAAGAACCAGATGTCATGTGGTTATATTATCTGCTGTTCACAAATGCAAACTAAAGCCACTTATGTAAGTTGATATACATAACAGTGCTAAATGCCTAAACCTTAACATAACCTCTGTATTCACCACTCACACTTTACTTAAAAATGAAATCTTTCCTGCATTAAAAAAATCTGTTAAACTGTCTGTAAGTGCACCCCAAGCATTGTGCACGGACATGGCTTACTATCTAGTAGTGATGCACCCTACTCACGTTCCCCACTAACTGCTCCTTTTAAGGCACCAAGTAGCCCATACAACTTATCCTAAAGTCACAGGGGTTAAATCGACACCTCCAGGCTTAAACTCCAACCGAGCAGAAATATATTTCAGTGTATTTATTTATGCTCTGATTGGGGTCATTTAGCACAAGCCGTTCCCTCTTAAACAGCCGAGGCCTGATTCAAACCACACCAGACAGCCCTGCTCACTTTTATGGTGGGGTGCTGGAAAACCACAGGTCGGGATGAAGCCCGCAAACTCTAACTTTAGTTTCGCCGAGGTTTAAAACTATTAATCAAACCAGATCAAGCGTGCGGAACTAGAATGGGCAACACTTGATCCGTCCGTACTGGGTATCCAACCCGCCAGGCGAACCTGGAAGATCTAATATCTCGTAGATCTAAAGGGTTGAGCGGTAAAATCGATAACATGGACTAAAACACTATCAGCAGTCTAATAATAGAGACGCTGTTTCCCTGAGCTCTTTCAGACACCGACTGAAGTTTAGCTGAACAAACATTTCACTGCCCTGCCATAAAACCGCAAATACAAACACACTTTAAAACTTACTGTGGAAAATGTTACACGCAAAATTAACCCGGGCCAGGCGTAATCAGTGATGTGATTATTCACGAAAGCATGGAATATAAAACAGAACGACCAAACTTTTTTCCTTCAGAGTTGATAGATACGATAATGAGTTGTAATTTATGTTTTCTTTTGAAGGGAAGGCATCTAATTATGTGTGTACCTAATCTAGAATAAATCTAAACACATCAACAAACAAGATTTATCACTGTGACTTAACCACTGTTCTGCATACATTAGCTGTTTACTTGTAATGCAAAGTCAAACCAATCAACATAATTCAAAGACAGTCTTAAAAGACAAAGATAAAACTTAGGGAAGTTTATCGAGAAGTTACAGTCGATCAGTTTCGGCAGAAACTCTAGAGGTGCATTAAATCTGTGTTAGAGACTCTTACACCCGTTCCTCTTTAAAAGACGATTTTAAAGAAACACTTGCAAAATGATCTTCTCTTGTTCCCTGTCAACTTATTGTTCTTTTGTTTTATACAAATGCAGATTTTACTGACAAAACAAAGAAGCCACTTTAAAGCAAAAATTTTGTTTAGACATTCTTGCGGATTTTTAATAATAGTTCCTCAAACTAGGTACAAACGTGACAGAAATTACTGATCCGTTTCACACAAGTGTTTTTACTAAAATGTATGCGGTTTAACCATGTGGTTGGACAAAGCTCTCTCCCATGCCAAAAACTAGAGTAGCAAGACTGCCGATGCTTCTTAGCTGAACTGGCGGTTGGGTGTTTCGAGCGGGGGGCAGTTCGAGTGCCTAATCTTAGACTATTTAAACCATATGTGATATGAAAGCAAAAGTACAAAAGTACTGCCAGGTACTAATCCCACCTCGGGAACATCCGTGAAAGAAGGACGGAAAACAAAGCAACGTTATCGTTAGAAGCTGAAAGGATATCAGATCATGCATTTATTTGCATATTTTGTGTGTGATTATCAACCCAACAGACCAATGGTGCATAATGTAACACAGCATATGGCCCTCAGTAACTCATAACAGACACCATGCTACAGTGTCAAACGGTAAGCATGCAATAAACGGGCCCATAAAGTTAAAATGTGCTCATAGAGAGGCAGATTTTGAAGTACTTTAAAGTGAAAGTTGTTATTTTGTGCTATTGTCAGATTGAGAGATCTGTGGCATTATAACACAAAGGTATAGGTTGATTTTTGTATGTTTTTATGAATGAAATCACACATTAAACTTTCTAAAGGTAGGCCTCAGGTGTCACTCGAGAGTTTCACAAAACTTACATTACAACTGATGCTCTAAAAATATATATATTTAAAAAATGAAATATGTATTTGCTTTATAAATATAAGGATATTTAAATGCAGATATTTTATATATTTGGAGAATTTAGATATATGGTTGGTAACTAAAAATAAATTACAAAAAGTTGTCAATACTTATCTTATATTAGTTTTCAAACTTCTAAAAATTTGCCATAGATGCACTTGCACTAAACATTAATTCTATATGGATAATTTAAATACAAATATGTTATATAGTTAAAGTACTTAAATATAAATATAAAAAGTAAACATTACATTTATAAAAACTTGCACAAAAACTGCACAAAAAAAAAAGTTATTAGGAGAACCATTTATTATCAAAAATAAATCTCTTTAGGTTGTTAATGTAATTCTTACCTGGGATTGGTGCTGTTCCAGTAAACCGCATACCGGTCTGATATGATCTTACTGTCATCCGCACACACGGTGACCCAAAACAGCAGGACGACCATCAACAGTGCCAACTCCATCTGATATGCAATACAGTTCTTGTCCATAATGTAAATGCAAGTGCGACAATACAAGCTCAGTCAATGTATAGATTTGTCAGGAGAAATGTATCTGTATTTATTTAATAATCATGTGTGGATGAGTCTCATTCACAAGCATTACATTCTTACGCAAACACCGCAAAAGTAAAGTCAAAGCTCAGCGCGTGAACTTTTCAGGGATCCGTTCAGCATCTCGACCTCCGTACGTTGATAACGAGTGAAATTGAGAGAAACGCGATGTTTCCATGACGATCAGTCCGAAAGGTGCGTTGCCTTACACGCGCCGCATGTCACTTTTCGCGGTATTACACCGCTTGCTTTTCACATCCATTCTGGCTTTCAAAAACTTTACTACAAGTACTTGGTACAATAGTGGCCAGGTAGTTACCATCCATTCATCGGTATGTCCATGCTTTTAAATCCTGTGGATCAGTTTTGGTACTCCACACGTGCGGGATATCCGTGCGTCTCCACTCCAAAAGCCACCTAAATATGTCTTCCTTATCACCAACCAAAAAAAATGACCTACAATAGTTTGTCGTCAGTCCGGTATATTAACGCCGTGTGAAAGTTATATCGGTGAAGCGCGAACAAACGCGATGTTGAACCCGGAGCCGCGCGGAAGCCCACCGCATCACCCGCAAAGTTGATGCTGTGGTCCTTCAAACGTCAAGGGGAGACTGAACAACAAGCTGCTCCTCATAAACAGTCTCTCTCATAAGTGTGAAATGACATTTTCTCTCTTTCGTTCCCAGAGACGAGCGGTCGTGCCTGTAAAGCGCTCTCTCTCTCTTTCTCTGTCTCTCAGCACATGTCTCTGTGCTGTCTGTCCTCTGCGCGGGGCGGAGCTGAGGGGGACCGCCTGGACCCATACATTGAAACTTTGGATATATTGCCTATTAGGATGGTCATTAAAGGAAATTAAACGTAACTACAGTTCACATTAGATAATGATGATTGCATTTTTTTTCTTTCTTATTTGGGGTGTGACATCGTTAAATGTGTTATTGCTGAGAGATGAGAGTTAATTCAGTAAAAGCAAATTACTCTGTTATTACTAAATTATTTAGTACCGCAGTTATTTTATTATTTATTCAAATGTTGCATCCTAATTAAACATGTATTTTTTCTTAGTTTCCAACAATAACCTATCTAAGTCAGGGGTCCTGTATCTGAGCCAGGGCAATCACAATGGATGAAACAATCTGGAGGGCTACTATTTGATATAGTCTACTCAAAAAAAATTTGTTTTACTTGTTGACTTTATTTTAGTTTACTTGTTGATATGTTTTGGTATTGTTTAAAATGTTATTATGTAAACCAAGCCAAGCTAATATAAAAAATATGTAATAAATAATAATTACGACTATTAATAGAATGTGCTTTGGCGGTCACCTCACAGACTCGTGGGCACCACGTTGAAGACCCCTGAATTAAGTACTCTACATACATAAAATATCTTTATTTAAATAACCTTATATATAGAATGTCAAAAAGATTAAATTATATGTTTACTATAGACGGTTTCATCGGACGCACGTGCGGTGACGCGATACGCGTCTGGTCCGAACTTTACTTCCGGTTTCAGTTTTTTTAATGGTCTAACTAGTTGCTAATTTGAACTCTTGAACAAATACCTTGTCGAAAAAAATTGCTTTCCAGGTAATCTATGTGCTGTTTATTTTGCTTGTTTTATAACTACGTTTAAAGTACTTTGTTGTTATTTATTCCTAGCGGAGTTTACCGGAAGTTACATGTTGACCACTAAAGCCGCTTATGTTGTTACTGCTAAAACCTTCTATATAATTTAATGCACAACTAAGAAATAAATTAAAAGTACAAAAAATAAATCTTTAACAAAGAGTTTTGGTTTTATTTATAGTAAAACCATTGTAACCACACATTTGCCATATAGTTTAACCGTGTTATTTCAGTTAAACTGTGGTCAACCTGCCAAAAAATATCATGGTTACTTCACTTTACTGTAACAAAACCATGTTTAATTTGATGCAACATGTATTTGAAAAATACCCTGAACTACTTCTTGATGATTTTCTCATGCAAGATAAAGACTACATCATTGGTCCTAAAACAACACGTCTGCCAAACATTCAAAACTGGTAATTTGTTGCTTTTGTTAGTTTACTTGTATTAAAAGTTGCCACAAGTAGCACAAATGTAACACAATCTAGCATTATTTAAAATGTAGTTTATCTCTTCTAGGATAAAAAACATTTGCTGTGTCCAAGGTCACCTACTTATAAAAATGTGTACTGTGTTTGTTATGGGAAAGTGTACAATTTAGTAGAGTATGCAAGTTCTTGTCCATGCAAATATGTAATGGATGTGAATGTTGTTGCCTAGACACATATTGTGATCATCAACAATAACACATTAAAATATAACAACTTAGATTTTAGCATTCTTTCATTCATTATTTGTTATGTAATGTTTACCATATAATTTAATGCATTAATTCATTGCAGCATCACTAAACTCTTTAGTGCCATTAGTGTGCATGGATCTGCACTTCAAATCACCGTAAGAGTACACCACAAGGAAACTCATTTTAACATATAACAATTTGGGACATACTTATTATAATATTTAATATTATTCATGACTGAAAGTATGTGAATTATGACGCATGGGGTTAATTATACATCTTGCCCTCAAATGCATTCAAATGTTTGTCCTATCAGCACTTCTATAAAAGCAGTAACTCATGCTTCATGTTTGTGATGTGAACTACAGAATTTTTTGGAAAAAAGAAATGAGACTCTCAATATATCCAGAAAAAATTCTGTTTGACCACAGTAAAGAAACATGCTATCGTCGAGTCATTTAAGGTTATCCTTACCCTAGGCCTATTTCTCCCAAACCCGTATAAACAAAGAGAAGAAAGGTTGATACGAATGCAATTCAAGCCACAAACCCAAAACCAAACATGTATATGTTAGATGGAAACCAGAAACAACAAGATGTTGATCCAAAAACATGGTCAGCCTCAGTGAAATCAGAGTAAGCATGTTGTTGCCAGCGAGTGAGCGGGCGAGAGAGAGAAAGAGAGAGATGGGAGAATCCACAATGTGTGATTCAGCACTGATTAATATTTAAGCAGCAGAGTAGGCTGGGGGCTCAATGGTCATGTAGGAAAGAAAAATACAAATGAAAGTTTAATTCTGCTTTTAAAGATGGCACAGAGATTAATGGTGCTTGCGTATGAAATATTCAGAGAGTTTTATGCATATATGTATGGAGCGTGGAGTGCTTAATGACTTGTGGAGGGGATTGTGAAATGATTATACCCCAAACGGGATACAGATGCTATATGAGAAAAGGTACATCCAAAAAACCCAGACATCAGATCTGTATACAGTACACTTTCTCCATGAGTGCAAACCTTTGTTTTATTAAAACATTTCAACTTTCAAATGCGTTTATATGTCAAATACTGAGAAAATCATATGTTATTATTAAATTAAAGACCTATGAGTTAACATCCCAAATCTTTAATCATAAGATTATCATACATCCTGCTGTTGTCTGAATAATTCGCATGGTCTAGTGGTTTAACTGGTTATCTGGAGACATTGACACTGATCAAGCATTTCGTGAGCAGTGCAAAAAAAGTCACAGGTTTGATTCCCAGCAAAACACACATGCGGATAAAATGCATAACTTGATGTCAATTTGGATAAAAGCCTCTGCCAAATGCATAAATGTAATGTGAGATGAAACATGAAGAGTCCCTAAACAGTGATCAAGATAAGTGAACAAGATAGTGCATGAACAACTATACAGCCAAAACAGGAAGCATTAAGCCTTGCTTATATTTTAAAGCTTACAACAGCACCAGCACATTCACAAGAGTAGTGAGTCACACTATTTTCCCCATTTATTGTGTTTAAGCATTTCAGCAAATTTGACCTACCATTACGAGGTTGCCAGTAGAGGGCGGCGTGACTCACTGGAGTTGGTTTATGTTTCATTTTGACAATCTCTTATCTGCATCTATGGCTGCTGCACAGGATCCATCAGCGGTCATATTCATCCACTTGAAAGCAGCAATAGAAGCTATGATAGGAAATGTTAGCACTGTTATTATTAAACTGTTCACAAACAAATTTTTCTCCCTCATGGAAGTCACTTGACAAGTCCAGACAATGTTTGAAAAATATATCTGTCAGCGTAATAGGTCACTTCTTAAAAGCAGTCAGTTGGAAACGTATATTGGTCTGAAGAGAGATGTGGGTAGGAAAGACAAGAGACCACATCTGTTTTTTCTTTCTTCCTGAAAGATCTGCAGCACACGCCAGCAACCGCCGTTATGTGTGTCAAAGTAGACTTAAGGGAACCGGCATACCTTTCCAATAAAGCTTCAAACGCAAGTGTACTTTTGCCGGACAGCAGCAAAGGTTTTGTTTGAGCCGTTTGTCAGCTGATACTGTAGATATGTACAAATAAACACATAACCTGGAGTTTTATTTTTGGTGGGATTACTCTTAAGGGGATAGTAATATTTTGTCATCATTTACTCACCCTCAAGTTATTCCAAACTTGTATAAATTTCTTTGTTCTGCTGAATACAAAGGAAGATGTTTTGAAGAATGTTTGTAACCAAGCAGATCTGGGGCACCATTCACTTACATAGTATGCAAAAATAATACTTTGCATAATTTGGTCAGATCTGTTTGGCTATTTACATTTCCAAAATATAATATCAAAGAAATGTATGCAGGTTTGGAACAACGTGGGGTAATTTAATGATCACATTATTTAAATTTTTTGGTGAACTATCACTACAATGTAGTCTAGGTGTGACTATTATACAGTGGCTATTATAAATACTTGGCCCTGCCTTGTTTCTGTGCTATGCTTTTGAAATTAACAAAATTGTTGGAGTTGTAATTTTGAAGGTATTTCTGTGAAAGGATTAGAGTTATTTTCAGAAATATGCTCTGGGCGAGATTACTTACACTTTAATACTGTAGGACACCTAATGGAAATGAAAAGCTAGCAAATGCAATTGAGAAAGTTGCATGAGAATGTCAAATTGAGGTTAAATGAAAATTGTAATATTTTTATTCAAGATAAAAACAGCTGCACATGTTTTTAAAGAAAGTTGTTAAATTTATGTTCAAGCTTATCTAATATTTTATGTAAAGTTCCTATGTTTAAAAATGTACGCTCTTTTATACCATGTTGCTGTTGAATGCTTTATTTTGATTGGTTGAGAAATTATCCATAAGTGTTGATTATATTTCTGTAAAACACACACCTGACCTGTGAAATGTCTTAAAAAAAAAACACCAGAACGATGTTTGTGGTAATCTTGGTATAAGCAGAATAATTGACTCCGGCCCTTTGAATTATTTGAAAATAATCTTATCAACTTCTGTACTATAAAAATTAGGGCTGTGTATCTTATACGAATCTTATTAATAAAAGATATTGATTTTCCTTTTCTTGAAAATCGTTGTAGCCAAACAAAATATCATGATACTCATATGTATCGATACTTTACACCACTTAAAAAAAGGGGCTTTATAATTAATATAAAGAAATTTTCCTTATTTTTTTTAAGCTGATTAATCTGTATTTTAAATACCCTATGTCGTAATGTTTATGTATATTATGTATGTATTTTAAGAGTTTAGTATCACTAAACAGAAATATATATATATATATATATATACACACACATACATATATACAAATATATACATACATACATACACATAATATATATAAAGTAAATAAGTAAATATATATACTAAATAGGAACTAGTAAATAAATATAATAAATATAAATATGTAAGTTTCTAATCATATAAATATATAAAACTTTCTGTCGTTTGTGATGTTGTTTTTCTATAATGTCACATTATTTAAGATGACGGCACTTTAGTTAAAGAAATATTATATTTATAAATTATAAAATTATTAATTTACAATGAGTTTCAGTATTTATATAACATATTTAAACATGCACTTTCAAAAGGTACAAAAGCTGTCACTGGTGAGGTCCCCTTTCATAAAGTAAACCTTTCTATCTCAAAAGAACATAGTTTTTTTTTTTTTAAGTTACTGCCCCAGTGACAGCTTTTGTATCTTTATTTCTAACAGAGAAATAAAAAATATGCTGCACTGCAGGGGCGCCGCTAGCAATTTTGGGCCCTATGAAAAAATAGGGGGTCAGGCCCCCCCATACCCATTTCGTACCAAACATACAATCCAACCTACTGTAGCTATTCAAAATCTTTGTCTGTAATTTAATAATACAGAACTATTTATTTTGATATTGTTTTGACCACAGTTATCAGTATTTATAGATACCTAAAATGTCTGCAGCTAAGATAATTTATTGTGCAATGCAAATTTAATTGAAAAATACAGTACATTAAATCAAATATTCAGAGAAAATGCAACATTCTTAAAGATTAAAGATAAATGTGACCATGCCTGTGAAAACCCAGCTGAAGTATTTCTTTGTGATTTACTGTTTTCCACATAAAATCATCCTATATAATGTAAAGAACATTTGTGAAAATATAAACTTGATATCTTTAATGTTGACTGAGTAATGTCATGTCAGCGATTGAAATCATAGTGAAATTAATGCTTTAAATTAAACTGTGATGCTTTTTATCTCACAATAAGATTTGAGGCTTTAGTCTGATTTTCAGAGACAGTCTTAGTGACATAGTGTATACTTGAGCTGTTACACACACGACATTGTAACATTTAAAAATGGCGAACAACAACAATGCATCTTTTCTATGTACATTCTGCCTGAAATAAGACTGGGTCAACAATGCTTGACCAAAGCGGCGTGGTGAGCTTGAACCTGCTTACATTACGAGGCATTTTTTGGACCCAACATTCAATAAGAAAATTCAACTGCAGTAGCCACCGTTCAACCTGAAGATGGCAGCACTCAGACGTTTTTACACCAGTATTGAAACACTTTATATCCAAATGTCAAAAAACTTACTAAAATCAATGAACAGCACTAATAAAACCCCATTCTTACAGATCATTAACTAAAAAAAGTTGGTTTAGGGTTGAGTTATTATTTAAGAAAACAGCTATACTGTTATTAAATGAGACTGTTTTTTAATCAACGGGGCTCTAAAATGAAATGAATGACAATTATAGCAGATTACGACATAGATTTCCATTGATTTCTTAACCCTGTTGCAAGTTGAGAAGCTTTAATATACATAATTTGACTAGTTTAGCCTTAGTTGCATTTCAGTTTTATCACAACCAACTCGATTTAAGACTGCATAAAAATCCTTCCTTGGCATATTGCGTTACAAAACAAAACAGTGTGTAACCGATCGCATTTCTAGTTTATGTTAATTAGCTTATACGGGCTACGTTAATTTAAACAGCTTATAAGGGCTGACTTCGCGTTAGAATCATAACACAAAACAGGGAACGTAAATCCCCTTGTGTTTTTTTAAACTGGGGTGAACAGAGCGAAGACTTTACAGTGGAAAGAAAACTGCATTGTATTGCTCCAGCGTCACATTGTGTAAACTGCATTTATAGTAAGGAAGTGCACATATGCAGATATCACAGCAAATAGCAGTAAATACACACACCTTGTTCTCTTCTGAAGTTCACGCGCACTGTGAGACCGTGGATTGAAGACGGCGCTAAAACGCAGAGTAAAGACGGGGCGGAGCTAAGAGGGCTCAGCTTAAGGGGGTTGCGTGTGCGGCACAGTCCTTGGCTGGGGCCCTCAAAAGTTCATGGGCCCTTAGAATCGTCCTAACTTTTCCCCCCTTTACGGCGCCCCTGCTGCACTGTATACCCTCTCAGGAAAAGGTACAAAATTTTTTTTTAAAAAAAAGGCCTAATATGTACCATTTTAAGGGACAGATATGTACATTTGAGATACCATTATATACCTCTAAGGTACCAGGGTGTTCCTTAGAGGTACCAATATGTAGGCCTACCTTTTAGACAAAAGTGTATATTTTGAAAAAAAGGTACACTCTAAAAAAAAATGGTGCTATATAGCACCAAAAGTGGTTCTTTGCTCGTAATCATAGAAGAACCGTTTTTAGTGGCATATAGCACCGGTGAAGCACCTGTAGGGGCCAGATAGCACCATATAGGGGCCAGATAGCACCACTATAGCACTACACATGGTTCTACAAGCACTATGTGGTTCTATACAGGAGCTTCACAGGTTCTACACAGGTGCCTCACCGGTGCTATATGGCACTAAAAACGGTTCTTCTATGATTACAAGCAAAGAACCACTTTTGGTGCTATATAGCACCGTTTGTTTTTAGAGTGTACTGCCCCAGTGACAACTTTTGTAAGTTCATGTACCTTTATTTTGAGAGTGTAGGAACAATCCACCTAGTTTAGGTTTGTAAGGAAACGCTTTAAAATAAATAAAATCATCCACAACATGTTTTTTTTTTGTCAAACTACAAACTTCTTTCAAAGCTCTAAATAAAACTGTGTGTCAAATTGTTTTGTATGTGTCCTGAAAAATTTTGGTCCCATGTAAGCACAGAAACTTTAGGCCCCTAACTCATTCTCAGTGTAAATATCTGTGACACCGAACGTCTCTGTAGATGGAGTCAGTCCTCCTCTCATGTAGTTTGTGAAGGTCATCAAGTCCCTTATGAAGCCCTGCTGTAAACTTAAAAGCCTGCTGTACTGAAGTGCCTGAAAGCCTACAGATACGAACTCCATAAGCCCGATCCTAATCAAAATCCAAAAGTTTATCTGACTTTAGTCCTTTAATAGCTGAGAAGCGCACACAAAGCCTTTAAAAGCCCACGTGAAGTCAGCGTGACACTGTACGGTAAATTAAACACATACGAAAGCGCGCTCCACTTGGTTACAGGCAGTGAGTTCGAGATATCGACAGATGTGCTATCAAATTACTAAATCATACACTAACATGCATGCACACAGTCCCACAAATATCATAATATTTGAACCAGCTCCACTGGATTAAGAGTCATTTTACAATAAAGGAAGTCATTTTCTCACAGAAACAGCGGGGCAAACATGCAGAGCTCCGTGAGACATCCCACTTAGCTGCAAAAAACAAAAAAACATTACAAATCAGACATCTGTTTGCTTTCCGTTTAGCATAATAAAAGCATTCACAACATCTTAAAATTGTTATTCTTAGGCAGCTTTGTTACACAGCTTTCAGATGTGAGCGCTAAATGTAAACATAGGTTATGATTCCTACCTGCATCCACTGCTGAGTTAATAGACATGTTTGTGATGTCTTGCGCCCCCTGTGACCTATGCAGGTACTGCACCTCAGGATGGCTTATATGATACCATGCACGCTTGTGTTTGTATGTGTTTTGGTTGTTTTAGTTTGCTTTATTCAGCTATTCATGCGTTTTGATGAGATAAGCAGAGCTTGTTATATAACACAAAACAATAATGCTTATAGGCCTGTTAGTCTCACTGCCTACACATGAAGCAGACACGTGGATACCAGAATGTTATCACGGCGCCATCATTCAAGCAACAGTCTGGGATGGCACGAACTTCCACAGTAACCCAGCTGGGTGGATTTTGCCTCCACATGCTTCCTACAGGTGCCATGTTGCATAAGGCATGTATTTTCCAGTGTCCGAAACCTGAAGCATTGCCTTTTCAGGAAACATTAGGTAAGAAGACATTAAGGCTCAACATGCAATGTTTGGATGATATCATATCATGTCTATTAAGATTTCTCCATCTGGCTGATTTTGGAAGGCAATGAAGACAAATTATTTCCTATCTAAAAATCAGATGTATTTAGCAATGCAGTGCGGCTTTGTATATTGCTAGGCAACCACCTAGTCAGCTGTCTTATCTATCAAATATTGAATCGTGAGCGCTCTTTTGCTGTTAACTGTCATATTAGAAGAAACTTGTAAAAGAGGACGCTTGCTCTGACCTTGATTAACGGAAAGTGGTGCACAAACACACAAGAGACAGTGAGCGAGTGCAGTCCAGTTGTTTCAAGCAACTATAAACTTTCGTCACCACAACCGAAGGCCCGCCTCTGCCCTTATGCTGCTTTTACACCAGCCGCGGTAGAGGCGGCAAGCGCGGGTGATTTACATGTTAAGTCAATGCAAAGACACAATTACAAGCGGATTATTAAAGTCGTTTCACACGGTACGCGGCAACCGCGAGTGTTTAGTTTTTTTTCAGTAGGAGATGTGCGGAAAGCGGCAAAACGGGGGCAGTTACAGAGGTAAAGCACAGTTGGTCCACACGCCTTGCTCATGCACCCAAAATTCGGTCCCTTCTCCGGACATGGTACTTCATGAGAGGCACCGTTGAAGATAAACATATTTCAATATGTAAATGCTGCACAAAATGCTTCCAGTATAAGAGAAAAGCTGAAGCCGCACGGCAATTTTGAATTTCTCGAATGACTAGAATTTCACGCGCGTATTTTCACGCGAGAATGAAGCGAGTGAACTGAAATGTTCAAGCGTCCAACTACACACGAATATCGAGTTTTTGCCGCCTCTACCGCGGCTGGTGTAACGCAGCATTAGTGCTCATTCAAGGCGTGCTGCAAGGCATTCGCCGCAGATAAACAGTGCGCTTAACTGTGCGTTCACACCAGATGCGGAAGAGGCAGCAAGCGCAAGTGATTTACATGTTAAGTCAATGCAAAGTGCAAATAGGCATCCTGCGGCGCAGTAAGCGCGAATGATTATGCGTGAATGGTGCGAAACGTGCAGCACGAATGCCGCTGAACACGCAGAAAGAGCAGCATGGATGGCGCGGAATGCGCAGAAGGCGTGGCGCGGACAGTAACGCTCACTGCCCATAGAGAATCATTCAAAAAACCTGCAACTGCGTTTGGTGTAATCTGCCCCTAAGATGTCTAAAGTGTTTTAAAGCAGAAATACATAAATTTTTTCTATAAATTATTCTTGCCTTAAATTTGAAATTAGTTTGTTTTTAAAGCTTACTTAGATTTATTTTATATCATTAGATGTGCCATTTCTGTACCTTATAGGGTGGACTTTGACTGACTGGTGAGTGAAGCACCAAGCCTTAGTTTTCAAAAAGAGCCACTGAAACAAAGATGCTCTGTTGTCATGCCAACAAATGAAGCTGTCTAGATAAAGGTACTTTTAAGCCGCTCTATGGATCGCTCCCTTTGGCCTTACCCTTTTAAAACAAGGTTTCCAATCCTGATTGCACACCTGCTGTGTGGTTTTCTTATTTTCCCACTTTCTGCTTCCAGGCTGTCAGCAACAAACATCTGCAGTTTAACCACATTAGATGACTCACTCTCTCTTTAAAAGGTGTTAATTAAAATGTTTAACAAATAAAGGAAGGAGTAGTTTCAGCTAAACATTATAATCAGTCCATGAATGCCTTGGTAATCGAACCCATGACCCTGGTAGAAACATGATTTAGGAGTTTAGTGCCAGAAACAGCATTTATTATTAAAATAATGACCAGCGAATTCCTGTAGGATCAGGATGAATAGCTAGAATTATTGCACATTTTATTGCCCTCATAAGTATATTATAATCGAATAATTAACAGGTATCATATTAAATTAGGCATACATTTCCATTTTTTATGAAAAAAATAAGCCCTTAAAAGAAGATAAAAATTTAGTTTTACATAAACAGCAGTGTAAAAAGCATAACAATCATTAACTTTACATAGAAAGAATAATCGAATTTAAAATAATAATATGAACAATAGGTGTGCGATGTTCCTGAAACAGGCATTTTTTTTCCTCAGGCATACCTAGAGTTAATAAGACACAGATTCCTGTGCAACACAGATTCAAGGAAAAGATGAGTCAGTTCTCTGCATTCACATCATGAACAGAGCAATCTAATTACCGGCCGATTCTAGCAGCTTGAACAGATTACATTAGTATGAGCGTGAGCAGTGAGGATGGGTTAGCGTGGGCCGGCCCGGCTCTGGCCCCGTTATTAGATTAAGCAGCACTGTGTGGTGGTATGGCACTCTGTCACCTACCAGCAAAGAGAAGAGCTACTGGCAACTCTCTCGTCTCTGAAGGTCATTAGAGGCTCTTAAGCCATCACAGCGGGGTCACAGAAGGTCAGAGCCGTAATTTCGTTCCCTCCGGCATCTTCCGTTATTGACTGGGACATCAAGAAAGATAGTTATGATTACAGAGGATGCTTCAAGAGGCACTATATGAACAAGAGTTGCTAAATGAGACTCTTGCCGTGGAAGAAAATGAATGGCAAGTGACAACGGAGATAAACAGGAAAACATTATTTTTGCACCGGGTTCGATTGCTCCGACGGAACACACAAGTTTGATTTGAGATCCTTGCTACACCACATCTGTTTTCAATTTCGTGATGGATCGCTTCCGTACCATTTGTTAACCATATTGGGGTCCATGTAATCGAACCCCGGGCCTGCTTTTCAGGTGCAGTTTGCTGATGTAGATTTGAGTTAGAAAAATGTTTTTACACCGACCAAAAGAATCCTACTGGAAAAAATATTTTTATATCTAAAATTTACAAGATATTATTATCAGAAAATCAAAACAACCTAAGGTATTAGGTCTTATAAAAAAATATAGCCTACGCATGTGAGGTCGCTTTAAAGGGACACTCCACTTTAAAAAAATGATAAATGCTAATTTTCCAGCTCCTCTATAGTTAAACATTTGATTTTTATCGTTTTGGAATCCATTCAGCCGATCTCCGGGTCTGGCGCTAGCACTTTTAGCTTAGCTTAGCTTAGCATAATCAATTGAATCTGATTAGACCATTAGCATCGCTTAAAAATTACCAAAGATTTCGATATTTTTCCTATTTAAAGGTGACATAGAATGATTGAACGGAGTATTTATCCTTGTTCTGTGATGTGACATGTAGACAAAACATTTTTTGTTTGGGTCTGTGATGCCTTAGAAAGCTTCCTAAAACCTCTCTCATATAGCTCTATTAGGGTGGGGGATTTTAAACAAGTGGTTTTGCACCTATTTGGCTCCCCCTACTGGCTTAACTTGCAATCTCATTACTGATTGGCTGATTTTGCTGCCACTCAAAAAATGTAGCCAATTATTTTAAAATGGAGGGGCATTTTTTCAGATTGGGCGGTTTTCTGGCTGACATTTCTAAAAGAGGAATTTCTATGAGACTGAGATATTAAGCATGTCTAGCACTTTTTGTATGTTCGTGAATGCGGGTAGACTACCATTATTCAACAAATACAAGGTAAAAATGGGTTTTCATTCTCTGTCCCCTTTAAAACTTGACTCTTCTGTTGTTACATTGTGTACTGACGGAAAATGAAAAGTTGTGAATGAACTATATTCTCATTCTGGCGTAATAATCAAGGACTTTGCTGCTGTGACATGACTGCAGCAGGTGCAATGATATTACGCAGCGCCTGAATATAGTAGCCTGGCTCCGCCCTCCTACGTGCTTCCGGTTAATTTTCATTTCGCTTCAGTACTACGTCAGGGACTGCTGTGTAGAGTTTCGTTTTCTCCTGCAAAAATCTGCAGGTCCAATCAGCGAACAGAGGGGGTTGGCTAAGAACGATGACGTTGAGGTCGTGCGTCAGTTTGAGTTGTAGTTCAGTAATGGCAGCGGAGAAAGACGTGAGAAAAGCTATTCGGTCCGTTGTTGCAAAACTACCGATTATACAGAAGTTAAAGCCGGAGCAAGAACCAGGTTTGCTAAGTTTTGTTGGTCTGATTATTCCGACTTGTTGTTTCCGGCCGGTTTTGGCGCATGATATACGTCACAACCACACGTTAGCGATCGCCTATGGCAGATGCTGAGTGACTCTGGGCAGATCCAATAGTTTTAAACTTCAACAGAGGACCCTCCTTAACAGAAGTAACGCTTTGCAATGGAGCCTTGCCAGACTCTCTGTACAAGTGAAATGAATGTACGAGGGTCTGGTTGGACCAGGCTATGAATAGTCCCCTGCTATAGAAAGTTAGCAAGGGGACTATTTTCAAGCGTTAACTTGCGTAATATCATTACGTCTGAATCAAACCTAAGAATCTCTAATCTTTTTAACAGCAGATGTTTACCACAAGATCTGTTTCTAGATTTTTCCATAAAAAAAAAAACTAAACAAACAAAGCAAACTGATTGAAGGTCATATGCAACTTATAAAAATGTCATTTTAAAATGGATGATTTTTATTCCACTTAACATGTAATTCAAATTGTTATGATAGTTAATGATGAAACATTCTGCATTACCTTAAAAAATAAAGTCTTGGCCTTTTTGAACCACGTTATGAAATACAGTATTATGAAATACAGTCTGTTCTCTGTCTGTTCACAAGGATCAAAACCATACATATTCCTCTCCCACAGTAAAACATGACTGCATCTCCGTGTTGTCGTAGGCGTGTTTGTGATCTGAGTCATTATCAAAGACGTGCGAGGGCAGAAGAGCAGAAGTCGCACAAGACACCACAACACCAGGCGAAACAGCGTGTGACCCGAACATCTCACGAAGATCAGTCTACTGGTTTTTATAACCCGATAATAAAAAGTCTCAACATCACATGGGAGCCCATAACTTATAACATTTCTTAAACATAAAGATCCATGTGTTGGACAACTACATGAATAAATTTCAAACATCAAAGGTTTAGAAATATTTCTGCAGGTGTTACGACTGTCCTAACACCTGTACAATAGAAACGCACTGGTGTGTATTTAACTGGTTGAGTTCTCCATTATTCCATTAATTGTTGGTACTTGATGCGTATCTATCCATTATTCCTGCTGGGCTTTTTTAGGCTATTAGCGTAATTAACAAAAGTGCTTATTAAACAACTCACCTAATAGCCTCATACTGATCTATGACAGTGTGCTATCTTATTGCTTCAGTGTTATTGCATATGCTAATTGGAAGCCTGGTGTGACTGCTGGTTAGACAGATCTCGCCTCTGTCAAAGATGTAAAAAACTCATTATAATTCTAATTACCATAAAGAAACTTTAAATAGAGTTCATTTCTGACCCATAACGCTACATGGTCTATTTTGCAAAAACAAAAGCATTGAAAGCTGCTAGAAATTATAACATTTCACAAGCTTCCTTCATATTAAAGGGATAGTTCACCCCCAAATGTGCCATATGTCACATGACCTATTAACATGGCAGATGTAGTACATTCAAATTTATTTATACTATCCATATTCCAACCTATCCTCCAATGCATACGATTGTTTTAATCATTAGTACGACCAAATACGACCAACAGACGCGTTTTCTATAGTGCACGGGTGTGCCTCATACATCTTCAAAAGTGAAGCCGCTGACTTTTTGATCGCCCCCTGGTGGCTGGCTGCAGTATAAACCCCACCATCTCCATGCAAACGAACGGGACTTGGGTCTAAATAAAGGTGCTCTAAGCGAATTTACGCGTTTTAGACCATAAAACATTTTTTGTTACATACCGGAAACATCTCCTCACTATCTACTTGCTGCCTGTCCGCTGATCAAACTGAAAAAAAAACGCGATCTCTGTAGACAGCCCAGGCTTCACAAACGGCAATAACAACACAGTGGCCAAACCTACAAACAGAAACCATAACAAAGTGTTCCAGCCAATAAACGACAAGAAGGATTTGGGGGTGGGGGTTGGGCGCGTTCATGAAAGCACGGAAGGGAGGGGGAGGAGTTAGCTACGCTCCGTCTGTTTGAAAACAATTCAAACGTCAACAAAAACTAACGTCTCGCAGATTCGCTTAGAACGCCTTTAAGGTAGTTGTTATCACGCTGATATATGTTCAATTGTTTATTTGTGTGATAAGTTTCATATAAAATAGTAGGGATGTAACGGTATCAAAAATTCACGGTACGGTAGTATTTCGGTAGGATGCCCACGGTACGGTAATTATTGAAACATTTACAAGAAGGAAAAAACATATGAAGACTTGGAAAAACTGCCATAAGTGTACATTAAACAAGACTGAACATTACAATGTACAAAGTTTAGTCTAGTGTAGTGTTTACAATTTTCATAAAAAGGACAAAAATAATTAGACCATGTAATAAAATAAAAAATAAAGTTTCAGTTTAGTTTGTCAACTTTAAACAAGTCCCAATCAGTCAGGTTTTAAGAATTGAGTCACTCCCTCAATTGACCTAGTTTTTATTATTATTATTATTATTATTATTAATGCTAATGCTTGATACTCCTATGAAAGCAACAGTTCAAGAATCAAGAAAAGATTATGGGTTTTAAGCGGGTCAATTCCTGAAAACAAAAACAACCCAGTAAAAATGAAAATAGCAGCTTACTTATTGTAGCCTGATTGTAGCTGGACTTAGAGCTGAGGTCAGCTCACTCAATGCAGGGGCGCGTTTCCCAATTGGAAGTCTGCAGCCTCCATTGGTCGCATTTGCAGGCTGCATACGTCATGAAGACCGTCTTATTTCAGAATATTAATATTTTTCAAGTTGACAATTATTCTTATTTAATCGTATATTGTTGTAACACACTAACATGACTTGCGAATGTAATACTCAGTAAACTTAAATACACCAGGCGTGTAATGACGGATGCAGCCTGCATATGCGATCTAAGGAGGCTGCTTTCTAATTGAGAAATGGCACATACTCTCCTCATTCACGGATTTACTCACACTCGTTTTTTGTATGTCCATCACATTTTGTCCTTTCTCGTTTCTTGTCACAGCGAACGCGAACTTATTCCACACATCAGATTAAAAATCCGCGTTTCTTTTGCTTCCGCCATTGTCGCTCCACTTGTAGAGAGGCATCACAGTGGCACGCGTGGGATTATGGGAATTGTAGTTCCCGCGTCCCTCCACTCGCTGCACTTGGCCGGAAAAAAACTACACGTGTTGCCCGGAAGACCTAATATTTTACCGAATCACGTGACCACGGTTGTACCGAATTTTTTTATACCGCAATACCACGAAATTTATAATACCGTTACATCCCTATAAAATAGTCATTTGATGCTATAGAAACGGGGCATGTCGTTATGATTGGCGTGGTTAAATTGGGCACACAAGCGTTTTGGGTGGAAGTTTGATAGCGCAGCTCCACCTTAGGCTCCACAGACAATTCCTTCTGCGTCCAAACTGACGTTTTTACGTAGTATGGCACAGAGTCGTATAATAATAGAGTTACGACACTCACATAGACGTCCGTTGTAAGAATGGAATGCGGAAGTAACAGCGTTTCATGTAGTGACCGGTAGTGACGCATAGTTCCAAACGCTGCACTGAAGCCCATTCATTTCAATGGCACCTGCTGGTAAATCGATGAAATTACCGTTTCTGTTTACATTTTCGGACATTTCATTAATATAGTCAACAGTGATATTTTATGAACTCTGCTGTAGGTAATGATTATCGTTAATAATAACTAGTAAAATTTTTATATTTTAATGAGTTGTGTATAATGTGTGAATAATATAGATTTAATGGTTTAATATTTTATTACTGGTGGCCATCTACTTTATACTTATCTTATTTATATATTACGAGTAACACTAGGGGGCAACAGCGACAAGCTATATGCCTTATAAGAAAGTCACACTGCTTCACAATGCTGCTATGCGTTTCATTGTGTTTGGTAAGTAATACGAGTGATGTATCCTCGAAAATCATGTATGATTATATTAACATTTAATGTGAATTTAAAATATGAATTTAGTGTGTTTCTGTTATGCTTCACTGTTACAAATAACCGCGTTGGCGATCTTTTTTCTGATTTTAATATAGTAAAAGTGTAGGAATTAAGTTTTTAGCAGATTGATACCTATTTATATAGCCATATTTTGCTACAAAAATAAAAGATAAACTGTGTTGCTGTGGTTGGTATAGATAATCACAGTTATATTTGGGTCACAATTAACTGTTTATCTTTATTAACTGATTTACTGTATTTCCATCACTCCCTAGTAAAAAAACCCGTTATAAACACAGTAAGTATAGTGATCAATTCCCATTACAAGCTAACCTAAAATAGCTGAAAACCTATGCAAACAGATTGACAGCCCTGCTTGGTTTGGAACTGTAGAACGTTACATGAATGACGTGACCGCGCGGCGGCGAGATCAAAGCGTTTCGTAACTCTGTTATTATACGACTCTGGTATGGCAGAGCCCATGGTTGCACATTTTTGGCTTCAATTCATTACAATGGAATGAAGCGACGTTGTGTCGTCCATCTTTTTTACAGTCTATGATAGCGCCTCCACCGGCAGCTTGTGAAATTTAATATATTAGGGTATGAGACTAAACGTATTGTGGTATGGGATATGATTTTCAATTTAAAGGATTAACTCTTTCCCCACCAGCATTTTTCATGATTTTCACAAAAGTTTAATGCCTCCCAGAAATTTTTTTGAGAGGTGAGAACTAATTAACCTCTTACACTCTGGGGCTTGGGGATTTCCGCCTCGATTTGGTGTACCCAATTTCAAATATTTCCCATACCCAAATGCAAAGGTATACACACAACAGTTTAGGTATAATTTTGCAACGTTTTGAAATGACACAAATCACTATTACGATAGGCTGAACGTTTTTGTTTGAAAGCAGAGGGTCTGTTCTTTCATGTGATATATTGTATGTTTATATATTTAAAGAAGACAATTTTATGGAAGGCTTTAAACTTTTGTTGGCATGGAAAGAGTTAATCCTGGCCTCAAGGCATTCAGAAATACCGGTTTGCTGGCAGAATCCATTAACTCCCGCCATTGACGAGAAAATGCTTCCCTGCCAATGACAAGTTTTTCGGGCAATCCAAATTTCCGCTATTATCCACCAGGGGGTGCTCTTACCCAATAATATCAGATTCAAAATTATTATCAAACATACACAGAGTTTAAAAAAATTGTTTTTTGCTTAAGTTTTTTATAAATTGGGAAAGAGCGCCAGCTAGTGGATGATCGCAGTATTACAGATTAACATAAAAACTCATTAGGCACACGTTTATTTATACAAATGTTTTCACTTAATTGACAAGATAACTCGCCAATGGCGGGGAAAGAGTTAAATGTGTCTAATCTGACGTATAGGGAAATTTTAAAACATAACCGTAGGTTATAAAACGCTGCTTGCCACTAGAGGGCACTGAACTCTTAAATGTTACTTTACATCGTAATAAATTGCTAGCACAAATGAACTATGAGGTCATTATTTTTTGGAGAACAGAATCTCATATTCATACTATATAGTACAGGGGTGGACATTCCTGGTTTTGCAGTGCCACTCTCCTGCAAAGTTTAGCTCCAACCCTGATCAAACTGCCTGAATGTCATTTCCAAGTAATCCTGCAGCCTTTGATTAGGATTTTCAGGTGTATTTGATTAGGGTTAGAGCTAAACTTTGCAGGACAGTGGCCCTCTATGCCCACCCCTGATATAGTACCTACTGTTTTAACGGTCACTTCATCTAATTCAGTACCTACTGTCACAGTATGCGATTTCGGACGCAGTGATTTATTTCTCTACATCACAATTTTTTTAGTTGTAGCACATTAATTGTTTTAAAGCAAACATCCTAAAACTGACTAAACAGCAGTGCAGACACAGAGAATGTGCACTGAAAGACAGGCAACACTGTTCTGCATTTGGGTTCTGAAGAACAAAGAAAGACAACGGGGGTCAAACAACATGAGGGTGAGTAAAATGGTGCCTTTAAAGACTAAACAGCCAAAAATGAGTTTAAATTAATAAATTGCAGTCTGACATTTAAAAAAAATTATATAGTCCCCTCCCGAAAGTAATTTTAAAGGATGAATGCTGACCACACTGCAGATAGCTGCCAAAAAACACTCAAGACCAAGTTTACAACTTCCAAGTATAAAGCCATTTATCGCAGGCAGTAAAAAGCGAATCTTGAAATCGCGGTGGGAAAAAAACTGTGCAAGTTCTGATGAACTGAACCGCTCAAGCTGAACAAATGGAAACACTCAGAGTCCTGGGAAGTGAGGTGTCTAGAGACGACCAAAATAGGTGCACCTGGAGTCCAAATTTCACTTGGTGCTACGATGAATAAAACATGGTCAACATTCTCTCTCTCTCTCTCTTTTTCTCCTCTTTGTTCGTAGCTTTTGGATGCAGTTTCAGTCTCCTTTATTGGCATGACAAATAACATTAGATTTGTATTGCACAGCGGTAGCGCACAAGCTGTGGACAATAGTTTTAATAAAGAATGGTGCTAAATAAATAATGAGAAGAAAATATATACAGTACAGTAAGAGCAATAATGGTAAAACACACAAATGCAAGGTGTGATTTACATTTTTAAAGAATAATAAAATATGACAACAAGAATAGCAAAAATAATTCATCATTTTCTGAAGAAACTCTGCCTTTATAGTTTCGTGGGTTACTTTTCCTGCCAATGGAAGTCTATTAAAGTATTTTTTAGCTGTTGCATTAACATCTATTCATATTTGGTGCATCCCAGGGGTCCATATGAAGAGTTCAGATGCAAAACCCTTGTGCGTCTGACATGTTTTTTGTAAATGAGACTTAACTCTTTCCCAGCCAGCGTTTTTAAAAAAGTTGCCAGCATCAGAATTTTTTATGATTTTTCCTACCTTCATTTGTTCTCTTTATCACCTCTCAAATATGGGTAGGTTTCTTAAAAAATAAAAACATTTGAGCAAAAAGCTGAGATAATTGCGTTTTTGTGAAGGACTTTTGATAGAGAGCAGATGCAGAGCGATGATCAAAACATACACGGAGTTTGAACTGTGTGCCTGAAGGGGATACTTCTGGGTTTTATAAGTTGGTTAAGAACGCCCCCTGGTGGAAAATAGTGGAAATATGGATTGCCGAAAAAACTCATCATTGGCAAGGAAGCATTTTCTCGTCAATGGTGGGGAAAGAGTTAATGGATTCTGCCCACAAACCAGTATTTCTGAATGCCTTGAGGTGGGATTAAGCAGATTTGAAGCGAAAGTATTTCAACATTGTATAATATGTGCCGAGAGCATTTAGCGGCTTTTGCAGCTCCTCATATACGTTTTGTTTTTCCAAAACACATATGATTGCCTGACAGGCTGTTTTTCCATATGTATAATAACAAGTGAGGCATTTATTTTATTTTACGGCAGAGATAATAACTATCAGTGCTTTAGTGAATAACAGAGTGAGCGGTCTTTAGACCACTGATAGACTTAATCTACGTCTACACATGTGCATTATCAAGTGCTTTATTGATGGTATGATTATGCCAATCACAACTCAGTGCTGCATCTCTTATAGTAGCGTCCCAAATGGATCTCTCCAGGAGCACAGCGGCTATTTCCATTACGTTACATTTGTATCTCGTACCATTATTGCACAGAAAGATGCTGTTCTGTTCTGGGTTTCTGTTACAGGCCCTGATGGGCCTCCATTTACATTAATGGTCCAATTTTGTTGGATAAAAGCTTGCTCAGTTTGGCCTGCAGCTTTAAAACAGTGAATCCTGGATTCATTCCCTGTATTTGCACTGTGAAAGGAATTGATGGGAAAAGTTTAAAAAGTTGGGAATGAAATCAAGGCAAAATGATACAGAGTTTTCTCAACTTAAGTCTTAACAGGTGTTACACAGCTTTGATTGTTAACTAAATACAAAATATGAAATGTAATATGGTAAAATGAAATGAACACTATGATGCCTCTTTAGGAAAAATGAAGTCAAGAAAAAAAAAGATTTAATGCCTCAAAAATTGTGAGCTTCAGTGTAAGCAAGAAAATCTTTTCTAGAAATGACTTGACATTGTCAGTGTCACTTTTATATTTTACATCATTACGTTTTTACACTTTAAAGTGCTTTGGATGTTCCAAAATTCTAAAACTTATTTTCAGGTTTAAATAAAGTCCTTCATCTGGACTCTTGTACCCCACTGTATTTTTATAAAACAGGCTTGGACTGCATTTACTTCACTGGAAAAAGAGAAGAAAGCAAGCTTGTAATAGGGAAAACCGGGCGATGACATCACTAGTTTAGTGGTGTGATGGTGAAGTGGCAGTGGGGAGGGGTGAAAACAGGGCTCGATTGCTCCCAGACGCAGATCTGACCCAAGACCACCTGATTGAAAACAGCGACCCACTGGCATGCAGAATAGAAGCTAATCAGGGAGGTTTAAGAACCTTTAAAAGGGAAGACATGACCACATATGTAGGTCAGGGCCAATGAGCCCCTCTGCATGAGCTTTACAAAGCTGTAGTGTATCAGAGATTATGAGTCCTGCAGGACTGAACATCAGAAGAGAGCGTGACCTCATGTTTGGCCATGATAAAATAACCATGAGAGCTGGTTGGTTGCCGGATGGCAATTCTGAATATGAATATGTATAACCGCCTTGAGTGACTACAGGCTTTACCTCATTATAAAAAGTTACATGTCACAACTAAGACTAACCCTATGTGAAGATCAAATAGTAACACCAAACCACACTATCACATTTCATGAATTAAACCACATAATCAAACTACAAGAATAAAACCAAAGAATCAAACTACATGATTGAAACCACATAATCTAACTACAAAAATCAAGCAAAAGAATTAAACTACTATAATCAAGCCATATAATGAATCAAGCTACAGAAGCAAACTACAACAATCAAAGCACATAATCACACTACAAGAGTCAAGCCAAAATGTCAAGCTACACAAATTAAGCAACAAAATCAAGATACCAAATTAAAATACAAGAATCAAGCCAAATATTCAAACTACTTCTAATAAGATAAAGATTCACGCTATATTATTCAATCCAAATAATCAAACGACATAAACAAGCCACAGAAGCAAACTACAAGAATAAGGCCAAAGAATCAGAGTACAAGAATCAAGCAAAGAATTGAGCCAAAGAATCAAACTACAAGTATTAAACTGAAGAATCATGCTATATTAATCAATCAAAAAAAAACTACATCAATCAAGCCAAATAATCCAACTACATAAACAAACCACAAAAGCAAACTACAAGAATTAAGTCAAAAAATCAAACTACAAGAATCAAGCCAAAGAATCAAACTACAACAATCAAAGCACATAATCACACTACAAGAGTCAAGCCAAAATGCCAAGCTACACAAATCAAGCAACAAAATCAAAATACCAAATTAAACTACAAGAATCAAGCCAAATATTCAAACTACTTCTATTAAGATAAAGATTCACGCTATATTAATCAATCCAAATAATCAAACTACATAAACAAGCCAGCCACAGAAGCAAACTACAAGAATTAAGCCAAAGAATCAGAGTACAAGAATAAAGCCAAAGAATTGAGCCAAATAATCAAACTACAAGTATTAAACTGAAGAATCATGCTATGTTAATCAATCCAAAAAACCAAACTACATCAATCAAGCCAAATAATCCAACTACATAAACAAACCACAAAAGCAAACTACAAGAATTAAGCCAAAGAATCAAACTACAAGAATCAAGCCAAAGAGTCAAACTACAAGAATCAAGCCAAAGAATCAAACTACTATAATAAGGTCACAGAATCAACCTACTATAATAAAGTCACAGAATCAAACTACAAGAATAAAGCCAAATGTTCAAACTACAAGAATAAAACCAAAGAATCAAACTACAACAATAAAGTCACAAAATCAAACTACAAGAATAAAGCCAAATATTCAAACTACAAGAATAAAACCAAAGAATCAAACTACAACAATAAAGTCACAAAATCAAACTACAAGAATAACGTCAAACAATCATGCTATTTGTATCAAATTACAAGTACCAAGTCAAAAAGTCAAGCTGCAGAAATCAAGACATTCTTGTAGTTTTTTTAATTCTTGTAGTTTGTTTCTTGTCAAACTACAAGAATCAAGCCACATAATTAATTGATAAGATTAATGCCAAAGAATCAGGATACTTAAAACAAACTACAATAATCAAACCACAGAATCAAACGACAAGCATCAATCTAAAAAATGTGGCTATTTTACAAGAATCAAACCACAGAATCAAACTACAAGAATCAAACTACATGAATAAAGTCACAAAATCAAACTACAAGAATAATAACAAAAAAATCATGCTTTTTGAATCAAACCACAAATACCAAGTCAAAAGGTTAAGCTACAGAAATCAAGACATTCTTGTAGTTTCTTAATTCTTGTAGTTTGTTTCTTGTCAAACTACAAGAATCATGCCACATAATTAAATAATAAGAATCAAGCCAAAAAACCAAACTACAAAAATAAAGTATCAGAATCAAACTACAAGAATCAAGCCAAAGAATCAAACTACAAGAATAAAGTCGCAAAATCAAACTTCAAGAATCAAGCCAAAGTATCATGCGATTAGAATCAAACTACAAGAATCAAACCACAGAATCAAGCTACAATTACCAAGCCTAAGAGAAAAAAATTTTGTTTCTTGATTCTTGTAGTTTGACTCTTTTAAAATGACAACAATCAAGCCACATAATCAATCAAACAATAAAAATCAAGCCAAAGAATCTGGCTACTTGAATCAAACTACAACAATAATATCACAGAATCAACTACAAGAAATAAAAGAGTCAAGCCAAAAAGTCAAGCTACACAAATCAAGCGACAAAATCAAGCAACAGAATCAAACTACGAGAATCAAGGTAAAAAATTTAGGCTACTAGAATCATATAAAAAAAATCAATCCACAAGTATCAAGCTGCAGAATCAAGAAATTGTAGTATCTTGATTCTTGTAGTTTGATTCTTTTCAAACTACAAGAATCAAGTCACAAAACCAAACTTTATGAATCAAGCAAAAGAATCAGACTACTCAAAATAATCTACAAGAGTCAAAGCCACCGAATCAAACTTCAGGAATCAAGCCGAAGATTCCAACTACAGGGATCAAGTCACAAAATCAAACTACAAAAAATAAAACCACATAATCAAGCCATGCAAATCAAGCCAAAGAATCAAGTTACACAACTCAAGCAAAACACATTTGAAATGGTTCGCCTAAAATGAAAATGATTCTGTAATGTGGAAGTGTTGTTACACAGAAAGAGTTATCATAAAAATAACAGATCAGTGAAAGAAATTAATAGCAAATAAATGATGAAAATGTACCGAAACGTTTAAGATACACAGTGCACATGTGTAGCGTGTTACAGATGTTTCAAAGCAAAAGCCTTTCAACTGTGGAGTCTAACCATCTGTTTTGTGTGATTCAGTGTGTTTCTGTGTGGGTTATGAAGTGTTGCTGATGTGTGTGTTAAAAGCTAAGTCATGATTTGTGTTTGTGATGCATGTGTTTATGATTGGGCTCGTGAAGTGTTTTTAAGGGAGTGTGTGAGATGTGTCTGTTATATGCTGGCTAAAGACGTTCACCAGCAGTGAGATCTCAGTCCAGGTACGTGCACTTCAACAGAAACCAGAAGATCCAACTGTCAGAAACTTGTAAGCTCAAGCATGGTATCATGGACCATTTTTCCAGAGCATATCTTTAGATCAGTATATTGGTTCCTGTGCTCAAAGAAATATGCGAGTCAAACATGATGCCTGATTTATTGCTTTCCTGTTTAGATTATAGAAATTTTTGACATTATATGTTTTTGATCCAATAAACCGTTTAAAATAAGCTTTCAGATTTTAACATGACATTGCTTATATATATATATATATATTACCCCTAGTTTACATACCGTATGTGGCCTACAGTACAGTATCTAATGGAAGATTTGCATGCACTAAAATTCCACTAGTAATACCTTATTAGACAATAAAAAGTTTGTTGTGGAACTTTAAAACTTTTTACGTTTTGAAAGTCTAAATCCCTTTATTGTTCGCATTAAAACTTTCATTTTTTACTATGTGTGATAAGGCCTTCTGGGGATTTAGGGAATATATTGTCTAAACTGTAAGTAACATTAACTGCTACTATACAGAGAAAATTTAAAAGGGTCATTTCATACATTTTTATTATTAATTTTTCCCCCGAGGTCCATCTATGTTAGTTATTATGCTAATTTTCTATCCTTTCTATACAGTTTCTCCACTTTCTCACTGGCCCTCAAAACAGTCAATAATTTGCTGCTGCATTTTTACAATAGGCTTCATTGTGCTCTCCTATTCATATACATGTTTGTTAAATTTAACTGGACATTTGTGATGCGTTCAGGGAAAACCAATCAGATATCAGTTGTTTTCAGAAAAATAAAAAAGTCAATCAGAAATAAGCTATTTAAAGTGGCAAGCTGCTTGCAAGCTGTAATGAATGGTAGTGTAACCATTCATCCCACCATCAGGGGGCCCCACATCCCCAACTGGACTATGGACACACACTGTTTCTGGGTGTTTCTCATTTGCCGTTTCTCAATATGCGTTCTTGTATGTACTTCTGTTCTTGTGGACTTGTAAAATGTCATCAGTCGCGGCCCAAGTACTGTTCCAAATCAAAGTTCGCATCAAGCCAAGTTCACATAACATCCCTGGTTGTGTTCTTGATCCGCCCATTTTATCGAAGATGCATCAGGAGGTGACTTAAAATGTAGTTTTAAGAGCTATTTAGTCGAGAATATAGATGAATAAACTTCATATAAGTGGTCAGTTAGTAAAGATAACGCCTATAGGTAACACTTTATTTTACGACCCGCAAAGTACCGCGTAATTAAACCGAATTAACAGCGTACCTATTTGTAACAACAGAGTACCTCTACAGTACGTACTTGTAGTTATAAGGGAATAATATTTTAAGTTTGGGGTAATAAGGGGGTAAGAATATATGGAAAATTATTCTCTAAGTATTTCATAACTACAGGGTACATATTGTAATATTACGTGGTATGTATGACTTACGTCTATGGGTAGGGGAGAGCGGGGTAAGTTGTCACACGGGTAAGTTGTCACACTGTTAATAACTCCAACACTAGAGGCTCTATCTCAAAAATCAAATAGCCACTTTATGTGACTTCTTCTTCTATAGTCAACTTCCTGTTCACATGTGGTCAAGATCACTGTAATCTGAGGTTAGCACAATGTTCTTATTTTTCTGCTTAAAAAGTAAAAACAAATCACTTTACATTTTATGCAATACAACTTTGTTAGGTGTGAATGTTTAAAATGATTATTTTGCACAAAATAGAGGAGACCGTAAAGTGTCTTTTGATACTTTAGCTAAAGTGATATGATGAGCTAAACTTGAGATTTAGACAACATTAGCACACAAGTAAGTATGGGGCAAGTTGTCTCAATGACTTTGGGGCAAGTCGTCACATCTGACAACTTGCCCCTGTACAAACAAACACATCGAACATGCTCAGAAAACATGATATAGAAAAGAATAAGCCTCAATCTAGCAAAAAGCTGTTTCAAAAGAAAGGGAAGCAGAAATCTGGACCTATGAAAAACAAGGCAGCTAAAAGAAGAAAAATCATGCAAGAGTCATCATCAGATGATGAAGAGTGCTTCTGCCTCGTCTGTGTAGAGCCATTTTCAAAGAGTCGTCCAAAGGAGACCTGGGTAAAATGTGTAAAATGCAACAATTGGGCCCATGATGCTTGCACCTCAGGCCAGGCAATTTATGTGTGTCAGAATTGTGATTCTGGAGATGAGTCCTATTAGTCATACAGGGCATCTGTTTTGTTCAGAGGTTAAACATGTTAAGTTAAGCAAGTTATCTGCAGCGTTCCATTCAGTTATCTGGTTTTATGTGAAAGCCATAGAACATTTGAACCAAAGTTCAAAGTAAAGTGGTCTTGCCACTTAATTGAAATGTGCATTATTTGGATTGAAATAATTGTTTTTCCAGATTCTCCAGGCACGGATGTTTATATTTCCAGTTTGTTTTGAGTTTAAAAATTAAAATCAATATTCACAATTAAGTAGTTGTGTTCTTATTTTTAGATAATCTAGTGTGACAACTTACCCGCCCTAGTGTGACAACTTACCCTCCGATGGGGCAAATTGTCACAAGTGCACAGTCACTATTCAACAGTCTACAACTCTGTAATGAGATAAGATATAAAGATGTTATGAATACAACATATGTGCCCAAGACTTCCTTCTTTCATTTGGTATGAGATTTATACCATTTTGATGTATGGTGCTCAGTAAATGTTAGACAGTGTGAAAAGTGTGACAACATACCCCGCTCTCCCCTAATATGGTCTATGTGTAATATGTTTTTTTTTTATATTTGCTACTTACCTGATGAAGTGTTTTGTATAGCCTACAGTTGATGTCTACAAGCCACGTCGGCAAATAAAATATAACACACAATAAAAATAATAGCAACTTGTACCTCTTTGATCTGTATATGTATACAGGAGTTACCAGGTAACTCTTATATTTGCGGGCTGTAAATTGAAGTGGGGCTTATTCCCCGATTGTTCTGTGTATGTACCAGGTAACTCTCATATTTGCGGGCTGTAAACTACTTTGTTCACCTCTTGTTATAGGGTAAATACCATAAACATACAGAATATTGTTATTTTTATTTTAAAACAACTTATTTCAAAACATCTTTATAATTAAGCCAACACTTAATGTTTATTATCACATAACTTTTATTTAAAATAAAAAGTCATGACAATTTTTCATTGTTTTTGCGGCTTGGCTTCCTCTGTTGGTGTTCTTGTCCACTCGGATGATGAGTTGATGTCGTCTCACAAATGCTGTTCTGCATTACATATAAAAAACATAAATGAAAGCCTTCAGTAAATGTTTCTTCACTGTGCCTTGACAGAAACAGAGTTTTCTAAGCCAGTTACGTTTATAAATTTTAGGCTTACTTATGTGCTAGCTAACCGGCTACCGTTAGCTAGCAACTTTCTTGAAAAACATTGTTTGAAATGCGTGAGTCATGTATTAACAAAACCAGTCACCTTATCCAGCATGCGGATCCTGCTCACATCACTCGCAGCCGTACTCCACAGTGTAGAACGTTTTTAAAACCTCTTAAAGAAATTTCACCTCAGGATCGCGTTCCAGCAAACCTCCTGCAGACGGCCGCGCGCTCTACACCTGCGCACTAACCTACGCATGTAGTCGTCTTTTGCTTTAGCGGGAGCTGATATCTGCTGTTGTTTCATTCTGGTTTGCCATTTCATAAATTATATTTGGCTAAAATACTTGTGTTTACAGTAAATAAATTGCAAAGCACCACTTCAAATATGTCCGATATAGGAGTTTCCTGGTAAATAGGGAATAAGTTGCTATTTGTATTGTACTTACCTTAAAAAAAAGATAACCACATTAAATCAGCTGGACTTTTGTTATTAAAAGCAAGTAATATAGGCTACTAAAATAAAAGTGATTTGCTGTTATATTTATTTGCCGATGTGGCTCGTAGACATTGACTGTATACAACATTCAGTAGTCAATATGAAAAATTCTCAATAAAAAATAAATAAAACATAATTTCCCCATAGACTTGACTAAGTCATACATACCACGTAATATTACAATAGGAACCCTGTTGTTATAAAATACTTAGAGTATAAATAATTTAGAATTCTTCATATTCTTACCCCCTTATTACCCCAAACTTAAAATATTATTCCCTTATACCTACAGGTTACCTACCCTGTTGTTACAAATAGATACGCTGTAAATTCGGTTTAATTACGCGGTACTTTGCGGGTCGTAAAATAAAGTGTTACCCGCCTATATTATAATTTCCTTTTGGATATGTGAGTTCCTGTGAATCAGCAGGTGGTCAGCGGCGTAGACACCGACGAGGGCAGCCTTATCTCGGCAAGTCCTTCTGAAATTTGCCGCTATCTCAGTGCAGCTGCTCTGTCCTCTGGTGTCTGATGATCAAACATAAAATAATCCCTTTGGATATATCTGCCATTTTTTGTCTCATCAATTTATTTATCTTTATTATTCATATGAAGTCTGTTATTTGTTATACTTTTAACTGATGGTAAAGTTAAGTTTCATAACTTTAATCACATATATTTTTATATAATCTTAACACTGTAGTAAATTACTGCGCTTTACTTTAACTGGATGTTTTTCTTGTGTTTATTTCATGTTGTACAATCGTATATAGTGTAGTAGTATTCAATTAAATGGTTTTATAAATAAATAAATAAATGTGTTTTATATCATACTTCATTTTGTAATAAATACATTAAAGCTAATCAGCATATTCACATGTGGCCTTAAGCACATATTAGGGTTTTTGCATTTGATATATTTCATAAAAAATTAATTCAAAATAAGAATTGCCAGGACTCTTCTTATTGGTTAGACTGAATGACGACCTCAAGTACTCTGCTGTCTGATCTTGCAAGTCCGAACTACGAAGGACGCAAGTCCGAACTTGGCGTACTTGGTATTGAGAAACGGCCAATGTCAAGGAAGGATCCTCGTTGGTGACCCCAGAATTACGAGGAACGTCATCGGCATCCGTCGAAGGACTGTTCAAATGTCGAGGAACCTCAGAATTTCAACCAAGGACTGAGTCCGTCGTTCGAAAAATATCGCATATACAGGAAAGGATGCATATGTCATACGCTCTTAAATCAACCACAATCCTTTGCGCGCAGCACCAAAAGCACACCTTTTCACTGACATAATGACGCAATGACGTGCACTTGTTAGCCTTTCCATTTACCAGTTCTCCGAATGCTAAAGAGGAGCCTCGCCTAGCCTCCGAAGGAAGTGACTTGGAAGGACCAGTCCTGCCAAGTAAGGATCCTTGACATTGAGAAACACCTTGTGTATATTTAAACTCATTCATATTGCGAAGTATTGTCAGTTTATCTGCGTACCGAGCTCATAGCCATTGCTCCATGTTCAAGTTTGATGTTACGCTCTTTTTGCCTGGTTATTGGATTACTGCTTTTGGATTACCCTTTTGTCTTATCTGCCTGGTTGTTTTTAATAAACAAAGTGACCATTTTTTATCTTTAACAACATGTATAGTGACTAAAATAAGTCTTTTAACACACTAAAGTGACTTTTACTTGTAACTTCTATTTTTATTCTCTCTCTTTAAACCTGTTTTTCTCAAAATGGCATTCCTGAAAACACAGCGATCAGCCGATTTCAGATAACTATAATTTTTGTTTTAGACAAGCTATGAAAGAAACTAATTTGGAAATGGCTTGAATCCACTTTCATATGATATCAAAACCTAAAATTTCACCATGTGATGGGTTTTCCCAGATTGCATCACATTTGTCCACTTCAAAAGTGCCTTCACAACATTGTGGATATTCAGTTTGTGAGGCTTAGTTTCACTTAGTGCACACCAAAACTTTTAAACGCGGCTAAAAACACCTGGAGGACTTTGAATGCCAGCTGTTTTTTCAGCTGAACGGCAACTTTCTTTAGCTGAGTGCTTTTGTAGCTGTGATACTTAAGCTGTGAGCTGGTTGGATGTTGTGATATTTTTCCCACCCTTCCTCTACTGTGATTGAATGGCCGTGTGAGAACTGACATTGAGGAGTGGAGCTTTTCTCCCAGAGCTGAATCTTTTTTCAACTTTCTGTGCTTAGCATTGAATGCGGAAAAAACACTGAACCAGATGCTGGCTGTTTTGAAAAACGCTGTGCTTCCATTGGAAACAATTGAAAACATGCGCCGGCCGCGGGCGTAAAAGCTTTGGTGTGCATGCGCCCTTAATGTACACTGTCAGAAAAAATTGTCAAAAATGGTCCTTAGCTAGGGGTGGTACCCTTTAAAAAAGTACACCTCTGGGTGATTCTCACAAAATCCAGATTTAGAAGGTGTCCAGCATCAGAATTTTTAAAAAGCCCTTGAAGCCATTTTTTATTTTTGCACATAATATGTATAAGATTAAGGTCTGAACTTACTATAACCATTATTTTTACAGGATTTAAAAAAATATTTCCTATAGAATTATAAAAAATTTTAGATTATCATTATCAAAAATTATCATTAGCGCAAAATGATATTACATTAAATATATGCATTTAAAAGCTCATGTTTCGGTAATGAGAACTAAAAAGTTGTCTAGGTACTATGACAAACAAAATTTCAACTTTTATCTGGAGAGAAAAAATAAGAACTGCTTACCTGGTAGCCATCTTGAGTGTCACAGTCAATTATGTCCCTTCCAACTATTTTTTTTTTTTAAATTTGAGTTCCTTGAGGGCTTAAACAATGATTGAAAATTGTTGCGGAGGATGAGAAAATTGGTCTTGGACACATTTATATTCCTTATTTTTGTCTCTACATTTACCAATGATCACCAAATACCACATGTTTCTTTACTGTAAATGTTTATAGTATAACATGCACTGAAGCTTTTTATTTTCTAGATTTTTAATTATAAATATTTTCATGTCAAAGAACCCAAATCCAGTCATGGACACGTTGCGGTAATGAAAATTTCCCCCTTAAATGTGGAAAAAACAACAAAATTATTTAGTATGATGTCATTTAAAATCATGTGCAAAATAGTACATGAAGAGATGTTTGTAACTGTATGCTTCTTATTTTGATACTCTTACTTTGCATTTACTTTTTTTATCAAAATGTTTCATGACACCTCATGAGTCTAATTTCGCGAGAATCACCCATCTGCACCGAAATGGTACTGCCCCATTGACAGCTGGAATAATGTTTTGTCTATTTTTTCTGTATGTTTTAGGTTTTGTGTGTTCATGTTTATAGTATTGCACAATAAAAGATCAATAAAATATATATATGTTTTATGATATGACCACGTTAACAAAAAGACATTCAAACCATTGAGGATTCCAGCTTTTTATTAAATATGAAAACAGCTTTTTAAAATCTCTGAAATTTTTATCAAATGAATAACTGCACTTCATATAGTGAATAAAACAGCACCAAGTCCATTTTTAAAGCATCTAAAGAGTCTTGAATACAAACTAAAAATCTTACCATTGAAACTGGGCATACTTCACAAAGACATCTGTTTCACTGAATGAAGATGTGAAGATTTACTCAAGAACCTTATTGGATACACAACTATGTGTCTCCTGGGTACAACATAAAACTCCTTACGTGACAGAGACGGCTGGCTTCAGGAATCAAGACGCATTTATCAAGGCTAAGAAGACAGCAGCTCTTGCCGACAGGAGCAGACAGGAGGGGCGTCTTCCTCCTGACCGCAGCAGTGCCTGCTGTTGACAGTTTTGTCACCTTATGGAAGATGAATAGGTGAAAGGATTTGAGGGATGAGGGAAGAAGATACTGGAAACATACAGGCCCCAGTAGAGTTCCTGACAGGACGTAATTTGTTCATCAGCAGGTCAACCTTCATTGTTTTAGATGGTGACTAATGCCAAACTTTATTCTCAGGGACAGTGTGAGAAACTTTCTCTCCCTCCTGTCCTTCAATATTAACCATACAAAAATGGGTAAGTACCCTTTAAAAGGTCCTAATATGTATAATTGTGTATACATTTTATACCAATATGTAACTCCCTTTGGTACAAATGTGAAAGGGTACTGCCTATTTTTTCAAAGTGTAATGCTGATCATGTTAATATTTGGTTTTAAAGGTGAACATTGAAAAGCATGTTATTACTTAACTCTCTATGCATTATTAATTTTCATGCTGCCACAAAGAATTATGGGAAATGTAGTTTGGTCAAACAAGCCCCCTCGTAAACCAGCTTTCTCTGCCAAGCTTTATTGAAACCACACCATCATCGTCAACATATTATGATTGAAACTACTTTGGCTCCAAAAGTCAAGGCTTAAAGACATTGCAAACTTTCCTACTGGTAATCTCCTGGTAATTATGTTGGCATTCACGTCCACTCAATATAAATAAAAAAGACCAGTCTGACATGACTTGAATGCACCGTCATTAACGAAAACCGCAGAAAGCAGGTGCTCAAAGGGAACTATCCATCACGGGCATATTTTCAGAGAATACAAAAGCTAGTTAGAGGTCACTCGAGGATCCATCAGGCATTAATTGGGCTGCATTTTATTGTGTTTCGGGAGGAAAAAGCTCTTTCGTCCAATCGGAGCGTTGAAAAGGCCCTTGAGTGTGATGGGAATGGCAGTGGCTCTCTAGAGCTCTGAGAAGGAAACAGAATGATAAGTGGAAAAGCGTTGTCCGTTCGGCCCACTGTACACCTTACAAGTGCAACCAATTAGAGTAATTGAAAACAGGAGACATGTCCAATTAATAGTTCGTTCGGAGAAAGCAAAAATGGGGTAGAGTGGTTTGCGGCGGGGCAAAAACAGGAAGAAAATTGGCAATTATTTACGTCTCACATGCCAACGCCATTATCTGCCCATTCGCTCTCAACAGGGATTCCTGTAAATAAACAAAGGAGCGGGCAAAAAGCGAGGGCTGCTGCGAGGGCAAAATACAAGCAGTGGGGGGAAAAGGCACTCGTGACCGAAGGCGTTCAACCATAACTTTGCATAATACACCTTTAGGTAAAATCGCCAGGCTGATGGGCACCCGGACCGCGGGCATGCCTAACCAGCCAATGGAGCCATTAGGAAGGCCCGGTGCATGGGTTTTTTCTTCACATGTCAAATCATGCATGCTCACTTTTCTTCACCAGACAACACATCAAAACCTTTTCATTTCCATCCTTTCCATTCTGCCAACACCGCACATGGCAATTTATATTGATCACTCTGACATCCGGCACCCGTGAATGCGAGCGTTCGACGGTGTGGTAAGATTCGGGCAGCACTTACGGCTTCCAGGAGATGTGCCATAAGTAGTTTGCACGGTGGGGGGAGAGCGTACCGCTACAAATTTTTATGCGTGTTTTTGTGTATTATGGGCAAGGAGGAAATTAGCATATAAAGTATTCACTTACTAGGTGATTTTTTGCTTTAGTGCACCCAGTCGGAGCGTTCTGCTGACCTTTAAACACACCTCACAAAGTCACTGTAAAATTGTCCAAAGTTAGTTTAAGAGCTTTTCGACTGGCTTTCGAAGTACTTTGGGGTATAACATGAAACAAGTAAGCAATGGTTAAAGGGGTGTTTATGTTATTTTAGCTGCTTTACAGTTACAAAGCTACAAAATAAAGCATAGGCTACACAGTAATAAAATATCATTGTACTGTAATGCAATGAAAATAAAGGTACATGGATAGAAAAAATTTAATTAAATCAAACAAATAAACATGCTCAGAATGCAGATATGCATAACCTCAAAGATTTCACAAAGACTTTAGCAAAAACAGAAATACAGAAGACTGTACCCACACAGCTCCTGTCAGAGATTGAAGAGCTGCATCGTGGGGCAAAAGTTGCCAACGATTGCCCTCGGTTTGACCTTTGCTTTGAGGAGGTGGCAATTGCTCAACACCTAATTCTGTGACAAATGTTATAAAGATGTGGATGGAGATGAGTTTTTGAGCGATCAGTTTGTTCTTATCGTCAGTAGCTAACGACATTCTGAAGATCATCATCATTTCCTCGGCAAAGCCTCGGTTTTCCCGAGAGGCTGCGTTAAATGAACCTCGCTCAGGCCAAATCAGCTTAACTTCCTCTCAGCGTGATAACGATACCATCTCTTGCCCTCGGGATGATTCTCTCGGTGGGTGAGTTATGACAAACACCCCCCATTTCCATCACCCACCGCATCAGTCCCAATCTTCCAGATAAACGAGAGGAACTACAATGGCGGAGTTTTATATCTGCATAAAAACAACAGTCGACGAGAACGAGTTTTTTGAGAACACTTCTCTGTTTTGGTATCGCGCTGGGGCTTCAACAACAAGTCAATAAAATGGACAGTATAAATCCTGGATGATGAATTGTATTATTCATGAGTCTTGTGTTTGTGCATGGAAAACTTTTGTCAAGTGAAAAAAAATGTAAAGTAATAAAAATAAAACCTGTTTGCAATTTTAACTGTTATGTTGTTATAATGTGATTGTTATTCTGCAAAATTAGCCAACAAGTGATTATTAAATACTGTTTATATTGTTTAAATATTTTGTGAAACCTAACAGAAAGTGATCACAATATTTGTTATTAAACATTAAATTAACCGTAATTAAAACCTGAAATTCATAAATATAAATTTGGACAAATCAAACTATGAAGATTAATTCCAGTATGTGTTAGATTTTTAGGATTGTCTTTTTTTTTACATAACATTACACTTATATTGTGTTTTGATAACTTTATTTAAACCCTAGGGGAGATCGGGGTAAGTTGTCACACTTTTCACACTGTTTAACATTTACTGAGCACCAAACATCACAATGGTATAAATCTCATACTGTACCAAATGAAAGAAGGAAGTCTTGGGCACATATGTCGCATTCATAAAATTTTCATCTCATTATGGATTTGTAGACTAATGAATAGAAAATGTTTACTTGTGACAATTTGCCCCATCGGCGGGTAAGTTGTCACACTAGATTATCTAAAAGAAAGAACACAACTTAATGGTGATTATTGATTTTAATTTTTAAATTCAAACCAGAACTGGAAATATTAACTCTACACTCAAAAAAATGATTCAAGCCCTTCTTAGAGATAACACATTAAAATTGTGTTCAGTAAATGTAAAATACCTCATTAAGAGCAATAAGTATATATATTTAATTAGTATAACAGAAAACAAATATGTACTATAATTTATTGATTTCTTTTTAATTGCGTTAACACAATTAGTTTGAGTTTGTGTTCTGGAAAAATAATTTCCCAGCATGCTTTGCATGCAACTGCTTTTGGAGAGTAATTTTTTTAATTAAGTGTTATTTTATGCATTTTTAGGTAAAGAGAAAGACTTAATAGTGTTAAATGTCTGTTTATCTTATTGATTTAGAAGCGTTTGTGTTATACTTTTTCAAATTTTTTGGTTACCATCGTGCAGAAGAGTGGCACTTGTGGTTAGGTTGTGGATGACATATTTCTCTCAATAAGCACTGACTGTGTTAATGCCTGTTTGGAGATCAATCTCTTCTCACATGCTCATCCAAAGTATCATATGTTATTATTATTAGCATGCTAACATGTGCTTATGCTAATTAGTATGGTATAAAAACGTTTTATATAAAATAACAGAATTGAGTTCTTCAGACTACACTACATTGAGTTATTCAAACTACGCTAAATTGAGTTATTCAGACTACACTAAATTGAGTTGAGACAACTAATTGAGTATTGACATTTACTTTAAATTGAGTTAGACCAACTCAACATATTTTTATTGTGTAAAGCAGTTTTTTATGAGTTAGGGGTACACATTCATATTAGATGGAAATCCTGCCCACAATTTTATTGAGTTAATCCAATGAATCATTTTTTTGAGTGTAGGGCTTTTCACACTGCGCTTAAGGATCGTTTCACACTTGTAATTTATAAAAGGGGTTTTCCCTGAAATTACCCAAGGTTATCTCTTAACCTCTGGTTAAATACGAACAGTATGAAACGTGAAACAGATAACCCAGGATTCCCTCATCCTGGGGTTTAGAATTTGTGAAAAGTATGTGACAACTTGCCCCAAACTGACGTGTGCTAATGTCGACCACATCTTAGGGTTAGCTCAACATAGCACGTCAGCTAAAGTATCAAAAGACAAGTTATTGTCTCCTCTATTTTGTGCAAAATATTAATTTTGAACATTCATACCTAACAAAGTCGTATTGCATAAAATATAAAGTGCAATTTTTTTTACTTTTTATGCCAAAAATAAGAAAATTGTCCTAAGACTACAGTAATATTGACCACATCTGAACACGAAGTTGACTATAGAAGTCATCACACAAAGTGGCTATTTGATTTTTGAGAAGGAGCCTCTAGTGTTGGAGTTATGAACAGTGTGACAACTTACCCCGCTCTCCCCTTCTGCTGCCTTCAAACTGTATAAAGTAACACAGTCTCACCCCATTTCGTCAATATTTGACGACACTTGACCATTCGTCATATGTTGACGTGAAGGGTATACCTTTCGCGTCATTTTTTGACGAACTGGGGACTTCAATACTATTACGTCCGTTGCATTCTCTTTCCTATTTTATTACCATTTGCGCGTCGGTTTAGGGTTAGATTACGCAAAATTAAACAGTGTACGCGAAATTAAACAGTGTACGCGAAATTAAACAGTTGTCACCTGGCGTTGGGGTTAGAACCAGTTGTCACCTGGCGTTGGGGTTAGAGTTAGGTTTGGGTAGGGATGTCATTATGTAAATCTAACCCTAAACCGACGCGCAAATGGTAATAAAATAGGAAAGAGAATGCAACGGACGTAATAGTATTGAAGTCCCCAGTTCGTCAAAAAATGACGCGAAAGGTATACCCTTCACGTCAACATATGACGAATGGTCAAGTGTCGTCAAATATTGACGAAATGGGGTGAGACTGGGTTATAAAGCAACCATTTTAGGCCAAGGACCCCTAATGGATAGAGAGGAGAAGCAGAGAACCCCACTGCATTTATCAAATTAAGACAGTATTTATTATTATTATTATTATTATTATTATTGTTTAGTTACAAATATATTAAAATAATATTTTTTTGGGTCACACTTTATTTTACGGCATCACTGTTACAGTGTAATTATACATTTAAGTACTAAGTAATAATCATTAACAACATGTACTTACTATAGGGTTGGGGTTATGATTAGGGTTTGGTTTAGGGTTAGTTGCATGTAACTATGCATAATTACCTTTAATCACTATAATAATTAATAATGTAGCAATGTGTAACAAAGAAACCGTAAAATTGTTACCTTTTTTGCATACACTGAAAAAAATTATTAATTCAATTTAATACATTTTTGTAAGGTAAGTGTTTGCTTTGAATTTATTTAAGCTACATTTAAACAAAAGTTTTTTGTTTGGTTTTGCTTTTCAAATTTTTTTTGTTTAAATGTAGCTTAAATAAATTAATTGCAACCACTTACCTTAAAAAAATGAGTAAATCGAATGAATATTTTTTTTCAGTGTACTAAATACTATTTTTATTGAACTAAATATCAGCCTTTTAATCTGTTTTTGTTTAATTTCACTTTTCCAAAAATATTATTTTGCATTCAAACTATATTTGGTGACCCCTGGTAATACCACCCTGGACCCCCTTCATACCTGTCAAGTTTTGGATTTGAAAATAAGGGAAATTTTCCGGCGCCCACCGCGAACAGTCCCACCACCAACCCAAACAAGCTCCAGTATTCCTTACATTTTAAGACTGGTGAGGGCCGGATAATATTTTTTAAACCTTAGTGCTGATAATTGTGTTAAAATTAACTAAACAAACTAATTCATTAGCAAGAAAACTAGTGAAACACACAGCTCTGTGAAAACTACATTTCTTAAGTCACACTCATACTGTACATACTATACACACAAATTTGCATCTGTACAAAACCCACTGGCATTAGTTTGAAAAGCCTTATTTTAACTTCTTTTGCATTATACCTTAATGCCAAAATTATTTATAAACCATTCACGTTTCTTTGTAATGAGAACAGTCATTTAGAAAATGAAAATGCTAGATGGGGCAGTGGCCCAAACCAAAAAGGGCACTACAGGGGGTGGTACTATTAGTATGGTTTTAATAAAGTATTATAAATAAATGATGTGTTACTATATTACTAGCATCAATTTAGACAAGTGATTACAAGTGATTATAATGGGAAAATATAATAACAAGAATTAAAGTGTGACAATAGATATTCAATATGATTTACCTGCTGGCTTGATGGAGCTTTGAATTAATGTTTGCAATGTTGAACTGCCTTTAGCAGCCTCTCTTTCCGTTCTCTGTCTTTATTTTGTGAAGCCATTGGTGTTTTTGGTATTTTTTGTCTACAAAGTGTGCCAACAACAGCAAATGTAGTGTTTATGTTAACTTAGATCTGACCGGGAACATTTAATGCATTGTAACGATAATAATCTGGATATTTTGTTGCTGTTTGCTTGCTAACTTGTTAGCACTTTTAGAACACCGACAGCAAATCATTAACCAAAGAAATACATAAACAAACTTCCAAATTAGTAATTCTGCGGTTTAACAACTGATATATTATGTAATAAATCTACCTGTTAATGCAACAAACTTCAGACAGAAACTGTCGTCTTCGCTCTCCAGGCAGAGAGTGCACACAGAGATGCTGCGGAGCGGGTGGGAAAACACGAAGTGGATTAGCGGAATTAGTGGATCTTTAGCGATCTGGGATTGGGAATGTTTTTTTTATTACTCCGCCCGGGCATTATTATTTTTGTAATAACGCAGGTTAAAATACGGGAGATTTACGGGAAAATACTAATACGGGAGGACGGCGGGAAAGAAGGGTAAAATACGGGACTTTCCCGGCCAAAACGGGATACTTGACAGGTATGCCCCTGTTGAAGACCCATGGTATAAGTATAAATCACTACAAAAAAGTTTTCAGTCAACTTAATTTTTTTTAATCTGTGGTAAAGAGCATTCATAGAAAAACTCATGTAATCATTTTCATTAAAAAATATAATAATTATAAAATTATTTGCAGCTAATTCTTTCCTTTTAATAATTTTTCTCTCTTTCTTTCATTGATGTCATGTGATGTTGTGTGTGCAATACCGCACTTGCTGAAAGTTCAGACAGGCTTGAAGATGTCAGTAGCAGCGCTGTGGAGACGCTCATTCTCGATGTTTCTTCTGACAGAGTCAGCGAGTCGATGGACTGATGGGGTATAAAACCAGAAAGATGAATGGATGGCAGAGAAGAGCGAGAAGACGGATAGCAAGCGAGAGGAGAAAGATGGATAGATGTCTAAGCTGTCAAACATGTGATGTGTGAGAGCCGTCATTCGTAAATGGAGTCCGAGTTCAATCAATCGCAGCAGAATGTTAAGCGTTCAAGCGTATAATCTTTCAAAACTGCTGGTTTTTGCAACGTAAAGGTTCTTATTGAGGCTTAGACACGGTGTTGCCATTTGCGTCTGCAAAATGATAAAATACGAAAGTAATCGCAAATTACTGTTGCAGTCATACATGCATTTTTCTTTCTTGTAAGTCTAACCCACCTGTCAAGTGCTCATACTTTAGTATTCGATTTCTGAAGGCCTGTACCGCTTTGGTCTGGGTCATGAGGAGAGGCCCACACTTATCCAAACCTTGAGGAAAGACTGACAGCACTTCTAAAGGGAAACTCCAGCAGGGGCTTTGTATCCCCACTGAGAGTGTTGATGGCTCCGGAGAGCCGGGAGGACAGGGGTGGGTATCCATGCAAACATACGGAGAGCCAACAGGAAAAAGCATCTGATAAACACCCCGTCTGAGTACAAATCAATTAGCAGAGAGCGTCCAAATGTTGACGCCGAGTGCGTTCGGAAAAACGTTCTGCAACGCACCCTACAAAACCATTACAAGAAAAAATAGGCGCATCTTGCTTTATTACATTTTCAACACACAGGCGGGAACAGTGGGCACAGCGCAGGGCTTCCATCGGCTTATATGAATAACTTAGAGACCACCGACGGCTGCTCCTGATAGCTGAAAAACTCATGATGGCTTTCAGTGAAAACTCCAGGGCGGAGAAGTGATCACAACATGCATCTCTGAACTGTTGTCAAACTGCTGGTGGCAGCACAGAGCTGCTGCAGGGCCGGCGGCGAACGGGGCAGAATTGCCACAGCCTGGTGCCGCCATCAGACGCAGAGGAAGATGGAGATGTGCCGTTAAGAGCCTCATTTACGGAGGACACAGATGCTCCACCTGCCTCCCATTGTGAATGTTTGAGAGAGGAAAGAAAGAAGGGAGGGAATTTTCACTTTGGGCAGCCACAAGTGATTTGTAACTCGCGTTGTTGGGAAGCAGTTATCTGAACCTTGTGATGCCGTTAACTTAAAGGGACAGCTCGCCCCAAAAATGAAGATTTTGGTATTTGCTCGTGCCCAAATCGTTCCGAACACTGTATGGTTTTCATTCCTCTTCAATCCTCCAACAAGAAAGGAGACACTTTCTTATAAATTTCTTTGTTCTGATGAAGGAAGATATTTTGAGGAATGTTTGTAGAAGCCCCATTCACTTACATGTTATTATTTTTTCCCATTAAAGTCAATTGGGCTTCAAATTGGTTTGGTTACAAACAATCCTCAAAATATCTTCTATGAAGGTATGCAGCTGGAAACTTGTTATTGGCTGTTGTAATTGAATAAATAATGAGGTAAGCCTAAGAAAGGACTACAGGGGCTAGTTTGGGGATGTTTTACTATAAATATTATTTTGTTTTATATTGTTATGTTTTATAATATTACGTTAAATGTAATAATGCGTTAAATTATCTGATTTAAATTTTAAAGATAATTTAAAGAGAGCGAGAGAGAGAGAGAGAGAGAGAGAGAGAGAGAGAGAGAGAGAGAGAGAGAGAGGGAGAGAGAGAGCATGTGTTTGGGGGTGCACTGCCCCCTAATGCCCCCCCCCCATTGGCAACAGGCCTGATGGTGCCTTTCTTTCATCTAAACTTTCTTTCTTACTTTCTCTGTTCTCTATCCTATCAGGTTCTTTTACCGATTGGAAATTGGTTATTTGTTCATGGACACTGAAAAAAATGATTCATTCAATTTGCTCTTTTTTTAAGGTGAGGTAAATGGTTGCGATCAATTTATTTAAGCTACATAAATTATAGTACTGTTATTAAACCTTTTTATTTATAAATCTGTTGTTTATTTTGATTTAATGTTAATCCTTAAACTCTACCTGTTGCAAAACAATATAGGTATATTCTAGCAATGCTCTCCCATATATTTTGCTATCATAACTGCGCTTATTTCCGTATGAGTTGCAGAAGGGTGGTAATTGACAAGAAATACTGTTTTACACCATCATGCTGTTGGTTTCTTCAGTCATATTAGCATTCCTACGGCTTGAACTACTGCAGTAAATCCTTTGATGGGTGAACTATCCCTTTTATGTTGTTACGCAAGTTAACTTTAAGGTAAACTTAATTGTTTCAATGTAAAAATAAACAGTGCTTAGCAAATTTATCAGACCACCTGCCTTGTTTGTCTCAAAGACCATTGAGCATCCTGAAGTGCTTTAATGCAGACTCTTTCCTTTTCAGAAAGTTTTTACCGTTTCAGCATTTTGAACAGTGAGGAATGTCAAATGAATTCGTGTTTTATACCTGAATTTGAGGCGGCACGTTAAAATCTGAAATTAATCAAGCATAACGGACAATTTTTCTATTAAGTACTGCAAATAACTTACTGTTATTGGGCATCTGAACAAAAATATTAAAGTGCTTATAAAAAAAAAAATCGTCCTTTCTTGTAAAACAATAAATTCAAAAATTCATGAATTATATTTGAGCATTTGAGAAATAATACTGTGAGTAAAGGGCTGACACATACTAGTGGATAATCATGTTTAGAAAAAAAACATATTTTGGTTTTTGAGTTTTCCTGTGTCAGATGGGTCAGGATACACAAACAAACTCAGTTTTAATAGAAAATCCTCTTTTGATCTGCTTATATATAATTAAATCTGGACAATGATAAAGAAAAGTATTTCTCTTTTCTGAAAGTGAGTAAAAAGACGCATAGTGGCCAATTTATGGGTTGTTGGCTAGAAGGGATAGAGCAACGACCAAAATCTCATGAAATCTCGCCAGACAAACACTGTTTTATCCTAATCCTACTCCCAAACCTATCACAAAACACAACATTACACAAGATTTAGGCCATAGCTGTATTCCGTCTAGCCAGAACCGCTGTTTTCATGCTAAACTAACCCTAAAGCCCATGCTACAGTCGTACGTAAGGTCTACGCCGTAGGTTATCCGTAGTCTGAGATTAGCTTGACGTACACCTCGCACGTATTTTTATCAACGCATCAGTTCTACGCAGACCACAAGCACTGTGATTGGTCCACGAGAACCCCTCCCATCAGGTAAAAAACTGCATCATAAGTATTTTCGTTTGAGAAGGGTGAGAACAAAGATGGGCCAAGTTGAGGAGTGATTTAACTCAAACTGCAACATAAGTCGCTGTTTGTTTACTTCCATCACTGCTGTTCTTCTCAAAACATACACAGCAAGTTGCTGTTTCTTCTTCGCTTGTGGGTTAAACTGACCAAACTGCTTCTTCATTGAAGGTCGCGCTGCTATACTGTGGTTCCACACGTAGATACTGCCTACCAGCGGTCTTGCATGTGTGTTTGCATGTCGACGCGGATGGCGACGCAGAAGTATATATGAAAACCGACGCGTAACCGAAGTCGTCGCGGATATGCCTTAGGACCTACGCACACCTATAATAAGCCCTCTAATCAAACATTTGTGAGATTTAGGCTGGAGCTGTATCCCATCTAGCCAAAACTCTGCATGTAACTCATCCCATTGATAAATAGTCAGCTATTCAACTACTACAACTTGCTCAAGGCCACCTCAGTCTGAGAATCGAATCGGCAACCTTCGGGTTACAAGCCCAACTCTAAAACCACTAGGCCAAGGGTGCTCAAACTTTGTCCTGGAGGGCCAGTGTCCTGCAGAGTTTAGCTCCAACCTTTCTCAACACACCTGCCTGGATATTTCTAGTAATACCTGCTTCAGGTGTGTTCGATTAAGGTCGGAGCTAAACTCAGCAGGACACCAACCCTTCAGGACCAGGATTGGGCACCCCTGCACTAGGCCATTGATTATTCAAGATTATAGAGCTTAATTTTTGTAACAAGACATAAAACTTCAACATTACTTCACTAAGCGGAGCCGTCGTCCTTCATTGTGCTGCTAATAGGGGCCATCTGATTGTGGGTGGTGTTCACCTGAGTTGACGGCATTTGCCAGATTCACACACGACGCGTCTTGACATGGGAATATCCGATCTGTCCGCTTACATTGTGGATGCGAATGCATGTATATGAGGCCTGAAACCGATATCGGAATCTATGCGCTCTTTTCCTGCTGACACGTTCGTGGGTTAAATCAGATCTGTACCACATCAGGAAAAAAACTGGAATGGAGTCACTTCAAACATGTAAATGCATCCATTTGCGTTGCGAACCCAATGCACCACCAACTAAGCTTCTGAAAGTAATCTTCATATTAGTTTAAACTGGATTAAACAGATTAGCTTGATCTAATTGCTTTGAACAGAATTAAGTTGATAAACAGTGGACAACAAGCTCTTCCATGCACAGCTGACTGATAATGAGCATCCGAGCGTTACCTGAGTCGTCTGGTTCAGTCATTACAGGCCTGCTGAGGGACTTGCCACCGGACATCTAATTACACACACAGGACTGCAGTGTCACTCCTAAACTCCGCTGTCATCGGACACAGATGGGGTTTGATACCTTTAATTAGCGCGCGACGCCTCGCCCGGGTGCTAATCAGAGACAACAGCACGCAGTACATCAACATATGACCCCACCGCGGTCACACTGCGCCCCCGCCGGGCCTCATATGGCAGCGGAGACGCGGGGGAATAATCTATTAAATACTCGACAGGAAATCGAAAGAGATGAGAGGAGAGATGATGGCTTGAACTGTGACCAGAGGAGCATGAAGGAAAAATGAAGGCCCACAGCTCTCTCTCTCTCTTTCTCTTTCTGGAAGGAAGAGATGTTAAAAAGCAATGGGGGACGAGTGAGATGTTGAAATTGGTGCGATGTGTTCATGAGCGTGTGTGTATGTGTATGCATGAGGATGTCATGTGCATAGGCGACACGCATGAAAGGCTACGCTGCAGGTGTGACCGGGCCGAAACGCTCAACGTTTCTTCGGCACTGCTGTGCGTGTCAAGAATAAAGAGAAAAAGATGCAGTGTTTAGTGTAAATGTGTGGGTGTGTTATAATGAGAAAGCGTATTAGGGAGAAATGGCTGCGGTGCACGGGTGAACTGAACGGAGGTACCTTTGATCAATGGCTTGTTTTGGTATTCATCAGGTGCTGGTTGCCCTCACGGTGACACAGATTGTACAAAGGGGGTCTACGATAGCTGGAAAGAGCTGTTTGTTAACATTCCCATGCATCTCAATTGCACTTGCCCGGATGGTGATGGACTCTTTTAAAGACTCACTGAAGTGTCTTGAAATTTGCAGCTGTGTTCAATGCATTGGTGTAATTTCAACATGATCTCACGGCAAGTCGTGTTATAGTCTTTTTCGAGTCAAATTTCTATGAATAGTTTTTTGTGTGTGTGGCACGACTTTCTTTTTCATGTCATTTTATGTATTGTTTTGAAATGAGATTTGAAATGTGCCAACTTTGGCACGCTGTGCCCAACTCGATTGGCTGGTGACACACAGTCTAAAACCTTTTCTAGTGTCTAGCAACAGACAGGGAAACATATAAATCTGTGTAAAAAGGGTACCATTTACTATAATAGCATATCTAATTGCTTGCAAAAATAATGTTATTCAGCATATATTGCTATTTTTAATAGCTGTTGATTGAAGAAGATGCCTTTATACATTGCATCTGTCAGCAGGGGTTAACTGGCCGGTACTTACAAGATAAATATTGACCTCCTTTGACCCTGACCTGGAAAATTCCAAGAAGCAACTGCAGAAATATTAAAACACCAACAGGTTTGTCTGAAACAGGTGGTTTTATGTTTTTTTTGTGAGGCAGAAATAGTGATAACATACAAGCTCATGATTTCATTGAACTTCATTTCCATTTCTTTTTAAACGTGAGAACAAGTGACTTTAATGAAAATGAGGAACAAACAGCCACTTTAGTGAGATTTTTTGTCTTTTTTGGTCTTTGATTATGCCACCTAAAAAAAATTTATTTGGGAGTTGTTACACTTCTGATTCTGTTGCTTCTGTCAATCTTGTGTGTTTTAGCTTAAATGATGCAAACACTAAAAAAAGGTTTGTTGGTTCAACTTTATAAAGTAAGCTACTTGCACTGTAAAAAAATGCATGCAGCATTAAAGGGGACGTATCATGAAAATCAGACTTTTTTATATTTAAGTGCTATAATTGGGTCCCCAGTGCTTCTATCAACCTAGAAAATGTGAAAAAGATCAACCCTTAATTTTGGAAACCATTCTCCACAAGCATTTGAAAAAATAGATCATTGAAATTTGGCTCCCCTTGTGATGTCAGAAGGGGATGATACCGCCTCTTTATCTGCACTATCAAACCGCAGCACTACTGCATCTCAAATGTTTGCTCACACCTACAAAGTGGCAATTTTAACATGATATAATAAATTATCTATATGATATTTTGAGCTAGAAGTTCACATACGTACTCTCAAGTCAATTGAACCTACTATTCTAAGTTTTGACTTGTGATAAGTTGACATAACTTTTAAAAATGAGATTGTTTAACTTAATGTGTTGATTTTTTACAGTGTAGAAACATCTTCCCGTCCCTTTGCATTTTAAGAGGTTAAATAATGCACTAATGTTGCCCTTTACAGTTTTGCTGTAAAGTTAAAGGTGCCAAAGAATGCATTGAAAAATATGTTAAATTGTTCTTTGATATTTACATAGAAGGTGTGTGACTTTATTAAGTGCAAAAAATATCCAGAAATGTTTTTACATGTCCATTTACAACCCTATGATTTGTCCCTAGAATGACATTTTGCCCTATTTGGAAGAGTCATGAATAATAATGTTGAGCTCTGCTCTGATTGGCTCATGCCAGTAGCTCACATTAGTAAACAGATCTCATATGTTTGCACCTGTGTCAGACGAAAATACAGATTTTGAGGAACAAGTAATTGTTTGGAGATTGTTATTGGACGTTTCTGAATGGTAAGTTTGTGTTTTTTCAGTATGGACCTGCAAAACATAACTATAAAGTCAATAGTTGAACTTCAGCCTAAACGCTAGCATATAGCATTAATTAGCATGTAGCGCTAACTCAGCAGTCACATTTGTTTTTAGCATTGTAACAACATTGTAATTAATTAAATGTGTAATAAAAATTTGGGGGCAAACATCTCAACTGTAACGTCACAGTTGGCCTGTTTTCCAGCACTCTTTTGCATGCATGAGGTTTGCATAAAAATGAGAAAACAAACGCGTTTAAGGCTCACGATATGTCATTATGTACACAGCTCTTAATATTCATCTATGCCTAAAGTTTTTTATTCTTTGGCACCTTTAAAATTTTGCATTTTTTAAAGTGGGAAACCCTATAACTTTCATAAAGCTTCTGTGACAACTTGACAACCTCTTCAGCAACTTATACAGTTACATAAACTCTGTTGAACATAAAAGTTCAGGTTTTTACTCTAAACTCTGCATAAAATGTGCACCAACCAATAATCTCTAAGCAAACAAGACTCAGTGGCCTATTTATACCTGTTATGATCCGCAGAAATGCAGCAGCAAACTTTCACACAACCTTCTCCCAACCCAAATGACTTTTTCATGAGCCTAATAAGAAATTATGGCTCATTATATTCTGCCGGCTGACACCCCGGTTATAAAATAGCTCAACACAAAGTACTGGGAGAGAGAAAAAATGAGGAGAGGAAAAATGTGCCACTTTATTTTAAAAAGAATCACATTCCCTAATTCATTACTCTCCCAAGAAGCAATATACACCTCATTACATGACAATGAATGGGGGAAAAAAAATTCCCCGCCTTATATTTGCTCATGACTCTGACCTAATCCTCAAGGCCTGAGGGTAACATACTCTACACCCACCTCCCTATAAAATCTCATCTGCCCTTATTTGCCTCTAATTCAGCTTTCTGCTCAAGTTTAACCATCCATCTGCCCCTCTCAGTCGACAGGGGATGAAACATTATAACAAAATATATACCTAGTTTTACAAGATTTAAATCATCTACATTTGTTACTTCTGTTAAAAGTCTCTAGTGCTTCTTATTCTTAACAGGCACAAATAAGAAACTACAAAACGATTCTTCGCTGGCCAGAATTTAAAGAAATAGTTCACCCAAAATGAAAAAGCAAAATGAGTCGTAAGACTTGTGTGCTATAATCAAGCACCAATCACGACACGTTCAATATTTATATCCGCTTTATGTGCAAAACCATTGACTTTTAGAGTCTCCAGCGGGAAAAAATCAATCAGGCGTATGGGTGAATAAATGAGAAATTATTGAAATTAAATATTTGATAATAAATGCTCCAAAGTCGCCATTTTAAAACTTCAAGGGGCGGTTTCCCAGACAGGGATTAGATTAGTCCAAGACTAAATACATGTAAGAGCTTATCTTAAAATACATCAGTGCTCTTTGTTTTGCATAGAAATGTAAGTTACACAAGTAATGTCTTTAGTAAAGCATGTTTGTTTAAACTAGTTATTTTTCCTTATTATAAGGTTTTTTTAAGATAATCCCTGTCAGGGAAACCACCCCCCCAAAGTGGTTTTACTCTCTGTATAAAGTAACAACACTCCCTAGATTCCACACAGCTTTGTTGGAAGAAAATATTTCATTAACATGTTGAACCTCATGATACTGGATATGGCCATCTTGCTCCAAAGAAGATTTTTGGAAGCATCTCTTGGAAAACTGTACAATTTTCCACATTAATTGAGAGTGTCTCAAGAGAGAGAGAGAGAGAGAAAGGAAGAGAGGACAAATTCATTAGCTCTTTGTTGACTGATGGAGCTCTTTTTCTTGAATTTTTTTCTTCTTTAGTTTCCACTGCTTTTTGGATTTTAAAAGTGTGGTTTGTAGGATTGTTCTGGCACTTCAAAGGACGAATGTGAGAGATTTTAAAGCAATCTGCTTCTACCAGAGAGAACAATATTTCTCTTTTAACTCTTTTTTATTTGTGCTGGCTTTAATTGTTGTCTTAATTATATATATTTTAAAACAATTAAAGAAAAAATATATCGTCGCTGCCCGATGAAACTCATGTATGTCCAAAACGGTTACTTTTCAGGAAGTGAAAAAACAACCGTATTTCAAAAGCAGTTGAATGTAGCGTTGTCATACTTGATACGCCATCTTTACATGTAACCATAATCTTGCCAGTGTAATGATATAATCCACATTTGACCAAAATTGAGTTTAAATGGACATACGTGCATATTTTACAGTAATGGTGGTTTGATACGCGTTCTTCCGATCATTAATTAGAAGGGCCAAGTCACGTTTCATATTGACAGATGAATACGCTCAGTTTATTAAATAGCTTATGTCTTTGTTTATTAAATACGCTTAGTTTATTTAATATTAATTATACATTTATTAAATGTCTCTTGCAAACTATGAAGAGACAATGAATCAATACACTGACATGGTAATGCTAGACAGACACTTTGTTTGCACAGTCCTACCGTAATTTTGTCACTCCTAGACATACATCCGGTGTCAGGGGGGAAACGTTTACCTCAATAAAGGAAAGTCATTGTCTCACCAGGCTATGTTTATTCGGCTATCCAGTGCTGAGCTTCGATGAAACTTCACGAGACCAGCGAGATGCTTCCACAGGGCAGGAGATATGTGGCGTGATTGACAGCTTTGACACCAAATGGATATATACGTGAAAATCAGATGACATGATTTCACAACTTTTCATTGGCCATTTAGATAGCTGTCGACCGAAATGATCCTGGACATTTAATCCGTCGAAAAATCCCAAAATCTGCAAACTGGACATACGTGGTTTTCATCGGACAGTGACGATATATATAAGTGCGTGGTCATTTGAGTGACAGGTGTGATTTGCCATTGCTGTTACTACTGTAAAGCTAGGTGGGCGTGGTTTCAGCAACCAGGCAACTCAGCTTCACCCACGTCTCGCCTCTTTGCCCAATTTTGATTATCCAGGAGTATCGCGTAGTAACGCACTGCTAAGATGGTGATGTCGGCTCCGCCCACTTTGGTCTTCGAAAGTGCTCCTCAGTACCCTACGTCATGTTTTATACTGTTTATGGTTACCACACAACACAAATATTAAAGGTGCTGTGTGTAGATTTTAGTGGCATCTACAGGTGACATTGCGCATTGCAATCAACGACTACGTCGACACTTCTCCCCACCCTTTCAAAATGTATAGAGAAGCTACGGTAGCTTCCACAGGACAAACATGTCATCGTCTGAGACAATGTAGGAACAAAACTCGCTATAGGCGTTTTCATCGGGCGCACGTCCAAACTTTACTTCCGGTTTTAGTTTTTTTAATGGTCTGACTAGTTGCTAAACTGAACTCTTGAACAAATACCTCGTTGAAAATAACAAATGTTTTGGTTTCTTAGGTAATCTATGTGTTGTTTATTTAGCTTGTTATATAAATAAACTACGTTTAAAGTACTTTGTTGTTGTTTATTCTTATCGGAGTTTACCAGAAGTTACGTGTTGACCAAGAAAGCCGCTTGTTTATGTTGTTACTGCTGAAACCGTCTATAGAGCCGTTTGTCTGATTAGGGCTATTGTAAAAACATGATGTCGACTTCTATGTAAGGGGACCTGCGGTGTACGTTGATAAAAACGACTCATTCTAAGGTAATAAAATTAGTACAGTTCATTTTATAAGCTCTTTATACATTACTAATAATATAGTTATGTAGATTATAATGCATTTCTGTCAAGAGATCCTCCTAAAAGTTACACAGTGCACCTTTGTCATATTAACAGAATCTGATAAACTTTTATCTGGGTTTATTTAACCCCATTTCATTTTAACCTCGTCTCAAACATCCAACCGTGTAAAACAAGAGCAAGTTCAAGAGAGCCACAGAATAAAATCACCAGCTTGAATTGTACTCTTGAATCTCTCCGAACTGTCCGTCAACCTCATAGGGAACATGGTCCAATAGATGTGCGTGGTTGGCGGGGGGGTGTTTAGTGAAGGATTATGCAAATGAAATTTGGTAGGAAAAAATCCTGTCCGAAAATGATTCGGGCGGAACGCTCGCTCTGGCGGGGTGCTTGACTAGCATGTGTGACCGAGTCGGCAATGCCCACGCTTTCCCACAATCCAGCTTAGTCCACTGGCATGTCACAGCGAGGACGCAGAGATTCTGGCTGTTGAGAGGAGGAAGAAAGAATACAAAAGGAACAAAGGCGAGGGTAGATAACTAAGACAGGATTGTGGACCATCTTTCCATCTCATTTCGGTAAGATTTACTATACTGCATAAGAGACACCCTTGGGGAAGCAGGGCTCAATAGCTGGACTCGAACCTGCACAATCAGGGCTTCAGAGATGCACGATCATGCATTCTTTTCCATTAACTTCCTAAAGTTTCCAATAAACTGGCAAAGTTGCAAGCCAACAATCAGAGGCGATTATTAAAGGTCAGATGGTCCATTAACAAACTGCTCTGAAGGGGAAACGTTTGAATTCCCCATGGCCGAACCAGAGAATGGCTATGCTGTAAAATCTAATTGGTTGACCTAAATGTACTTATTTGGCTCCGGTAAAGTGGACTTAAGACTTGCATTGCTTTCTCTATTGAAGTACTTGTGTCATCAAGTTTAGTTTAGTGCTCTTCTAAAAGAAGTGATCATTTAAGTAAAGTTAACTAGCTGTACGTAGCCTCAGTCCTAATTCACTTTCATTGGAAACAAAGAGCAGTGCCAGCATTCTTCGAAGTTGAGATGTTTCATTAAAAGAAATTCAAACTAGTGTGTACTGTCAAACCAAATGGCCAGAAATGGTCCCTAGCGGTACTCTTTATAAAGGTACTAATATGTACTATTATGAACTCTTTTAGGTACAAAAGTGTACTTTTTAAAAGGGTACCACCAGTGCTGGCCGGTGACATCTTAATTAAGGGCGCACAATGCGAAGCTCATAACAACATTTATTTAGCCAGTCATGTGTGTGGCTCGTCATTTCAAATATGTGTTTTGCGCGTCATGTAAACTTGTGCATCATGTGTCATGTCAAAATACGCTTTTAAGGGGTTTATGATTAAAGAGACGCTCACGTTTGCCAGATACTCGCTTAATCTCATGTGTAATCAGAGTTTACTGTTAAGTGAGTGTCTGGCGAGTATTTTGTGAATGTGTGCGTTTATCATAAACCCTTTTGACGCGTGTGCATCAGGCTCGTATTTTGACATGATGCATGGTTCACATGAAGCAACAAACAAATATTTTGACACGACGAGCAACACATTCTTTTCACACAGTGTGTATATTTACATTAACATTTATGCATTTGGCAGATGCACTGTAATGCTACGTACACACCATTGCGTTACTCGCTCTAGATTACTCACTGGATTTAACTTTGTGTCATGTGTCAATATTTTCAATTTGAGGCGAATAGCACGCCCATATAGCGTAATTTGCATCGCCCCACGCGAGGACGCATCTGATCGCGTCTTTGAATTGACTTTCTATGTAATCTACTAGCGCAAATCGTTGAACTCGCGTCTGGTGTGAACCCACAGTAAGGGACTTGCATATTGCAATGTTATAATTTAGTAGGGCTGGGTATCGATTCAAATGTTCCAGATCGATTCGATTCACAAGCTATCAAATCGAATTAATTTCGGTTCTTGGTTCGATTTACGGTTTCGATTCTCGGATCGTTTTTCATAGTTGATTCTCGATTCGATATGAATACTATATTTATAAAAAGAACAGTGAACATAAGTTTACAAGTGGGTAATTAATAAAAAGGAAATAATAGTCACAAACATGTATATAAAATTATTTTATTTTAGGTACACTATGGTACATTAAAACATAACCTCTCTAATTTTCAAATGCATACAATTATGTTAAATACAATACAATTTTGATGCAAGATGAAAAATGTATGTAAAAGCCCTATAATTTAGTTTAAAAAAATAATTAAATAATTTGTTATAAATGTGACCCTGTCGACACTGTTGGTTCGACTTAAAAAGTAAGTTACCTGTTCCCTTAACATTTTGAATTAATTCAACTTAAAAATATTAGTTGACACAACATATTTTGCACAACTTTTGAGCTAACTAATATTTTTTAAGTTGAATTAAATCAAAAATTTAAGGAAGCCAGGTAACTTGAACAAACAAATTTTTTTTTACATATTTTTTGAGTCTAAAGTCTCATAATCTAATTACACAAATACATTCAAATAGTATATAGTATTAAAGGCGGGTTGCGTGATTTTTGAAAAACACTTTGGAAAAGGGAGTTGGGCGAGTACCAAAACACACTTGTCCAATCAGCAGTAAGGGGCGTGTCTACTATCCGACACCGTTGCCTGGGTTGCATATGTGTGGGGTGGGTCTATCAAAAGAAGGTCCAGATTCTATTGGGATAGGGGCGTGTGTTTAGGTGATTTCAAATGTCAACATTGGCTTTAAGAGATCATGCACCCTGCATTTATTGTTGTGTTGTTTTTAAATAAGTGGAAGGTAAGGTTTGTGGGACATTTGATATCACATATTGTCCCATAAAACAACAAAGCACACAAAATAGAAATAAAAGAAAGTATGGAGGCCTCTCATCTGACAAAATGACAGAACAAATAATAGAAAAAACAGTGTGAGGTTTCATTCTGCACTTTTGAACTTTCTGGGTCGAGCCACTGAGTGGAAAATCATTTATCAACACAAGAGTGACCACAGGGAAAATCACGGCCCCACACCAGCACCTCCAAAAAAGAGACAGCAGAAAACATCTTCCTGGTCCGTACGATCGTCGAAGATAAGAAAACGTTTTCCGATTGATTTACAAAATGACATGAGCAGTTTGGAAAACGATCTCCTAAAAAAATATCATCCACTTCATCTGCAGGAGCCACAGGTGAGCCCTCAAACTGATGTCAATCAGCATCACAACACAATGCAAAAGCTCCAGCTTCAGAGGAAAATAGCGTGAAACTTCCAGAAGGAATATTTTATGCTTGCTGTGCAGACAATGGACAAATGGTTGAGGAAAGCCAGAGCGACTCAGTGGGGAACCAGGAAAATCTCCACACCGGCCTCCGGATTCCAGACAAAGAGGCACAAAAGGTAATTTTTTATCTGCCGAGCGGCATCTAAAAGGTATCAAGCGGCCGCTGCTTTTCACGGATGGGAGAACAGATGGACTGCTGAATCAAGCTGGGATGATCATCAACAACACACCACTGCTCCTCTGCCTTTCAAACAGTCCGAGCGTAGCTTTTCACTAAGTTGGATTTTCGCTTTTCTTTCTTTTTCTTCCTTCGACTGAATTAATCTCTCTGCTTGCATGGGTTTTCCTTAAACTGGGAAGTCTTAGCCATTGATTTTATTTCCTTTCTTTTTAACTATAATTTTCATTAATTCCTGTTGTGAAAATCAATAGCTTTTATCGTGTGTTTTTCTTTGTTAGGTTGTTTCCGAGCATTCTTGAGGTCTATAAACTGCTTTTGACAAGAGGAAATGACATCGAACTGGCACTCTTACAGGCTTTTTACAAGAAACGATGAAATACAAACTGGAAAAAAAACAGAAGTTATGTTGCAAAAGACTTTTACTATAGGCAAATAAATTGTGCATGTGGTTATGGTGAATATTATAAGAGTTGGATCAAAGTTACCTGTTTGTCTTAAAAATATTGAGTTAATGCAATTAAAAAATATGAGTTGACATAAAAAATTGGGTAAAAATAGTTGTTGTTTTTTTTTAAAGTTGAATAAACAGCATTTTGTATGCAACCAGGTGACTTACTTTTTTAAGCTGAACCAACAAATCTTTTTTAGCGTGTAGCCTACACTGAAAAAAATAAAGGCTGGATTTACTTAAAAATACAGTGCATCATTTTTGCATCCTTGCAATTGCTTGAAATTCCACGTGAAACTTTTTTGTGTGTGTATCTAATGATGAAATTAGGATGATCAAAGTTTGATTTTAATAATTGATTTCACTTTAATTTCCATATTTGACATGACTGTACTCAGTCAAAATTAAAAAAGATCAAGATTATATTTTCACAGCAAGTTCTTTACATAATGCAGGATGACTTTATTTAGTAAAGAGTACATCACAAAAAATGACTTTACCCTGGGTTTCAGAGACACATAGTGAATTATATTTTGTCACATAACTTAATATTAACATTTAAGTGTTTCGAAAAGCTGACTTTTTTCCACAAAAGCCAAACCCTTTCTTAGCATTCAGATTTTGAATTTGTTTTTAACCGAACTCAATATTGCATTGATATTTGGCTGTCAGGGTTGCACATAAACAGTTGGTCGATAGAAACTAAATAGGTTTCTGAATGTGCACATTAACAAGTGAACGGAAACTGACATCATCAACCACCCGTCATATCAATCTGCACTAATGATTATTTCTGCTTGTACCTATTTCAAGCATTTGTACTGAAGGTTTAAGTGGTTGCACATGGCTGAATCATGAGCCAATAAAACTCCTCTGTTATTCCAGCATAATTATGTTTATAATTTTAATTCCCTATGATATTTAGCAGTTTCAATGGTTCAGAGGGCAGGAACGAGGCCAAGCTCAAGCTATTGGGCTTCTCGCTGCTGTTCCCCGTAATAGTTTACAGTTTGGTCTATTAGATAGATAGATGGCGCCATCTAGTGGACACGTATGAGTCATTTCTACAAACATTAAGGTAGGGTGAAAATAAATGTTCGAGGGGCTTTCAGTACCACACTCATGAATTGAAATAATAAAAACACTGACAATTTTAGTCATGTGTAGGTTCCTTTGTACATTGTAGCAACTCAAAATGTAATAGCTGCACATTAATTAAATGTTCATAATGTAATAATTGTTGTCAAAAAGTAATAACATTTTGAGCTCATAATGTAAAATTTTTTTTGTTTTCACGAGTTTCCACAAACTTAAAGAGCACCTATTTTATTGCTAAAACAATGTTATTTGGTATAATACAATGTGTTTGCGTGGTTTATGGATAAAAAAAGACATTATTTTCCAACATACCGTACATTTTTGTAGCTCCAGGTTTCACTCTCGATCTGAAACGCATGGATTTGAAAAAGTTCTGTGTCCCTGATTGGCCAGCTAATCTGTATGTTGTGATTGGCCTGAATACCTCTGACGTCAGCCGGAAATGTGACTCTGCTTACCATGTTTGAAAGATTCGTGTCTGCATGCGTCAACAGGTCCAGGAAGTAAACTGTTGTCTACAATCTGTGTGTGTGTTTGTTTGTTGTAGTCCAAGAAAAGAGATTTACGTTGGAGATGATAACTCACGTCATCATTTACTTTGGGGTTTGTACCTTTTGCATATCATTAACATTTACTAATATACACTTACACAACAAAGGAAATGTAAAATCGTGACTTGGAGGATAGTTGCCCAATACTTTAGGTTTATTTCCATAACCCTTTAATTTCTGAGGGTTTTTTTCTTGTCATTGATATTTAATCCCCGTTTTCACATTCCTTACTGTTGTGTGCGGGTGAAAAAAATAAAAGATTTAGTTTTTTGCTTATTTATATCCAAAAAGTAATGTAACATTTTCTAAAGAAAATGTGAAGCGGTGCTTGCCATGGCAAAACTCTTGTTTGTTTACATGTTCTGATACAGATATAGGTCGCGCTTAATAGTTGCTGGGGTACAGAGAATTGGCATCCACCAATGATTATGCTAAGTGAAACAAGCCCCTTCCCATGTCTCTATGATGTGTAATAATAGTGATGTTTTGCATAAATGCAAGCACCGCTGCAAATAAGCTTGCATATTTAAAATTATTACAGTTATGACAATATTTTTGGTGAGTTTACAATTTTTCATAATATAATTTTTATTATATTATGAGCTTAAGATTTTATTACGGTTTGAGAAAATGATTACATCATGAACATTACAATAATAATGTAATACTTCAATATGAAAAACATTTAACTTAACAAGTATGAAAATAGAGAGCATAGTTGAATTTAATAAATTACAAAAGATCGCAATCAAATTTGATTACAAAAACAGAGACAAATGTCAATAGAAGGCACAATTCAGAAACACAAGACGTATTGATACAGCAATACTTCATGCATCAGAAAATTCAGTAAACCCTCCAGTATTTATTAGGTATAAGGAAAGCCTTATCATCAATGCATCTCTCTGTACAATAACAAGCCTCATGATTTTCAAGATATGAAAGTGACAGTGCTGCGACTGACCCATGTATACTTGCTGAATTGAAAAGCCTGCCACCTTCGCACAATTACTTACAATGCATTTCCTAAAAAACTTGTTGGTTGAAAAAACAGCAGTTTTACAGTGAGACCTCACTTGCCATAATCCTATTAATAATAACTGTAGCTTTTATGTGCTGAAAAATAAATACATTGGAATCTAAATGAAGAATATGGGAATGTTTAGTTTTTAAAAACAAAAAATTGAAATGGATATGATGAAATTTTGGTCAGGAGTGTTGCCTTGATTGTCACAAATTATTATGACTAGCTGATGCTATGTTTCTGCTAGTTTCTCTCGTTTAAGAGAAACAACTAAACCCTCAAACCCTAAAAATCAAAGTGCATCCCCTATATATGCTGGTATTTGGCAAACAAGTCATACAAAATAAATCTGTCAACTTAGCACATTTTTCAAAAGTCACATCTGAAATCAATATCAAGTATAGTGCATTTTGTAGCATGAAAAGAAAGAGTTGAGAGTAAAGAAAAACATTTTTAAAATAACTTTTTGTACATCTAAAACAATAGGAAATGCACAAAGTCCAAACAACATTACAGTCTTATAAATTAGACATCTGTCAGGCTGTGTAGGGTTTGTATTTGAAAATAAGGGGCGGATGTTTACAAAGTAAATTTTTAACAGCCAAGACCCCTAAAAACATTATGCATTAGTAGCTTTGGCACAAAACATCCCGAAATAAATTGATCCTCTAATAACCCACACCAAAACAAAAAGCATGACTTTCTTTGTAATTTCCAAGAAGATCTATTTGGTCACATCAGTACAGTATATAAAGATCCCACAAATTTCTGGAAAAAAGCATCCGGGTATTCGGACTGGATCCTCTTACGGCTGTTGAATATGACAACATCCAACAACCAACTGAGTGGAAATAATGGGATTGTCTTCATCACATTCTTCTGTCTTAAAGCATGAAATACTCCCAGAGACTCATCTGTTGACACAAGCAGATCAGTCAGGAATTATTATATAGATTTCCAATAAAAAGCTTCATAATAATCTCAGTCCAGTGTTTAGACTATAGGGCATCCTAAATGTTTTGACACTGATTGATAAATCTATTGTTTTACCTTCTCAGGGATTGTGCTTCATAAACAGTGTTGTCATCTTCATCGCTTTCCAAATGGCCCATCTCCATTGTGTCATCATAGTTTGACAGTAGACCATATTTCTTTCTCTGAACAGTTTTTTTCTTCATACTTAAAAAAGGGGGCACAAATGCGAGCAATTAAACACTTAAAACATAATTCTCAAGATCCTACTAAACTGTTATAATAAAAATGGTTAATATAACCTCATGGCACTCCATATGAGAAAGTCTGTCTCAACAACACCCGTGACAACCAATATGTGGGCATCACTTTGCGCTTATTGCACTCATCATGTAATGCTCTAAAATGTGACTTTAGTTAGGTTTTGAGATATTTCGCCTACATGAAGGCTAATGTGAAATGTTTTGTATGTTAGACTCACCGGACAGCTCTCATTAAGAAGTACAGGACTCCGATGGCCGTGATGCCGATGAGAACATACAGAGCTCTCTGAATCATTTCATGATCGTCCGAGTCGGGGGTTTTTGCTTTAGGGCCGGCGGTGGCGCGGATTGTTACATGAGACTCGGCTGTTTTGCTGATGATAATGTCAGTTTTTTCTGCGGGTGAATTAGTGGTGTTGGTGGTGGGCTCAGGTTCGTCACGATTCTGTTGTTCGCCATTGTCGGCTAAAGAAACAGTCCACAGTGCCAGAAACAGAAGAGAAAGTCTTAACGATGTCATGGTAGATAAATTCCTGTTTTTGAAGCGCGTGACGAAGACACTCCAACACAAATATAAAGTTGGATAAAGTGACAGGCGAGTTCCTGTTCTTGATTGATGACGACAGCACGCGCGGTGTTACGGACAACTGTGTCCTGAGGGAAACAACAACAACGTTCATGTTTCCCTTGTTTTTCAGCATAATCTAGTTTTTAAAACTGGTAATTTAGTCACCACTGGAACAAGTAATAATTTAAATGATAAACAATAAAGATATTTTAAAAAAAATTGTTTATATGAGGTACTCATATCATTAAAATGTATTGTGAATCATCAAGTGGATCAAAACCTTTCATGAAAATTGCCTTAAAATTCCCGTTCTTGACTTAGGACAACGTTTATGAACTTTTTTGATCCACTTCAAATGTTTACACGTGTATTTCACATGAACCATATTCATTTTTTTTAACATTTTTGTATCTTCTGAACTATATTTATATACAGTACTGTGCAAAAGTCTTAGGCCACAATGCTACCATTAGATTTGTTGTTTATGCAATGTTATAGTGATCATAAATAATTGTTTTTGTCTCTTTATTAGAATACAAGAAGAAAATACAGGAAATGTGTATGTAGTATGTAGTATTAAAAACTGTGTAGCCTATGCTACAAGTATAAGCTAAAGTGTCAAGTATTTAGGGTAAACTCCCCTTCTCTTAAACCTAAAACCTGAAATTAAATCCTCATTTCTAATTCTAATCGAATGACTTCAGGACTTAAGTCTCATCAAAAAAGCTTAAGATGTGTTTCGTACCAAGAGAGGTCACACTAAATACTAACTAATGCCTGAAGAAGACATTTAGTCCTGAAAATTGTTTTGTTTTTAATTATGTGTACATTTTTCCTGTATTTTCTGTTTTTATCTTAATAAAAAGAGTGAAAAATAAATAACGATGGACATTAAAACTTTCCTAAAACAACAAAGCTGGTGGTATAACATTTATATTCTGGACAGCAAACATTATTTTTTTCCATATGGGTTGTAAAATTAGAAATGTATTTGTGGCTCCTGAAATACATTTTGAAATATACTAGTCAACGTTTAAAGTGGATCAAAAACGTTCATCAAATTTGTCCCAAGACAAGAACGGTTTTGGTTTTGAGACAACTTTTAGGAAAGGTTTTTATCCACTTCAAATGTTGACTAGTGAATATGTTAATATATGATCAAATACATTTTCAAATTCAAACATTTATTACAGCTTTACGGTCTACAAAATGTAACTAGCGTATACTTTTTTTGCCGTATGGGCATTTATAAAATCAAGCGTTTGTAACAGTTAACTTCAATGCACCATGAAAAAACATGCATTAATTTTTGTTAATGTTAATACAGTTATTTTTATTTAAAAACTATGTTGTTCATCATTTGTTCATGTAGGTAAATGCATTAATACAAACCTATGATCAAGGGTTACCTATAGGCTTTGTTTTAAACCTTTTTAAATGCATATGCATATAACATGTATTTTTCTTACAACATGAATAAACATACAGAGTTAAGCAAACAAGAATTTATTGAAGGTAAATACATAGAAAAGTACAACTAGGAATGTCATGAAGCACATGATAGACTATGAAACTGTAATCCTGATTGTAGCTATTTTAATTCTTAACTATATTTTTTGCATGCTATTGATCCTTAGCTGTAATATAGCCAAAATATACATGTTTCAAACATATAAAAACCTGTAACTTTTAACATTGTGATACAAAAATAGTATTTACACCTCAACTACAAGTAAAAACAGTTAATCTAAGGCAGATATATCAAGGGTTTGTAAATGTTGTGCAAGGATGCATAATCAGGTTTTGTCCAGCCACTGTTAAGAAAACATTTCTTTTGTTTTACACTTTCAACAATTCTTTTCATTTTTTTTTATTTCCACTGAGCCAAGTACTTAACTCTTTTTAAAGCGCCTGTTTCCTCGGCCTACATTGAGATTGGTCCCACACAAATGGGAAATGTCTAAATAACGAAAAAAATAGCAAATCCTATTGTTATTCCTGTATAACGTCTGGTCCGGATCAGTGCCAAATTTACATCACAAGTCTCTCAGTGGGCCTAATAACCCTAATATCATTTTAAAATCAATGCAGCATAATGTCTCTAAGGATGGACTGCTACACATCTACCAGGACATTGAGCATTTAAAAAAAGGCACTTTTCATATTTTAGTTTTGGGACAATGAAGGCCTTAAGTCATTATTTACAGAGGTCATTGAAGGCCATTGTGTCTGATCTGTTAAGACTTGTGCACTGTGCAGCAGGTGTGATAATGATCAGACATCTGCTGACCGGGCCAACTCACCTGCACAGCCGTTTCCATAACACAGGTGTTCACTACAGAGAAACATCCAGAGCGCTTGGGCACTGAGAGGACAAGTTTCTACAAGCCAATCTGAGGCTATTTGTGTCAGGATGTCCCCTATGAAGGTAAAAAGCGTAAAGACTTTGGTTTTGAGCTGTAGTGTACACGCAGGTACGTGAAAACAAAATACATTGGGCGTTTAACTAGAACAGCTTAAATATTCTGCTATATCGAACATTAATATGAAGCCCAAGAAAACTAAACATCTATTCGAACAATAAACAAGACTGACCACAGCCAACATGCAATGGCCCACAGTATAAAACAATACAAATCTAGACTTCACTATTGGATGGATACACAAACGATTGCATAAATTTGCTTGTAAACAATCTATGTCTAAAGATACAGTATAAATGCTAAAGCTAGAAGATATAAAGAGTATAACTCTACTGGAAAACACAGGATGCAGAGTTTAAGGCCTGTACCATCAGCCGGAACTGATACACGTCTCTTGAGAGCATGACTGATTGATTCTCGAAGGCATGAAATTGATCGCAAACTACAGATTTGCAAACATTAGTTGCAGGTGTTTCGCTGAGGTTCTGGGGTAGTAAGGCACAAAATGGTACAGATTGTGGAATTAAAGGCCTATGGTGGTTCACCTCTGCATCTACATACAGTAAAGCACTTGTGTCTAAAGTTTAAAGAGTCCTAAAAGTGAAAGAAAATGGAGTGACATACAGTTGATGAAATGATACAAAACAACATTAATGAATTTGAAGTATGAAGTTGTGGGCCACACTATTGACAACTGTTGATTAAAATATTTGATAAAAATGTAAATACATTTAAAACCACTAAAAATGCCTCTTAAATAAAATAAATGGAATGATGGAAGTGAGCTTTGTATTTAAGACTCATTAAAGTTTAAAAATAATGGGCAACTTTGGTGCCCTTTAGGTCTGCTGTTTGTTTCAAATGGTGGATTTAGAGAAGGAAACCCTAAGATGGTGGTTTTCTCCAAGGTCATGATTGTGAAACTGAATAAGAGACTCGATTGCTTCCTCCACCGAACCCATCTGAATCAGAGCCATCTTGCGGTCTTTCCTAAAAACAGATTTAGGAAAAGCGTTAGCAAAAAATGGTTAACATTCTAAAGCAGAGGTCTTCAACCATTTTCACTTCATGTATCACCCATTGGGGGTGGTTTTCCAGACAGAGAATTATTAAATAACTAGTTTTAACAAACATGCCTTACTAAAAACATTATTGTGTGCATTTTGAGGCAAAAAAAAAGGGCACTGAGGTATTTTAAGATGTCATTGCAAGTTGTTTTCAGTTTGGGCAGCTCTTACATTTATTTTAGTCCAGTAGTTTAATCCCTGTCTGGGAAACCGCCCCTACATTTAAATACTTTGCTTATGATGATTATGTTTAAAATAATAATTTTTGGTCTACAGTCACATACTGTACTACATAACATTTTAATAACATTTAATAATAATAATAATAATAATAATAAGGGCTGGGTATTGATTCAGATGTTCCGGATCGATTTGATTTCGATTCATAAGCTATCGGATCGATTCGATTTCGGTTCTCGGTTCAGTTTTTATACTCGATTCTCGGTTCAACTCAATGAATATAGATTTAATACAAATACTTTATTTATAAAAACAAAAACAGTGAACAGAAGTTTACAAGTGGATAATTAATAAAAAGAAATTAAGAGCCACTAACTTGTATATTACACTTTTTTATTTTAGGTACACTTGGGTACATTAAAACAGAACCCATCCCAAATTTTCAAATTTATACAATTATGTTAAATACAATACAATTTTGATGCAAGACCAAAAATGTATGCTAAAAAAGTCAAAACAGTCGCATTCCTTGATCAAACAGGATCAGGCAATTTATATATATTTAAAAAAAACACGATATGTGGCCTTAAAGAATCGATTTTTAATCGACCATGTTTAAAAAAACGATGAATCGGAAAATCGATTAATTTTGCCCAGCCCTAATAAGGGAAGGGCACAAGTACTCGATTGCTCGAGTACTCGAACGTGGCATCGATGATCGATCACGAAAACGATGATCATGTGGGTTTTTTTATTTATTTATTGTGGATATGGCGGCATTTGGATGTCTGGTTAGCGTTACAAGCGCATGTGTTAGTAAAGACTGGGTCTGGAGATGCGTGTTTGACGTCGTGTCGAGCTACACAGACCGACGTATGACATCAGTAACATTACCATGCGTGATTCAAAAACAAACAGATAATTCCACGCGACCGCGCCTGGCGCGCAGCAGGAACCTGCCGATCCGCGCAATGCGCAGCAGACTGCCATCACTGAGGCACTATGGTTTAAAAGGATGCCATGATTTTCGGACATACAGTCAGTCAGGTGCAAAATGTATAGCGCCGTCAAAAGTTAAATGTGTTATCATCTCATATTTAAACATCAATTGTGAAGAGATAGCAGAGAGCCATACAGCATTACCATTACATCTTGACTGAGGTAAGAGGACGACACGACACAGCTAAACGCTAAAATGATAGCAAAACACTTAAAGCTGCTTAATGTTGTGACGCTTGAACTTTGACTGGACGTGTTTAAAAGTGCGCTGTTTATGATGCACATCCACAAAGGGAGTTAAACTTTCTTTTTTTTAGATAACTTAGTTGAAAACTTAGTTGAAGTCTTGCATTTTATGCAGATAGATGCACGTTGTACATTTATGTTGTATAAAGGCTTAATATTATGCAGAGTGCGTCAAATAGAAAGCCATTCGGTTTGTGTTTATTAACCCTTTAGTTTCACTTCATCACGCAGCTTTTCCTGTTAGAGGTTTCTGTTAAAAACATTTAATTCATAAAAAATCTAGTATGTGTTCATTGTTCTGTCATAGTTTCTTCAAATTAAGTTTTATTTGAGTGTTTTTAATAAAAATATTTTCATTTCACCATGACGTGTACGCCCCGCCCCTAGTTAATCGAGTACTCGTTCTTCAGACCTATGGATTAATCGAAATGAAAAAAATGACATAAATGCACATCCCTAGCCCTAATAATAATAATAATAATAATAATAATAATAATAATAATAATAATAATAATATGAAGCGACTAAAAGACTTTGTTTGCAAAGAAAACAAAACTAACGATTTTATTCAACAATTTGTTCTCCGCCTTGGACTTTCAGTGCGCATTCACAAGCAGAATATGTAGTTGTCAATTTTTTTTTCCTTTTTTTATTTAACCTCCTAAGACCCGAGCTTTGGTTTGGCTTGCATTTTCCAGCTATATTGGGTTAAGAAGAACCAATAAATATAAACCCAAATATTTTTCTTTGAACATTAAGCAGTCTAATTGTCCACGTTTGTGTAGAACAGGATCCAGTTACACAGGATTAAGAATTATGGCGCAAACAACAAAAAAAGTGATGACACCAGGTCTTAGGAGGTTAAGCCATTATGCAAACATTGTAAACAATACTTGCTTTACAGCCTGTAGAAATGCACAAATTACTGGCTAGCGTATGCTATGATGTCACCAGGTAAAGTCAGCCAAGGAGGACCAAGGAGGAGAACAAATTGTTGAATTAAATCGTTGGTTTTGTTTGTGTGTGCACAAAAGTGTTTCCGTCGCTTCATAATATTATTTTTGAACTACTGATGGCACATGGACCTTTTGGTAATGTCTTTTTTTCTTTTCTGGGCTTGATTGTGTAAATAAAACTGCCGTCTATGGGACAGTCACAAGTAGGGCTGTGACGGATCACAAAACTCACGGTTCGATCACATTACGGTTTTTGAGGCACGGGTCGGATCATTTTGTGTGTATGTGCCCTGTCAAGAACAGAAAGATTTCATGCTAACTTTTGAAACGCATCTCTCTGTATATGCACTACTGAGGGCACTTAAACGCGTGATCACACACAGGCGGAGTGCGAATTTCAAATGGCGCTTCAGGAAGAAGATGCAGCATAAACAGTCGCTTCACATAAAAACGTTACGTTGTTTTTCATTGCTCTATTCAGCAAATGTATGTTAATGGACTACAGTATGAGACACAGTAGAGCAATTCTCTCTATAGTTCACACATGAGGAGTTCTGATCTTTGAAAGGAATTGCATCTGACTGGAGCTGGACCGGACACATTTAACCGCATGTACTTACAGAAATCTGCTCACTTTAGCACCTTTTTGCTGTTAAATTGTTTTAAATCACTTGAATATTAACATTTGCAAGCCTTAGAAACATGTGCAAATGATAAACTTTCCCTATTTAAATTTGCATATTAATCCGTGAATCGCATGCAAGCCGAACCGCAGGTCGTGATCCGTACGGAACAACTGCAATCCGTCACGGCACTAGTCGCAAGCCTCACGGTTTTCATAAAAAATATCTAAAAATGTGTTCTGAAAGCAATCGAATGACTTGGTGGTTAAATACAATACAGGGCTAAGTGATTTAATTTGTATTATTATCCTAATGCATTTTAGTTAAAAAAGTAAAAAATTATTTTTAATTCAAAGAACCCCAGTAATACCACTACGGAGCCTCAAGGGGTGCGGACCCCCTGCTGAGGACCCATGTGCTAAAGATATTAAATAGTCTGTGACAGTATTATAATGGCACAGCCAAACAAACACTTACTGAAAGAACTTGAAGTTCTTGACCAAAGCACCATTGCTAGTGAAGAGCATTTTGAGTTCATCTTCAACAACAGAGGGTCTGTAAAAAACAGATAAACTAGGGATTAAGATTTGTTTTTAAATAATAAGTAACGTGTAAATAATATAACGTGTATAAACTTACGGTATGTTTGAGAGGTGGAGAGTGGATGATGGAGGAAAGATGTTGGAGTAGTTTTTGGACCCTGGCTTCTTAAAGCGATGGAGAGGAGAGCTACTGTAGTCTTTGGTGAGCCCTTGGTCCTCATGTCCCTCTCGTGGCATCTGGACAGCCATGTGTTTGGACAGCGTAACACGCAGGGGCCTGCCATACAGCTTCTGCCCGTTCAGATGGCTCATTGCTAAAAATACATTAGTATTTAAACATTTGCCCACATATACTGCACCATTCCAAGTGAATATTATGATTTTAAGACCGTTTACCAAGCTGTGCCTGTGTCCCATCAGACATCTGTATGAGAGCATTCTCTTTCTTGTTGAACATGATTTTGACTCTTAATACATCCCCATATACACCTACAGTAAAACAGAAAAACGGTAAGGGTGATGTCTCATACTCACATGCAGTATTGCTATATAAAGTCACACCATCATCAAACCAGCTTTGTACAAAAACTTCAGTTCACAATCAAGATACTCCATTATAATCACACCGTCACATGCTTGTTCCTTATACCGGAGACGTGTCTAAAAGCAATATTATCTGGGGCGTTATACTGTTAAAAAAAAAGATGCAGCATAAGAATTGCACTGTAGACTTTTAAGGAAGAAACTGCATTGCATAGAAAAATTGAGTTAAGTGGACAGTTAAAGGGGATATGCAGCTCTTCAGTTTATATTCAGATTAACTGATCGATTGAGGGATAAATCATAACATAAGAATCGAAAGCGAAAGTTTTAAAGGGGGATGAAAATGATATCTTAACAAAAAAACAGGGATGAACTTATAAAATAGCAGGAGTCTTGACTATTAACCAAGTATTTTAAATAGCTTTTCACCAAAGTCATGCAATAAAAAGGTAGTGGAAAGTTTTTCAAAGCATGCAACATTTTACAAGGTGCCAATTTACTTTGTTGCATCATTAAAAACTGCAGTCTCCGTGAAACGCAGAAGGCTGCAGTTTTTCAAAACGCCTCTCATCTCACCACACCAAATACAGCAGAAAACAAGTGAGGCACTCAAAGATTTAGGAAATTAAAACTAATTAAATGAACAAAACAAACGAGTGACAAATAAAGATGCTAAAGGATGACATACCGAAGAGAATAAAGAGGCAATGGGGCGTAACTCTCTTTAAAGGACAGCAGAGGGGGGCAGCGGAGGAAGAAGAGACAGGTAAAGATCGGAGGCAGAGTGGAGGTTCAACATATCCGAGGCAGCGAGGCAGTTCCACAGGAAATGGCAAAAAACGATGGTTGGATCATGAAGATGGTTAATGGATTGGGAGCAGGAGAGAGGGGGTTGGGAGAGGGGAGGGAAAGATGTTCGTGTGCGTGTTTGAATTGATGTTGGTGTGGTGTGTGTGTTTGTGTGATCATGAAATGATGTTGGATGTGTAAGTGTTCAGTAAAGAGAGACATATGGTGCGTGCAGCCAGTTGGCAAAGAGGAACGAGATTTCAAAACAAAAAAGAGGAATGGGATGAGGGGAACGGGGAGGGAGAAACAGGAGAAAAAAAGGAGGTAAAAAACAAGGTCAGTATACACAAAGAAATACAAAAGTAAATATAGTGCTAAGTTAACAGAAATTTCACCAGCAAAATAAGTTATTCTTTAGCAATTAGATACAATGTAGCAAGTTTTCAATGTGAAAAGTTAAATCTGTTTAACATTAGACATTATGCAAATGCATTTTCGCCTTGGTCTGTTGACTTGACTAATCAGTCCTTCCAAAAAAACACTTCCAGAGTTTTTTCGTGATTGTTGCGGGCAAAAATCCTTGATCTTGTGGCACATTTTCTTAAAAAATGCGATGGAGTATGCGGGATATCTAGCAATTTTATTAAATGAAATTGCGGGAACTTGCCAAAATTGCGGGAACTTGCCAAAATTGCGGGAACTTGCCAAAATTGCGGGAACTTGCCAAAATAGCGAGGAACTTGCCAAAATAGCGAGGAACTTGCCAAAATAGCGAGGAACTTGCCACAACTGTTTGCAGCTTTTCATTGATGTTAACGGTACGTAATTTTGTCACATCCTAACATTCCCGTCACAGCGGGTGACATGTCTGCCCATATGTGAAGTAAATGCAAAATTTTTCAACTATCTGCTAAGATATATATGACTTTTTGCTACGAAAATGGGGGGATTATGAAATCATTCAAGCCCTGCATATTTTGCGAGTAGAAATCAGCAATTTATGCTGTGAAAGTGCAGCGTTTTTTAAAAATGCGGCCCCCGCATAAATATGCAGCCTTTGGCTGATAATGCATTGAATCATGCGATCGCATAATCGCGTTTTTCTGGAGGGACTGACTACTAAGTAAACTAAAATTGCTACATTCCTTGAGAACTATTACATTTAATAAATTGCATTAGTTGGCAAAAGAACCAAAGGTATTAAGACATAAATTAACAGTACAGTAAAATAACTACTAATTAAAAACTATTAATTAAACATTGGTTTTACCATGGTTAAGGGGCTTATAGAAAAAGGCCAATAATACCCCTTACCATGGTAAACTCCTTGATTATCTTGTTTATTCATTTGGAGCAGACCATTTCTTTTTAACGCTTAATACAACAAGACCAACAGGAAAATACAACAAGAAATACAGAAAAAAAAAAACATTTTACTATGGTATAATATTTGGAAGAGATGAGTGGAACATGAAGTCAAGCAGCAAAATATTTAAATAAAAGCAACACAAGAAAACAGAATGAAGCTCAACTGAACTGCATTTCCTTTTTATGCGAAACCTCACAATGTTAGAGGAAGAAAATGACAAAACTGAAGTACTGGAGGAGGGGTGAGGACACTTGTGTGAATAAAGAGGCGGAGCTTCTGTTAATGGAAACTCTAAGCAACAGTCTTTTTTTAATTTATTGACCCAAAACTAAAGGACTTTTAAAACGCCATAAAGTATTTCATATTTAATAAATGTATTTGATATCTTTAATCTTTCGCATTTTAACCTAAAAAACAATATTGCCAGTGGCCATGAACTAAATCTAGCTCAGGTGAGGTGTGAGATCTGCTAACCTCAGGGTTCAAGTTGCTGACCAGCATGACGCAGTGGCTGCCAGGGAGGGCGGGGAAACCCAGTCGGCTCGCAGCCGCGGCGGCCGCAGCTGCTCCGGGATTGGCCAGTGAGGCCAAAGCTCCAGGAAACCCATGAAGGGTCAACCCTGATAGATAAAATAATTTACAATAAATGATTTAATCCATATATGATTAACAAAGGTATTGTTCATAGATGTATGCAGATGCAGTCATACCTGTGGCCTGCTGGATGGCGAATGCTTGTGGAAAGGTGTGAGCTCCAGCATATGGTGAGGCGGAGATGATACCAGGTGTTGCTGCAAAAAACAGGACATGAAAAGTTAATTCTTACTAGCGAAGTGCCAAATTTTTTTATATAACTGCATTGAGGAAGGATTTGTTGCTGTACCAAATGCAGAAGTCATTGCGTGATGTTCAAGAGAAGGCTGGCTGTCTCCTGTGGGCAGGTCTGGCCGCGTGTAGTCACGGCTCTTGTCGTTGTTGTATTTCACATTCAAGCTGGTCAGTTTAGAAAAGCTGATTCGCAGAGTACAGCAACCGTTGTAGATGTTTTGTCCATCTAGGGCCTGATGGGAAAATAAAAAGTCCAGATCAAATAAGATACAGTAGATCGTTTATCAGTCTCCAAAAGCGAGCATAATAGGTGTTATTACTGATAATGACTGATAGATGGCGCCACTCACCAGCTTTGCGTGTTGCGCAGTCAGACCGTCAGCAAACTGGAGGAGAGCTTGAAATTGGTTGTTCTTTGTGAAAGTGATCACCTTTAACACTGTGCCAAACTTGGAGAAGATCTGCCAAGAAACCATTCAGCATATTTCAATATCTACCAACATTCTAATGTTTCATCATCTTTGATTAAGAAAACTGAAGGAAGTTTATACCTGTTGAAGGACATCCAGGGTCACAGGGTAGAAGAGGTTTTCAACTATGACCCTAAGCACAGGGCTGGGGCCAGTCATACCAGAAGGGTCAACAGTAGCTAGAGCCATGCCACCGGTCTGAACGGCATTCACTGCCTGCAGTGCAGCCTGTGCCCTCTATAAACACATAAAAAAATGAAGTGTTTAATATGATTTAAAAAGTTAACACCTCTGTTATTTTTCCCCGCTTGTTTATAGAGATCACATTCCTATATATACACACACATATTCATAGACGGTCTTTTAGCAGACAAAAATTCAAACTCGGATTGTGCTGTGTGAAGGCCATTAGCTACATGTTGTGTGTTTACTCAAACAGAAACATGCAAAGTGAATTAAGCAATCCTCCAAACTTGTGCTGATGGGCTACAGCTGTGGAATTTGCTGTTTAAGGCCTTTACAGGCATATAAACAGTTTAGAGAGTTTATAGAGAAAAACAAATGCACACTTATATCTACCATCAAATGCACATCTGTTCCGAATAACTCATCATTAAGGTCTGTCTCTATATTTACATAAACATTTATAAATGCATAAAGCATGTATTTGAGGATTTAGAAGACACAGTGCTGAGAGTTTAAGTCTGCAGGGAAGGTGAATGGAAACAGAGGGTCTTTAAGCACACACCACTTGATTTGGTGAGTTGTCTGTTTTGAGTTCTTTGTGGTTGGAGTATTGCATGAAGATTGGATGATTTCTGATGACTGGTGTTACAGATGAGTAGTACGTGACCATCGTCTGTGCCGCCTCTTCTGAATTCATCTCCAAGAAAGCCTGAGTGGAAAAAAGCATGTTTGTACGCATATATTTTTTGAGGTAGGCAGCTAAGAGTTAGGCCCAATCCATTTTCTCTGTCTTCCCCTTAGTTTCTCACGTTCTCACTATCCCAATTGGGCCTTACTCTCACGTGAATGTGCAAAACTAAGGGGAAGGGGTAAGACAGAGAAATGGGATTGGGCCTTAATAGTGACACGAATGGTACCTGGTTCTTTCCCTTCAACATAAGGAGATTGGTGACTTTGCCGAATGGAAGGCCGAGGGAGATAACCTCAGCTTCGTTGATGTCATTGGGGAGCTTGCGCACATGTATAACTCTAGAAGGCGCACTGGGACTTCTGATGTCCCCTTTGAACTTCTTGCTGTCGTTGCCGTTGGCTGTAAAGAGAACGGAGTGTCAGGTTTGCTCGGACAAAACTTGAGAAGGTAACAATGAGAGGAAGCCTACCTGCTGAGCTCATGATATAGGGCCCGCTGGAAACACAGGAGAACAGCTCGTCAGATCCTCTCTGGAAAAAAAGGAAAGCTCGAGATCAAAGTGTGTTCAAAAATATTTTATTATTTTGTGTACAAGTTACAAAGTTAGAGAAATCAAGTAGATCAAAACATTCAAACTTAAAAGGGACACTCTACTTTTTTTAAAAGCAAAAAAGGCACATTTTTCAGCTCCCCTAGAGGTAAACATTTGATTTTTCACCATTTTGGAATCTATTCATCTGATCTCCAGGTCTGGCGGTACCACTTTTAGCATAATCCATTGAATCTGATTAGACCATTAGCATCACGCTCAAAAATGACTACAGAGTTTCGATATTTTTCCTATTTAAAACTTGACTATTCTGTAGTTACATTGTGTACTAATAACCCAAAAAAGACCCCTGCTATTGAAAGTTACCAAGGGGACAATTTTTTATTTTCCTTTTGTCCTCAATAGACAATGTAACTACAGAATCACGTTTTAAATAGAAAAAATACTGAAAGTCTTTGGTTATTTTTGAGCGTGATGCTAATGGTCTAACCAGATTCAATGGATTATGCTAAGCTATGCTAAAAGTGGTACGCCAGACCCGGAGATCGGCTGTAAGAATTCCAAAACGGTAAAGATTAATTGTTTAACTCTATGAGAGCTGGAAAATGAGCATATTTTTAAAAAAGTGGAGTGTCCCTTTAAATTGGGTACCACCCATAAATGTCCACAAGTAGTGAAAAGAAAATATAACATGAAACGAAACACAGAAATAGGACAATATGACGACATCCAGCATTCCTGTAAAACGGCATAGCCTTAAGGCTAGGCGAGGTTGGAGATCAACCAGTAGACAACATCCCCCAAAAAGCAATAGATCTCAGCAGACTACGGGGAGGGGGTGGCTTTATGTTTCTGGGTTGCTGATCAAGAGGAATCTAAAAGGTTTTTACAGAGGTTCAGCCAAGATTTAAAAATACACTCTAAAAACAGATGTGTTCAAAGCTATTAACATACTAAGTGTGTTGTCCCAAACTACACACATCTCTGTTATTACTGAAGCAACACATTTTGTGTTATTTTTAACACGACTTGAGTTGTCACTTACTTATTTTAACAGAAAATGACATGTAATGTGTTAAATAGCATAACACTTTTTTTTTTTTTTTAAATGAATACATCCTTTTTTAAATCTCACTTCTGCACAAAATGAGACTTTGTCCGATTCAGCTCAGACAACTGAAGACAAATGTTTGTTTGTTGTCTGAATTCGGACAACACTGTAACAGAAGATCAAACTACATTGCGATTGTCCAACGCTCTACAACCACAGCAAGGATAAAATCAGAGCATTCAGCAAAAAGAAGTCCTGGAGCCCACGTAACCACACGCGGTTCTGCCCACCACATATTAACATTCCACAGCCAAACAACTCAATGAGAACCACATGTATACCAGAGGGGGGTGACTATACAACAGGCATCTGGTACGACATCTTAACGTACCAAGTCAAGCTTTTTTCTGTATAAACAACCATTTTGAGAAATAATCTTATAATAAGCTTAATTTGATCTCAAGAACAACTTCATGACCTCTACAGAAAATGTTACTTGCTGCTCTTCTCAACTCTGTGCTTAAACTAAACCCCATCATATTCTATTTTGTGTTAATACAACTCAAGCTTTATTAAAAGGCACAAATTAAAATAGTGGCTTTAAATGCCGATCAACATTCACAATGAAAAATGTCTGTAACTGGGCTGGAGCTCAGGGAGCTCCTCACTATCCATGTTAAAGCTGAGCTCATTCCCCAGCATAACAGTTTATCATCTAACCATAAACACAAATGCATGCACATGGTTTTTCGATAGAGAAATTGCAGATAATAAGCAAACTTAAAAAAAAAAAGGGCTACCAAGTGCATGATTTCAAAACACAATACACATAGTCATGCGTCTTTACGGATCCTTATGAAATGCGTGCAAACACATGCACAGATTTCAGAAAATAATTGATAGTGTGAATGAACCAAATCAAATGACCCACGGACAAACTTTCTGCGTATTTTCAGTAATCTGTGTTAGTGTTGGGCGATACGCCCCATTTTGAGATCGTCCTATCGTCAGCCTGTGAGATTGCCGATATATGATAGTATCGGGGAGGGGGGTTCAGTAGTTCACTCATTTATTTATTTTTATATTTTTTTACTTATTTATGACATGTCACTTTATTGGTGGTCAAAAAATAAGCAAGGGCAATACGGTCATAACTGCAAACGCTTCTTAACACTGATGCCATTATTCCATCCATGTCATTAAGTCCAGGCGCTCTAAAATATCCTGCGTGCCAGGGAGTGGGAACAACAAACTCGCTGGTTTTAACCCTCTGCACACCTAACAACCTCTCTAGTAAAAGGAAATGTCAAAGCTGCGCGTATTACAAGTTCAGGTGCTAGAAGGGGTCGCGTGCATTCAGGTCCGAGCAAGAGTCCAAGACGCCCGCATTGAGTCCACATGCGTGCGAGAGGGAATCTGCATGCATTAAAAAGCTCTCCCTAATCTGTGTGTGAAAAGGGCTTTACAGTGCATCCGAGGTAGATTTTAATATTGTGTGTGTTCACTAGGGATCAAACCCATGATCTTTGCGCTGCTAATGCAATGCTCTACTAACTGAGCTACACTATAACCTACAGCAAACTTTACATTTCCACAAAAAAAAAATTTATGATTTGTAAACAAAAACAAAAAGCATGTAAAACCACTATATTCTTTGGTTAAAATTATGGGTAAAGGTGGGTAAACTGCAAACTTTTGCAAACGAACAGTCCACTGCAATAAATGATTTTGAAGGGATGTACAGAATGTTCGTGAAAAAACTATTTTACATAGCAACCAATCAACCACCATCGAGTGAGAGGCGCACACGTTTTATCTAGAAAACAATATTTAAAAAAATGATTGTTAAATTATCTGTCAAATAAATATAGTAAAAAGCACAGTCTTGATTGTCACTTATGGAATGGTGAAAAAAATAGTTGGGAAAATGGAAAAACATCTTTAGTTGTTTGGTAGGGCTGGGTATCGATTCAGATGTTCCAGATCGATTCGATTTCGATTCACAAGCTATCAAATCGATTCGATTCCGATTCTCGATTAAATTTTCGATTACGGTTCTCAGGTAGGTTTTTATACTCGATTCTCGATTCAACTCAATGAATAAAGATTTAATACACATACTATATTAATAAAAAAGAACACTGAACAGCAGTTTACAAGTGGGTAATTAATAAAAAGAAATTAAACGCCACAACACGTCTTCTTTGCGAAATCTGAAATGCTTCAATTCCTCCGTTCAATGTTTGCGGAAATAAATATGAAAAAAAATCATCGATTCAGCTCTTTGAGAATCGATTTTTAATCGACCATGTTTTAAAAAACAATTAATCGAAAAATCTATTTTTTTGCCCAGCCCTATTGTTTGGTATTCGGCCTTCGGCTAAGCATCTCATATTCGGCTTCTGACAAATATTTTCCTTTCGGTGTATCCACCCTATTTTTTGTGCTTGTATTTAACGGTGTCCCTATAGCTCAATTGGTATTGCATTGTGGGTTTGATTCCCAGAGAACACACTGATAAAAAACAGATAGTCCATTTGAATAAAAGAGTGTGCCAAAAACATAAATGTAAATGCGACCGAGAGACACATGTAAATTATTTTCAGAAGAAACCAGCTGAGATAACTTCAAACCCGTATCCTTTAATTCAAGCCTGCAGACTATGTTACACAACAACACAACTCTGCGTTTAAGCCAGTTAAAGGAGCATTTCACCCGTAGAAACATTAATCTTTATTGAAAGTGTGTCATATTTGTAGTCGAAATGTAACATACATTTAGAATTTGGTGCCTATTTGACCGAGAAAAGGGGGTGTTTGTAGTCTCAGCCCCTCAACAAAGATATCGGACTTCCTTCTTTCAATGATGCAAAATGATGATTTTTACATCATTGAAAGAAGGAAGTGCAACACTGTAATCTGTATTTCTCCTGTCTCAGTGGCAACTGAGGAAATCATGCACGACCATTCAAAAACATGACTGGGGTTCTATCTATACAAAGGTTAATGCAAATGGGTGAAGTGTCCCTTTAATCAAGCATAATGAATACAAACATGCAAAGTGTTAAAATGTGTCGGTGTTGCATGATGGGATACTGGGTTTAACAGATTAGAAAAGGTGTGAAAAGCGGGGAGGATGGGCTAAGACCGAAGCAATTCACATCTTAAAAAAAAAAAAAACGGGGCCCGTTGCCACGGTAGCTTTGATTGTAATGCGCTCACCATGGAGATCTTGTGTCTGCGCTGCAGGTAACTGAAACCCAACCCAGAACTGAATACACAGAACCCATTATCTCTATACGCCCAGGTGTGCCACATACCCACAATTACTGTTCAAACTAGAGCTGTTTACCACACTAACCATACAGGTTATAAGCAGGTCTGAAACCTCAGTTTTACATTACTGCATGCCATAATAGAAACCACCAACTCCATGTACATACAATTTGCGGATTTGTTTGACACTTCCACTAAAAACCAGTCACAATGTGTTAATGGTTAGGTTAAAACCTGCTGGGAATGTTGTATATTCCTTTAATCAGCATGTGTTGCAAACAATCTTTCGACAAGCAAAGATACCAGGATAGAGAGAAAGAGCGACTGATAACATCAAGCAACCCCATGTGACCTCTTAGCACCTCCCCCAGGCATCTTTTCTCTGATCAGCCCTGCTGAACAAACACAAGAGCTACATGTGTGTGCTGAGTGATCAGGCAAACATATTTGCATTTGATGAATGGCCTTCATATCAACAGCCTGAACCAATCTCTCAGGAATGTCTCTGAAACAGGTCCACTTAGAAATCTAACCAAAAGAATAGAAGAGCTCCTCACCTGTATGTACAACAAATGTGACCATCGAAACCCCCAAATAAGCCAATTATCATTATAAAGAGGACATAAAAGCAATTTTAGTCCATTAACTGTCCTTATAAATGGCTCAAGTTGTGTTGGGCACAATATTCTAAAACAAAACAAAAGTTTGGGGGTATATTTTGTCATGATCCAATCAGTAGGTACCAATGAAACCAATATATAATATCAAGTCATGGAGAAATTACTTTTATTTGCTGTATTAATTAAGTCTTATAAAACAAAATGGACCGTTTCACAACACTAAAACTCTGCCTTTGCTCTGTATGAGGAATAAAAAAAACCCAGACAATTATATACTATTATTAGGAGCAAACTCTGAAAAAGTCCCCATCCAGTTCAGTAATCCTCCCTTAAATGCAGTCTTCATGCTCCATACGTTTCTGCATGACCTAAAATGTGTAAGTTTGTAACTTAAATGAGGCCCATGAATGAGCCTTTTGTTCCTCGTGCTCCGGGTTCCTCCTCACAACTCACATACCACAGGAAATAATCTTTAATAACAAAGAGGACTGTTCATGTTGTGGCATTGCAAGGGCTAAGCCCAGCGGTATGTTACGTATTTCTCAACCTTGAATTTCACAACGGCCACATATACAATCAACGGAAATATTGCAAACAAGAATCATGTTTGCATGAGTTAACCGAATCAGTACAGAGTTAAGAGTCAACTTTGTGGTAAATAAAAATAAACTGCATGATGGTGTAATGACACATCTGTTCTTGATTTGCCCTAAAACGATTCACCTCTTTGTTGACAGGATGAATCATATCTAAAAGGGGTGATAGCACAAGGTGTGGACATACATAGCAAACGCCGCTTGAATTTTTTCCAATACGGAGAGCCGTTACATACACAAGAAAATGAAGATAAGGGAATGGATTTGATTTACTGAATCAGGTCAAGCTGTAAAGTGTATGAATGTCAGTTGTACATGCTGGTTGAAGTTTACAATGGGATTCTTACCTTTGTACCAACTGCAATATCGTGAACAACGCTGTTAAAAGCAGAAAAAAAGAAAAATCAAGAGCACGAAACAAGAAATAAAAACAGAATTAAATTGAAATTAGAAAAGGAGAACAGAGTATTAAATAAGCTTAGCGTGTAGCCCAACCTATCCCTCATTCAAACCAACAAGTTTGTAATAAGTTTAGGATGAATGAAAGATAAGAAAACCTTAAAAATTGAATATAATACTTAACTTTAAATAACAATCAATAAAATATAACCACCTTTAGGCTGTAAGCAGTTATATTAACATGGCGTAAATTGTATTTAGGTGGAGCCTATGAGCCATTCATTTGGCCTAAGTTAGTCAGATGTTTATATCCATTAAAGGAATAATGATCATAAAGAAGATTAAAACAATCTAGTTTTTATTTCCCACAGATGCCTCTTAGAGCAAGAAATATGAGTGGTATTTTGGGTCAGTCAATGGTTGAACATTAACCCCCACATCCTGTTTCACATGAACTCACACTAAACCCAATGCCAGAATCAGTTCTCCGTCTCAGATCTTTAACAAGCCCTAATATCAACACAGCACACGGGGCAAGCTTTTTAGTTTGAAAGAATGAATAGTGAAAGAAGCTGATCCAAGTTCTGATACATATTCCCAAGAGGAAATAACAGCATGTAAATAGGTGCGTGAGCTCAAACAGGGGGGCCCTGTGGTCACTGTTTTCATTAAACCAGAGGTGTGGTTGAACTCTTCAGTTTCTGTATATCATGTTACATAGCCCATGTCCTATGCGTCTTTCTGGTTTATCCAGGTCTATCAGTTAGATTGACTGGACAAGCTTTACAGCCACTTACAATGCTACAACTGTTACCATAGTAACAACCTGTAATAAAACTGGTAACTACGTTACTCTGGCGGAAACCATGGTTACCATGGGAATTTCTGTAAGATAAATAACGTGTTTCGAGACGAAATTTGGACCAAACAACTAATACAAATGCAAAGAGCGGATTAGAAAGAAAAGCTTAAAGATTTAAGGAAAGACAAAGTCACCAATTGTTAAACTTTTTAATCACCTGTGAGCTGTAAAATATCAGGTAAACTTACTCTAATTCTGCGTAACTTGATCCCATAGGATACAATTCAGTCTCTAGGCGGCTGCACAGGGAAAAAAATGTCAATGCCATCACACAAACCTAACTATCAATTCTAAATAACCTTACTAAATCTCCTATTATATATTTTACGTTAGTTTATACTTTATCGACGTTTGTTTTCGCGTATTTATAAGTTTTAAAGTATGCTACTCACTACTTTCTGTTCATTACTATTCAGATATTACTGCACACGCGACGCAAGGCATTTTGAGGGAAATCTTGCTAAGTTGGAGTGGAAAGTTGAATTAGTCTAATTTAGTAAGTCTTAAACACGGGCCACGTACAAACAGAAATAAAAAACATAAGGAATTAAATGTTATTATAAAAACTGCGAGCATCAGACAAAAACATGACGTACGGATAAACTACGGGTTTGTTTCTTCGCAACCGATGATGAAAAAGCTCTCGCTGACCAATCAAACAAAAAAGAAACGTAGTTTAATAAACCTTAAGTTAATTTGTGCGGTCATGAAAAATGCTTATCAACAACACTCCCGACTTGTTATCCATTCATATTATTATAGTAGCATCACTTACCCGTCCATTGCACACCGAGGAACAGCAGCTCTGATCTGCAACTTTGTTGCTTGGCTGAGTTTTCTTAACGCGCTACAAAATGGCGGGGAGCGTTGAGTGGCGCCTCAGCGAGGAGCTCGGTGATTGGTCAACTCCTATAAACAATGGAAGAGTGAGACACGAGCTGGATTCTTATTGGATAAGACGAGTTGAAAGCGAAGGGCGGTTACGGTTAAGGGAGTGTAGTGTGTCTCGCGCATCCGAGTATTGTCCAGCGTGTTTGGAAGAAAAGAAGTAGCACACGTTGTAAAAACGAGCATTTGTGAAGCATGTTTTTTTTGTGTGTGCAATTAGTAGGCTAGTATTTTTCCATTCAATTTATAATTGTACAAATTAACACGATTTTAGGTCCCACTATAATGTTTAATAAAGTTGATTATTCTTGCACATTTTGATACAGCACAGTCTGTAATGGTTGGTTGACTGTGGACACAACACAACAGCAGACTGAAAGCTAATATGGCTAGTCACACCAACTTATAAATATTTTAAGTATTGCAAGCCTAGCAGACATCCATTATGTCTGATTAGTGACTTATTGCCTATAGATTGGTGCAATCTAGGCCGGTGTAAATAAAGGGTTGCATCACAGATCACCGGCTAAAGTAGGTTGGATGAGAATGAAAATGATATTTAAGAGTACTTTCAGACAAAAGCACAGTTTGTTTCGCCAGTGCAGACAGAGGGTTCTGATCAGACTTCTGTTTAGTTGAATTGCTTAAACCCTGCTGGCATCAAAGGCTCTCCTTGATGTTTGAGAAGGAATCTCTCGTGGCCACCTGGTTGAGGAGAGTCTTTACTGTCATTTCACTCTATTCACAGACCGTCAAATACAACTTATTTCTGGTTTAGTGTGACAGCCTTTATGTTAAGGGGATTGAAAGGGCATACTTTCATTTAAGGCATATGTGTAATTTAAGGATTAATTCGTCTTCTGGGTGTGTTTTGTCCATAGAAATATTTTAAATAGGCTACACCATATCTAGAATAACAGTAGAAATCCTTTAAAGTTTCTACAGACTTAAAATGCATTGTCCAGACGGACTATAGGAGCAGGAGAACTAGGACTCGGGTATCATCATCAATAATTACCTGTTTATCACACTTAGGAAATGACTTTTCTTGTGCCATGGGAGACACACCTGCTTGGCTAAATAATAGATGGGGGGCTGCAACAGAAACTGAGACTCATTGTCTCCAAGGTAGCCATCTAAATGCATCACCTGATCTGACCAGGTAAATAATAGGCCAGAGCAGAAACCAAACTATCCATTAGGGTTAAACTGAGGAGATTACAGCTGTCAGAGAATTGTTTTTAACAATTAATTAGTAGACTGAAGACTAACATAGAAAGCAACATACATATGTTTTGTTTTTCTTAATACTAAACCTAAATACAAAAATGTTAAGGTTTGTGTTTGACCTATCCTGTGTTATTTTTTATTAAGTGCTTTTATTATAGGACTAGGACTCCTTTGCAAGAACTTGTTTTAGATGAGGTGACACCATGTGGACGCTTTTGGACATTACAGATCAGACATCTGACCAATTGTATCATATTCACGCAAATCAGCAAATAATGTAAAATCTAATCCTCCACAAATACTGCATGATGTAGAGAAGGAAACGTAAGTCAAACCCATTAACTGCCATAAATATTAGCCAAGTCATAGACTAACCAAAAATATTACTTATTTGAATAATAAATTATATTAAAAAATTGTCACCATATGCTCTCTGACAATAAAACATGTAAGGGATAATGTAAGGGCAGCCGGTAGTTTTCGGGAAAGCCCCTTCAGTGTGATACAAGACCCTCCGCATCACACTGAAGGGGCTTATATTCCCGATAACTACCGGCTGACTCTACATTATCCCGCTTATTACACGGCTACTTGCCACATAAGAAAAAAAACTGGACATGAATATGAATTTGAAACATTTTATCGGCATATTTGTTTTAAATTAACATTTTTATCCTTCCGCGAAACTTTGCACAGATGCATAAAATGAGCGTAATACCTTATTAAGATCCTCTGCTTCATACTTGTCTGTCTCCATTTTTTCTGTTTTAGCCAGTCTTTGAGAAGTTTTAATGCCCATTCTGTATTCTGTTTTTCAAATTCTGTTTTTCAATTAAATCTTATTTCATGCACTACTAGAAATCAGTGGAACATTTAGGAAATCATATATAATGTCAATATACACTATATGTCCTCATATAATGTTCATTCTCTTAAATGGCTTCATGTCTTGGGTTCCTGCCATATAAATAACTGCAAAAAAGCAGAGGGAATACTTAGCAGTTCCATAAATTTACACTATATGGTGTATACATTCAATATCATTAGTCCAATGGATGTATTTACAGGCATTTTGCTACTGTTCTGCAATACTCACAGGATTGGGCCAGCACTTATGTAACTAATGCCACCGGAGAGAAGGAAGCACAATCCAGCAAACCAGTCGAGAGTCAGCGGGTAGATGGAGGTGAAAAAGACATTAGACAGAAGTTCAGTCACAGCCAGAACCAGCTGGAGCAGCCCAAAGACTCGGCCTATAACACAGACTCTTGTTTAGTAAGGAAAACATCAAAAGACCAACACTTTGGGGTTTTCCGATTGCTTTACTACACACTTAAAATAAAGGTGCTAAATGGGTTCTTTGGATAATTTAATCAACCACCTTCACCAACTACCAAACAGACAATAAATAGCATAAATCAGCTTTTTTGCATTTCAAAATACATTTTTCTTCTTTTATTTAGTTCATTTTTAGGAGAAGTTGTGATATTACCGTATTGCTGAGGATGCAGATTCTTGGACAGCATTGCTCGCAGTGTTGGCATGGGAACACAGGCTAACATCATGATTCCTCTGGCTGTTTAAAACAACACATCTAAATGCACAAACATGCCAGAAAATCTAACAACTTCAAAAAAGTGTTAGAAAGTGTTTAATGTTATGAGTTACAAAAAATCACCACCCTCACAGTTGCCATGAAGTACTAAATTAAACATATTTGTATAAACATAAAAAGTTAACATATTTTCTACAGTAAAGTTGGGAATTTTAACATGGAAGTCTATGGGAATTGACTCCCTTTTGGAGCCTGCCTCTAGCGGCCAGTCAATGAACTGCAGTTTAAATCACTTCCATATTGGCTTCATCAGAGAGATCCCTGCCTTTTGTATACTTTTGTAAGTGTAATTTATCAGTACACAGTTTCAGTGACACCTGGTGGTTGGGACATTTAATGCATGACATTTAAATATATCTTATATATAAGTGTAAATATATACTGTATATATTTTTTCTCATTCCTGATTCTTAAAAATCTTCAAATGGACTTACCCAGGAAGTAAACCCAACTATCAGTGGCAAATGCCATGATAGCCATCCCAGTACAGTTGGACACAATACCCAAAAGAGTGAGCGCTGTGTCCCCTAACACATTAAACAGAACCAGGACCCCTAGGAAGCTGCTGAGGTACATGGCACTGGTGGCAGCACGGCCATATCCTGCCCACACCGAATCCCAGCTGAGAGGAGGCTTTAGCACATACAGCTGGAGTACATTCTCCGCTCCGATCATGCCTACCATAAAGACCATCATGGCCACCATCAGCATACCTACAGAGATTTTGTCCATCCGGTTCACGCTCTCAAACTGAGACATCAACGGCTCACTCTCAGACTCAGAAGATCTCACATCAGAGAGGAGAAACACGGAGTAAAGCACTGCCACCACACTGAGCAGAATCGCTATAGAGAGGAGAACTGAGGGTCCTATCTGATACAGATACCCAGACAGGAGACCACCCACAACCCCTGCAACTCCAAAACAAAAGTCCACGATGTTCAGTTTAAGAGTGCGTTTGCCCTGCTCCGAACTCAAGGCCGCCAGCGCAGCCACCCCGGCCCAGAACATCGGTCCACCTCCACTCAAACCGTGCAACAATGAACCCAAATAAAGAAACTCCAGAGGAACCTCGCTGTACATGAAGATGAGAAGCATAAACATGCCCAAAACAGATCCTATCTGAGAGGCGACCAGGAAGAATTTAGGCCCGTGACGGTCAGCGATACGGCTCAGGGGTATGATGGACAGCATGGCAGCCACAGAGGACACTAAACTTTGAATAAGAAGGAAGCGTGAGGATAACATCTGTGCACGATCGCTGTCTCCATCTGTTGTCTTCAGCGAGTGGTTGTATATGGTCTGTGTAAAGGCCATCTCGAAAAAAGAGGTCCCCAGTTTATTAATGACCACCACTGGCTCCACGAAAGTCAGAATGGTTCCCATTTGATTTGAAGACATGGAGCTTATGTCTTGAGGATGGGATTGTTTAACCTTTAAAACACATATACTTGCATGTTATTATGTACAGTATAACTTTTGTTGGTTTAAATTTTTGTACTTTTTCATTATTAGTTTAGCATTTTCACTTGAAATGCAAATGTGACCCTATCTATGAAATCCAGGCTAAAGTCTGAGATGAGGAGCATCAAAGTTTATTTTCCAAATGACCCGGCATTGGGTCAAAAAGGGAATTTCACCCATGCTGGGTTATTTCAACCCAAAATTCTGGGTTATTTGAACCTATTATTGGGTCAAATATATAACAATTTAAAGTCAACTGTAACCTAGCTGCTGGGCTTGTGTCTTTTTGACCCAATGCTGAGTTGAAAATAACCCAAGATGTTTTAGAGTGTAACACCTAAATAAATGTAAGCTTTATCAACTTAAATATTTTACTTAAAGTCAGAAAATTTAAGTTGGAAAAAAAATAATTTTCTAGGGTTACCAATTGACGTCATTTTGTTTAAAGTTAATCCAACGTTCACTTTTTACAGTGTAATATAAATAGAAATGTATAAATATTGAATACTTACCTACAGGATCTTATCTACAGAAATATATTTTAAATAGCAGTAAATGTGTGGAAAGTCCCGCTTGGCATTGAGCTAACTTTGAAACCTGATAGAAGCTGTGGATTGAAGGTGAAAGTGATTTTAATGGAAAATTGTTGATGCTTGTAAATGCTTCAACAGGTAGTTTACCATGAGATTGGTGATGAGAATGGGACCAATTCATTTTAACCTTTTAAATACACAATTCACAGGTGGGGAAAGTGCATGTGTAAACAAAGACTCAAACCTGGAGGAAGCGTCACCCAATGAGACACAAATGTTCAGCCAAATTGTCTTCCTGTATTTAAACTTTCTCAAAGGCATTACTACGATCATTACTATCTGCATACCCCCATAGTGGATAATAAACTTGAATAACTTTTGAAAGTAGCCCAGCTAACAATATTTGTTTCCCAAAACGTTTTCCTGACGTTAGTTTTTTTTCTTAAAACGTTCCCCTAACGTTAGTTTTGGGATCCCAAAATTTTTTAGGTTTGTTTTTGGTTAGCCAGGAAAGTTATGATAACGTTAGAATAATGTTAGGGGAACGTTATTTTTAGGTAAGTTTAACTTTTTTAACGTTACACTAACGTTAGAATAACGTTATGGGAACGTTATTTTATGGTTACACAAATAACCAAAAAATAACCATTAGAGAACGTTCTGTATAATAAATTTTTAGGTTATTTTAAAAATACCCACCCTTCAACGTTATGGGAACGTTATTTTATGGTTACAAAAATAACCAAAAAAAAAAAACATTAAAGAACGTTCTGTATAATTTATTTTTAGGTTATTTTAAAATAACCACCCTTCAACATTATGGGAACGCTATTTTATGGTTACAAAAATAACCAAAAAAAAAAAAAAAACATTAAAGAACGTTCTGTATAATTTATTTTTAGGTTATTTTAAAATAACCACCCTTCAACATTATGGGAACGCTATTTTATGGTTACAAAAATAACCAAAAAATAACCATTAGAGAACGTTCTGTATAAGTTATTTTAGGTTATTTTAAAATAACCACCCTTCAACGTTATGGGAACGTTATTTTATGGTTACAAAAATAACCAAAAAATAACCATTAGAGAACGTTCTGTATAATTTATTTTTAGGTTATTTTAAAAATAACCACCCTTCAACGTTATGGGAACGCTATTTTATGGTTACAAAAAAAAAACCATTAAAGAACGTTCTGTATAAGTTATTTTAGGTTATTTTAAAATAACCACCCTTCAACGTTATGGGAACGTTATTTTATGGTTGCAAAAAAAAAAACCCATTAAAGAACGTTCTGTATAAGTTATTTTAGGTTATTTTAAAATAACCACCCTTCAACGTTATGGGAACGTTATTTTATGGTTACAAAAAAAACAAAAAAATAACCATTAGAGAACGTTCTGTATAATTTATTTTTAGGTAATTTTAAAAACAACCACCCTTCAACATTATGGGAACGCTATTTTATGGTTACAAAAATAACCAAAAAAAAAAAAAAACATTAAAGAACGTTCTGTATAATTTATTTTTAGGTTATTTTAAAATAACCACCCTTCAACATTATGGGAACGCTATTTTATGGTTACAAAAATAACCAAAAAATAACCATTAGAGAACGTTCTGTATAATTTATTTTTAGGTTATTTTAAAAATAACCACCCTTCAACGTTATGGGAACGCTATTTTATGGTTACAAAAAAAAAACCATTAAAGAACGTTCTGTATAAGTTATTTTAGGTTATTTTAAAATAACCACCCTTCAACGTTATGGGAACGTTATTTTATGGTTGCAAAAAAAAAACCCATTAAAGAACGTTCTGTATAAGTTATTTTAGGTTATTTTAAAATAACCACCCTTCAACGTTATGGGAACGTTATTTTATGGTTACAAAAAAAACAAAAAAATAACCATTAGAGAACGTTCTGTATAATTTATTTTTAGGTCATTTTAAAAACAACCACCCTTCAACGTTATGGGAACGTTATTTTATGGTTACAAAAAAAAAATAACCATTAAAGAACGTTCTGTATAAGTTATTTTAGGTTATTTTAAAATAACCACCCTTCAACGTTATGGGAACGTTATTTTATGGTTACAAAAATAACCAAAAAAATAACCAGTAGAGAACGTTCTGTATAATTTATTTTTAGGTCAGTTTAAGAACAACCACCCTTCAATGTTATGGGAACGCTATTTTATGGTTACAAAAAAAAGAAAACATTAAAGAACGTTCTGTATAAGTTATTTTAGGTTATTTTAAAATAACCACCCTTCAACGTTATGGGAACGTTATTTTATGGTTACAAAAATAACCAAAAAAATAACCATTAGAGTACGTTCTGTATAAGTTATTTTAGGTTATTTTAAAATAACCACCCTTCAACGTTATGGGAACGTTATTTTATGGTTACAAAAATAACCAAAAAAATAACCATTAGAGTACGTTCTGTATAATTTATTTTTAGGTAATTTTAAAAACAACCAACCTTCAACGTTATGGGAACGCTATTTTATTGTTACAAAAAAATAAAAATAAATAACCATTAGAGAACATTCTGTATAAGTTATTTTAGGTTATTTTAAAAATAACCACCCTGCAACGTTATGGGAACGTTATTTTATGGTTACAAAAAAATAACCATTAGAGAACGTTCTGTATAAGTTATTTTTTAGGTTATTTTAAAATAACCACCCTGCAACGTTATGGACACGTTATATGGTTGCAAAAATAAAAACTTAAAAATAACGTTCCCGGGACGTTATTATTTGGTTCCCAAAGTAATACCAAAAGTTTACCAAAAACTAACGTTAGGGGAACGTTGTTATTTTAATGACATTCAGCAAATACGCTATTGTTCATTTCTATATCAGATAATTACCACGCTATTCAAGGGATTCGGAATCAAATCAAATGAATTTATCAAATGAAAGAATATGTTGTTGTTAACACATTATACGAAATTACAACCTGCCAACCAATTAACAAATGAATGAATTCATATTTAATATCTTCTTGTTCTAATATTACTAGGGCTGTGACAAATAATCGTGCAAATTTTCTCAATAAATGGCAGGTATTTTTAATGGGGAACGCGATCGTCACAGCCCTAAATATTACAATAAGATTAGATTGACTAGAACAATTAGATTGTTTTACTGTTGATTATCATAACATTAGGCCTATATATTTTAGATGTTTGCTTTACCCACATATCAAATAACTATTGAAACAAGAATTGAGTGGTGGTCTGTCAATGTTGATTTGCTTAGAATTAACGACAAAGTGATTTGGAAAAAATGCTGACATTTTATCAAAAATTCAATTGTTATGTTACTCATCATATTTGCACAGTCAAATAAGGTTAACTTAACTCAGTAATGTAAAAAGCAAAAATCCAATGGCATGGCAAGAACTGAGGATCTATAACAAGCATTAACACAGTCATACTCCAGAGGGCGCTGTTGTGTCACGACAGAGCACGTGACATTTCAAAGAACTGCATTGGACTGAGAACATCAGAATATCATTAAGTATTAATTCTTTATAAATTATTATTGCACATGTGTTATCAGTTAAATGATTGAAGTGTATAAATATGGAAGTATGTGAAATGTTGTGTGGATTTAACAATTATCTTGACAACAATACATGAGTTGATATTTAAACAAACAAAAAGAAAATACTAAGACTTTGTATTGCACATTAATCTTTGCTATTTAAAAAAATAAATGACCAAACTTTGTTACATATATCACTGGGATAAAGCTTAAATCGTGAACGTGAAAATAAACGCTAAGACAATGTAAAAAGCATTATTTTTGTCTAAATAAAAATCATGTGCACAATCATAAATATTTTAAAAGACTTAAACCTTTTGTAATATTAATTTCCAACTATCAAATCTTAATATAGATTGTAATATTTTTATGTACACTTCCTATTAAAAATACACCAAAATATAAAAATTAATATTTTATGTTTGTCATCATTCAAACTGTTCTCATCAACATTACTTAGTAGATTGTTAGAAGACCATACTTCAGTGTTATGAGTTGTTCACCAGGTCCAGACTTTGCCAGCTTTATCATCATATTGATGTTGTATTGTCAGGTGACAGACTTGCATTGATTCATAAACTGTGTTTTATATTTTTCATGAGAAAGCAGGTGTGCTGTTTTATATGACATGGTGAGTTAAATGTTAGTTTTTAGTGGTAAAAGTATAAAGAAAATGTCAAAATAGTTCTTCTCTACAGAAGTGAATTTATATCAAATGTCCTCCACACCTGCATCTACTTCCTCCACTCCATTTGTCCCTGAACAACCACCCAAACTGTTACATTGTCCGTGAATGAAACTTTGTGAGCATTGGTGAATTTAACCCAGCTCCACAAATTCTTCTTCATGTGTGATGCTGTTATTTTAGGCCTCCTCGTTTGCATACACGCCAGCCTCCCACTGCAGAGCTCTGCGGTTTTTATGCCTTGTTACACGGGTGGACCCTACGACCTGTGGAGAAACAACAGTTACACAGCGGGATCAAACTGGATCCATTTCAAAATCCAGTAAAGCATGCAACGAATTCAATATCTCACCTCATTATTAATGGCATCAATGGGTTGTATCCCTGCATACTGTGAGACAATAAGGAAAGGGAAGTTACAAACAAATCCATTCCCAGTCCCATTTCTTATCACAGTTTTATCTAAGAATGGGCTAATGCCTGTGTTTCCACAGTGTGAACCAGCGATTACTTCCTAAAAATTTGAAATGAATCAGAGTGAATCACTCACCGCACTTTCCTCCAGCTTTAGCTTGACCCGTCTGTCCTCAAAATCTTTCAGCAGTGTCTCAGTGAGACCTTTCTGAGAGAGAGGCGAGGACACGTCAGCATGCAGGTTTGGGGGTTTGATTGGGGTTACCCGTGGAACAGGGGAGGTGGGGGTTAAGTTGCCCCATGGCTGGGGTGTCATGATGGACACAGAGGGCAATCTGAAACCTAGAGATAAATAGACAATAGTATTCAGTCAACAATGGCTCAATGAGTTATAAAACATGCACCTGATATGCACTTTTGTCTGTGTTATGTTTACCTGATAAAAGTGCAAACCATATTATCTCAAGTATAGATAAAGATACTGAGTGTATTTTGACCTAAATTTATGTGACTTCTCAGCTTTTTAAATTCAGCACTGGTACGACATAACATACATACATTACGGTATCTAAGCAGCGATCTTTAACGGTAAATGTGCATCTATAAAGTGAATGATTAATAGTTTTTCAGTGAAGCAGGATGTCATGCCATGGCTAAAGTTCAGACACTAATTACGTTGGCATTCCTTCTCATTCCTAGGTGCTGCAGACATCCATAAACATTTAACACAAACGTTAATCGGTTATCTATGAACACAAGACGGTTATGAAATACATTTGGCCAAAATATTATACAAGATTCTCACTTATACAAATAAGGACAAAACTGTCAGTGTATCTCCCTTTTCCTGTTTCCTGTGGGTTATTTTCAACCCAGCATTGGGTCAAAAAGGAACAAGTCCAGCCATTGGGTTAAATGAACCCAAGAAATGTTTATATTTGACCCAACAATGGGTTAAACCAACCCAGCATTTGGGGTTAAACAACCTAGCATAGGTTAAACTGCAACTTAAGGCACTGGGTTCGTCCCTTTTTGACGAAACTCTGTATTGAAAATGACCCTGCATCTGTGTATGTTTAGATCCAAGAGACTGATGAGTTTTACCTGGCGTGGATAATCTGGAGGAAGTGTCCTGATTCCAGGAATAACGATAACTATCTGTCTTCAATTTATCTGAAGGTACGCAATCCACTTCTATCAGGTCTTTCTGTGAAGATTGTGATGTTTCCTCACTGGAGGTTGTTGTGTACTTAAGATCCTTATTTGGGTAGTTGTCCAGGTCTCCGTTTGATGAAAATGATTGGCTCCTGTACTCTCTCAGCTCTTGAAGCTCCTGTTCTCGCTTGAGATCCTGTTCGATATCTTGACGGATGTTGTCTGGTAATTGGGATGTAGGATATCTGCTTTTTTCTGACATGCTGGTGCCATTTTGAGCAATCCAGAACGACTCTTTATTTGTTCTTTGAGTGTCGGTTGGGGTCTCAAAAATATTTTCTTTATAAAACCTTACTTTAGAATGGATGTTTCCCATAGGATAATCTATGGCATTGTGGTTTCCAAACCTTCTTCCCTCAGCGTGGTTTCTCTGAAGTGCAGATTCATCTGGATGTCGATGAGGGCAACAAGGTGAATAAGTTTCTTCCAAGTCACAGAGATTCTGTTTATCTTTCTGTACAGGTTCCTCTGCCATGTCCATTTCCGTATCCAGATTGTTTCTCAAAACTGTGACAGAACCTTTATCTGATTGATATGCTTTATCAAATGCCTTCAATTTCCCTTCTTGCTCTTGATGCACTTGGTTATAAAGTTTTGAAAGCCTCTGTTGCCGTTTCTCCAGTTCAAGCTCTCTCTGAATGAGAAAGCTCACTCTGTTTGTATCTTTGGCTTTCAGAGGCTTAATTTGTGGAGACAAATTAGTCAGAATTGGCTTGGCCCTGATCTCCACCATCTCTGAATTGCGTGTGTGCAGGATTCCTCTCGATCGCCGTAGGTTCTCTTCCCGTTCTTGGTTGATTCTTATTTCTCTTTCGATAGGTGTCTCCCCCTCCACTATCTCTGAAACAGAAGGATCATTTGTGACAATCCCATCATTAGTGTAACCTCCACTTCGGTCACCGAGCCCAGAATCCACATCGTCTATAGCACAACTCTGAAGTCCATCTTCTGGTTCCTCATCAAGTTTGATTTGATTCTCCTTAAGGCTTACTTGTTTTGCTTGAAAGATGCTGGCCATTGGGGAGAGAGTCCTTCCTCTCAGTTTCGGGGAATAATGCTGAGGACTCTGCAGGAAGGGATTCGGCTTCGACTGCTCCAACATTAGAAACTGCTTACGTGCGGCATTAAAATCAATTTGCTCATCGTCTATAGTGCCTGCCTCAGCCGTAGCTTCTTCAATCCTTGAACTGACTCGGGTGTAACGCAGACTCAACCCTTCCAAAAGTTTTTGGGGAGTGCGACTAAGGTCCAGATTTTCCAAGGCACTCCACTGTTCTTTGAGAGCAAGGCTTTTTCTCGGTGCCTGGTTCCGGATTATCTCTGTGCGATCCGCGTTGTCCGGGTTATCCTCTTCTTCATTCACTTTGGATGGATCCTGAACGCTGTAACGTTCATCACCGTTAGTTTCTTCAAACAGTCTTCCAGGTTTTCTTTCTTCCACATATCTCTGAAGCTTAAAGGCGCTCTTCTCCTTTAAAGTGTTCAGTTTAGCCTGTCTCTCAGGCGAGAGCATGTAGGCCTCATTCATCTCTGCTTCTGGGCTGGCCGGGTCATCTACGAAGGAATAAAACCCAGCACGTGAGCCTGTGCTGCTTGGGGTTCCTGGGCAGTCTTCAAAGTCACTTCCATCTTCAGACACAGCCACCTGACGAGCCCGAACCACCACATCTGGTGTGCTTTCATTACTTTTGCATGATTGCATCACAGTGGGCTGCATGCCTGTTATTGATATGCTTTCGAATTCGAACTTGAGAGAGTCATCGTCCTGACTGCCGCTCCATGGGTCTGGTGACAGTAAGTAGGACTTAGTAGGGCTCAATATAGAGCGAAAATCGGACTGCTCTAGCTTTGGGGACAAGGGCTTAATCACCCAGCGCTTCGGTGTACTGGTCATTGGGACTCTGGGTGGTGGATGGTTGAGGGCAGGCTTGAGGTGAGGACTCAATGAATGTTGGGAATGGATTACGGCCTCCTCCTCTTCTGAGAGATGTGCACATGCATCAGATATGCTGTCTTTCACAATTGATGACCTCTGGGTAACGAAAAAAAAAGACAACAGAGCAAAAATTTAAAATTTTGTCTTAAATATACAATGAAAGACTATTAGAAATTAAAAAGCTTTAATTCCTGACTGACCATCATATACTGCATAATATTTCATAGTATTAGTAGAATTCTGTTTTACTAAAAAAAGCTAAATTTAGCTTCAGTAACTTTAACATATTTACATTGATCCATTTGGCAGACACTTTTATCCAAAGCGACTCACAAGGTATACATTTGATCAACGTGTGTTCCCTGGGTTCGAACTAGAGGTCTTCACGAGTCCATTTAGATCCGAAAACCTGAGGTCCGACCTGAGGGTCTAAAAGTTTCACGTGTGCCTCGAACATGGGCCAGGTATAATAATAGCGGCATCGGGTCTAGGGTAATTTAAAATGAATGTGTTTTGCCGAAAGGACCCGAGATGACCCGAACTTATCTTTCATACTAAAATTTATTTTAAATCTATGCAAAAACATGAGATCAACTCAGACCACACATATGCAATAACACACATATATAGGGCTCTTTTTCCTTGTTCATGGTTATTGCATGTGGTCTAAGTTGTTCTTACGTTTTTGCAAACATTTAGAATAAATTTTTGTATGAAAGTTTTTGTTGATTCATGATTTGTTAGTTAAAACGTCCGAACGCACATTTCAAGAACAAATTCGTGCATACGCATGCTTAGTAAATGAGACCCATAGTACTGTCAGAACCCTGCCATACTGAACTAGATATTAATACTAAACAAGAATCTGGCAGGATCCTGACAATATAGGAGTGCTAGCATTTTTATTTTGTAACTTATACAGTGTCAAAAGTTAAAACTGCTTTACCTAAAAAACATCAATTGGTAAAAAAATTACATTTTATAAACTTACATGTTCTCACTTCAAGTATTAAAATATTGAAACATTTTTAATTTTAAAATTTTTAGGCATTGCCATTGAATTTTTTAAAGTTGATAGAACTTTTTTATTTTTTTTTGCCTTTACCTGACAGTGATTAAGGAGAGGACAGGAAAGTACAGGGGTATGGGATCAGCAAATGACCACGAGCCAGGAATCGAACTCGAGTCGCCGAAAGTGTGAAAATACCACATGGCGAAGCGCTGCCCCCTACACCATCGGCTCCGACAAGTTGATCCAACTTTTATTTTTTACAATGCACTTACATTTACATTTCTGACTGTCTGTGAAATCTAATTTTAAGATCAGGAGCAAGTCTGATTTCAATAATTGCTTTTACATTGCTCTTTGACATGACCTTACTCAATATTAAAGGGGTCATATTATGAGATTTTTTTAAGATGTAAGTTAAATCTTTGGTGTCCCAAGAGTGTGAAGGTGAGGATTTTACTCAAAATACCCCACAGATAATTAATTACAGCATGTTAAAATTGCAAATTTGTAGGTCTGAGCAAAAGTGAGCCGTTTTTGGGTGTTTCCTTTAAAATGCAAATGAGCGGATGAAGTCCAAACACTGATCACGATGATGGTGATTTGTTGTAATTGAAACTCAATTGTGCTGTCAAGTCCTTCTTTTCTCCCTCTTACTCTCTGAACTAAATGGCAGTGCTGTGGTTGGATAGTGCAGATAAAGGGGGCGGTATTATTATAATTCGCCTTGCTACCTACCTCACAAAACAGGCGAAATCTGAACGACCTAATTTTTCACATGCTTGCAGTAAATGGCTTACCCAAACAAAGTTACTGGGTTGATCTTTATCACATTTTCTAGGTTGATAGAAGCACTGGGGACCCAATTATAGCACTTAAATTTGAAAAAAGTCTGATTTTCATCCTATGACCCCTTTAAAGATAACAAGGTTATATTTTCACAATATGTTTTTACATAAATCACAAAAAGCTGGGTTTTCACAGATTGGGCCACAAATGTTTAAAGACATTCTGCTTACCTGTAAAACATTTGCTATAGTTATGCAGCTGGTTGCCAGTAACTTACTGTGGATTTAAATTTATGTTATTTTCTTCGCAACAGTTTGTTCAAAGTTAAATGAACATTAAACATTAACAAGTCTTTGTCTTTAAAGAATAAAACTATAAAATAACAGCCTCATGCAAAACATTCTGGGAAATAGAAATCCTCATCAACCTTTTTTTGTTTATTTCCTTCAAATTTTGGTTCCCAGAATGCTTTGCATGAGGCTGTTATTTAAGTTTGATTCTGTAAAGATAAAGACATGTTAATGTTTAATGTTCATTTAACTTTAAACAAACTGTTGGCAGTAAATAACACAAATTCAAATCTACAGTAAGTTACTGACAAACAGCTGCCAGTCAAATTCCCTCAAAATGGGTAAAAACGTGCTGTGCATCAAAACAATAGATAAGACGGTCTGCCCAATCAAACAGGCTTACGTAGTTGTAAGGGAGTTTTCACTCATAGACTGCCTGTCAGTGGGTGCCCATGTGTGACATGGTGCACTGTAAACCCCTGATAAACTCAAAGCAGCTCAGTTTCCTGGAAAAAACAGCACTCATGTTGCTGATTGGCTCGGAGTGTTGAAGGGGTGTCCCTAAAACACTACTATGGCTCAATTCTGACACATGAAAAACATGAAACAAGTCTCATGGAAACTAAAGACTTGTGTCGTATGTGCGCAATAATATGATAATATTTAGCTGTTTTCATTAATATGGTTTAAATCTGATTTTGTTATTATAATTTTTAAAACCTAGACAGCTTGAAAATACTAAACATTAACATTAAAGGTCCAACGAGTAAATAACACAATTATTACTAAAATACTTTAAATACTAAAAATACTTTTTTCATTCCTTGTCTATCGATATTTGCCTCTAACAGAGATTTTGAACAGAAAGCAAGCATCACAAGATAGTTAAAATGTATGCAACCTTTAGCCTGCTGTGACAATAAAAAGTTACAGATTTGAAACTTCCCTCTTATAAAGAGATTTTTGTTATTCCCAATATTTTCCAGAAGCTGAACGTTCAACATTTTGTCAGTCTTTACTATTAAACTCTACGCAATAGAAGCAGAAATAATACAAACTTTATCAAAATACTCCAATCCAAGTTTATACTCAGTCAAAACCTCTTGTCTATTACTTACATTCATTCAAGTTAACAGCTAATACATTTACCAAACAAGCAAAGCTAAATAATATGACAAACACTCACCCTCAGACATTAGTAATGAAGACACTGTAGTATCAGATGCATCTGTGAGCACCTCTGTTTTCACTGCACTGACTTTACAGACAAAGTTCAGCTAATATCACATACAGACACACCCCACACCCAGACTGACTAACAGAGTGCAAAATACAGATAGATGGAGGATGGAAAAATTATGACAAAAAGACAACTAAAGCATATTTTAAATCGTTTTACACTCATCCTGTTTTGAGAAAGAATAGGAACGACACATTCATTTTAAAGGTCAAAAACAAACTGTAAATATATTTAATGGACCTGAATAGATTTATTAAATATGTATGTTATAGTTTGGATTTTTGTGAAACAAAAACTGCTGGGAATGGTTGTCAATCTCCCTTTCTCAAAAAATATTTATGTGAAAATATAACTAAATGTATATCATTATATATGTAAATATATATATATATATTTATTTATTTATTTATTTTTTATTTTATATATATAATTCTGTATATATACCTTAATGCAGCACAAACATTCACTGAAGTAAGAGTAACTACAAAAGCATACTTCAAATTAAAGTTTAAGCCTCACATGACCTGATGAAAATCATAAACAAAAGTACAGAGCATGACACTATTTCATCACATTTCTAAGTTTATGGTCAACCCTCTGCAAGTGTTTTTAGGATCATCTATAGTAACTGTTTAACTGATTGTCTTGTTAACAGTGTCGATCCACCTTTTGCACAAATGTTTTGAGGGATTTTAAGGAAACCAATTCTGACATCTAGTGGACATAACCCATAATGGAGGTACGTTTACTGTGCAAGATGGTCCGGTTTCACACACAAGTCTTAGGTTGTTTTCACATATAGTTCATTTTAAAAGAACCAAACACAGTTCTTTTTTTGGTTCTCTTCAAAACTAAAGTGATCTCACACAGTGTTCACATCACAAGAACTCAGGCCCCAGCTTTCTGTGCAGCAGTTAATTTTGAAACACGTCAAAACGACACACAAATGATACCGGGACCTCATTGTTTTCACATGTCAAGAAATCAAACCACAAAAGAATCCAAAAGTGAACCGTACTCGGACCACCTCTGGACATGGTCTGAGTACGGGGTCGCTTTTGGGTTCTCTTAGGGGGGTCTGAGGTCACTTGATTTGTTGAACTGCTCCGAGAGCAGTTGGAGGGCTCAAACAAACTAAGCCAGGATTAGGGCTTCGGTAAATTAGGATTTGTACTATTTTATAAATATGATTTAAAAAAAAAAATTTACTGCACTGTAAAAAATTCCTTGTTGCACTCAAATTTGTAAGTTTAATCAACTTGAATTTACAAGTCATTTCAACATACAATTCTTTTCATGAGTTGCGGTAATTTAAAAAATAAAGTTGAATTAGCTTAAAAAATTTCTACAAAATTTTTATAATATATAATAACTCATACCTGGTCAAGAAAGTTTAAATGAATTATATTTTGAAATAGATCAACTTAAAAAATGTAAGTGCAACCAAGAATTTTTAAAGTGTGCATCTTAAGAGAAAATAATAGTACTGATACATTTTAAGAGATATCAGGGTAAGTGGTTTTTAGTTGGGACAGCTCATACATGCATTTTAGACTTAAATCGGGTCTGTGAAACCGGGCAAAGTTATTTTTTTAATAAACTGTTCAAAACTACAGCTGAACTTGATCTTCAAACTGATCGTTAGATAAACATGTTAAAAAAATTACCTTTATATTAATTGTGCTAAACCTAATTATCAAAGATACATAGATACATTTCTGGAAGTTCTATTAAAAACGCACTTGCCCTAAAAATCTGAGGGGCACATTTGGGCGTTTGACCCCTGGCATAAACACACTGACAAAGGACTGGGATATTTAGATACTGCTGAATTGTATTTCTTTACAAGAGTACATCAGTCTATGTATCAGTCAGTATATTGCCAGGCTGGGTAAATTAACTCCTTAATCTTTTAACAATTTCAAATTTCTTTAAAGCTAGAACACACAAACATTGTGGTTTCCAGGTTTTGTGGGTTACTTCATAGACATAATGTTTTTTATACTGTACAAACTGTATATTAACTCCCACTTACTCCAACTCTTAGAGAAAACTTACTTTAGATTTCCAATAAACCCCATTCTGTTTTATTTATAAGCTTGTTTCCTCATGGGGACCTTGAAATGTCCACACAAGGTCAAAAATATTTTGGTATCTTTGTGGAGACTAGCATGATGATTACCAGCCCAGGTACACACACACACACACACACACACACACACACACACACACACACACACACACACACACACACACACACACACACACACACACATAATTGTACAGTACCTGACAGCAAACTTACCTTAAAACCACGATCCAGAGTGTTACATAGCACCTGCCAGGGAGGAGTGTACTTGAACATGTCTGTCTTGTGTGCATCTGATCAGTGTTTTCCTGCAATATTACCCTGTTTCACAGGAAAACACTAGCATCCCATTAACTCAGTCCTGGTTGATGAGTCCAATCTGAAGAAGATATACATGTTATATGTAACCTTTTAACCTTAATACAGAACCACCACCACATAAAAAATGATTTAATTACAACTAAATATCAATAAAATGAAACACTTCATTGGATATGCATTAAATACAGCACTATTGGCCTCACCTCATTTTCTGGATGCCCACAGAAGACTGTCTAATACTGAGAGTGCAGTGAAAACCAGGCCCAGCCCACCCCTGCAGTACAGCTACAGGTGTCAACCTGGTTCAGACATCAACCAGTCGCGACTCAAATCCTCACCCACCGCCCATAAAACCTGTGTTGTGAATTCAATTGCTCTGGCAAAGCCCCACCTCCAATATGGCTGCATGCTTGTGCTGCTTACAGTTCCCAGCCAAAACATTTGGTGCAAGAGGTATAAGCTTAGAGATAAAAAGGCCAAAAAGATGTTTTGTTTTAGCCTAACTTTCAGTGGAGGCATGCTTGTTTAGGTGTGTGAGTGTGCTGAGGGCAGGGATATATCAGCCTGGAATCCTGCTGTCATCAGCAACCCTGGAACAAAAGCTGAGAATACCCCTCTACTATCCCATAATGCACCTCATAGTTGCTGTGTATCCTTGTCATTTAGTTTTGACAATAGCAGGGACAATATGACAGTGGCACACCGATTAGTTTTGTATGGCCGTAGTGGTGTTCCACAGGTGTTTGTATTAGGCCCAATACTCATTTCTACCTTTGTAGAATTCTGATGTGTGCATGGATCTTAAAAAGCTGTTATAAAGAAGACAACACAGAGGCAGCGGTTTCCATAAAGCACATCACATTTTAATGTCTGTTTCCAACTTTTTCTACATCTCTGTCAGGTTGGTAAAAAGCAGACTGTCACAACACACAGACAACAGTGGCAGTAAGAGCGCATACACACAATTTCAGATGAACTAATGGAAGAGGACCTTTAAGAAAAATAGCAATGGACCCCATCAGGGCTGCCAGTTATAAACCTCAGTGCTCTCATAGAACCAAGTTAGATGTTTTTACACTGTCATACTATGCCTTTGAAACCTACCGTTACAGCAACGTATCATCAAAGGTTTGGGCATGGGGTCCAACCCTGTTCCTGGAGGGCACCTGTCCTACAGATTTCAGTTCCAACCCTAATCAAACACACCTGAACCATCTAATCAATATGTTCATGGCTACCTAAACATTAGAGTCAGGTGTGTTGGAGTAAGGTTAGGGGCCAATGGGTTAGGGGTTCAAGCACAGGGACATAACCTTACATGGAAATGGATATGCATATGTAGATATATGATTTATGTATCTATAAAAGCATGCATCTATACAAAAGAGATACACCAGGCTTGGAGCCAGGCAACAAGGCATTCAGGGGTGGGGAAAATGTCAGAATTGGAATGTTAGTGCTGAATGACAACAGGATGTGCAGGAAAGTGTAGAGCAACAATGAGACGTACAGTGATGGAAAAAAGGGGCATTTATGGACAGTTGCTTGTATAATAGTTGCTCCATCAAGAGAAAGGGAAGAAAGAAACTGGACTATGCGCCCACATCACAGATGCTGCTATGCACCTGATACAAGTATATATACATGGATGTGTATGTGTGTGTATGCAAGAACATGGTAGAAGAAAAATTAAAAGGGTCCAGACTGGAAACCAGCCACAACACGCACAGATTTTCATAAACTACTATGATTGAGATACATAACCTATATAACAGACAATGAATCGATCATGAGCAAAACCACACAGACACACTAGAACGCGCACTTCATCTAGCATGCTAGCACCTCTACGCCAGCCATCAGCACCGCCGAATAAACCACAACGTAATTTAACAGTACATTTCAACACTGAAAAAAAGTTGGTTCAACTTAAAAATGTAAGTTACCTTAAAATTTTGAGTTAATTTAACTTAAACACTTAAACAAATGTTTTAAGTCGAATTAACCTAAAATTTTAAATATTTTTTAATTAAACCAACAAATCTTTTTGTACAGTGCATCTGTTACGGAAAACACGAAGCTAAAATGAAAAGGTTAACACACGTTTTCAATCAGCCATCCACAAAAACAGACTGCTACCAAATGTAGAAAAATCCTGAACGATTTGGCATCTTAGCTACTTTAAGGACAAATCCAATACATCTTTAAATGGGATTAGTATGAAACTAATACTCTTGCAATAGTTACACTTCCGTAATTTCATTACTGGTCAAATAGCAGAGGAAGGGTGGATGTTGTCCTTCCTGTCTTTCCATTCTGTTATGATTGCTGTGTAGGAACTGAGACAGCGTTGCTTATTCTGACTGTAGTTTACATGCATGAGAGCTCTTGCATAGGATTGGCCGCAGCGGTTTGGGGATGTCACTTGATAGGAATGAGCTGTCAGTCACCCTGGCTGATGGCATGCCATCTACGAATACCATCCTGATACTGCACTGCAAAAAAATTATTTTCAAGAAAAAAATTCTTAGTATTTTTGTCTTGTTTTCTGTAAAAATATCTAAAAGTTCTTAAATTAAAATGCCTTTTTCTTGATGAGCAAAACGACCCAAGAAAATAAGTCTAGTTTTTAGACCAAAAATATCAAATTTAAGTGATTTTGTGCATAAAACAAGCAAAAAAACCTGCCAATGGGATAAGCAAAAAAATCGTAAACATTTTTCTTAAACATTAAATTCAAGAAAAAATCCAGAAAAATTAGCTTACCCCATTGACAGATTTTTTTGCTTGTTTTATGCATAAAATAACCTAAATTTGATATTTTTCGTTTAAAAACTAGACTTATTTTCTTGGGTCGTTTTGCTCATCAAGACAAAGCATCATAATTTAAGAATTTTTTGATATTTTTACTGAAAACAAGACAAAAATACTTAGATTTTTTTTCTTGAAAATCATTTTTTGCAGTGTACCCCATTGGCAGATTTTTTGTTTGTTTATAATTTCAAAATCACAATTTGATATTTTTGGTCTAAAAACTAGACTTATTTTCTTGGGTCATTTTGCTCATCAAGAAAAAGGCATTTTAATTTAAGAACTTTTAGATATTTTTACAGAAAACAAGACAAAAATACTAAGAAAATGATTTCTTGAAAATCTTTTTTTGCAGTGTGCAAAATTGACTTTCTTACTTACTTAGGCTTTTTGTATTATTTTCAGTAAAAATATCTAAAAATGCTTAAATTAAGATGTATTTTCTTGATGAGCAAGATTACCTAGGAAAATAAGTCTAGTTTTTAGAGAAAAATATAAACATTAAGTAAATTACTGCTTAAAACAAGTAAAAAAATCTGCCAATGGAATAAGAAAATTTTTCTTTTTTACATAAACACTCAATTCAAGAAATTTTTTCTTATTCCACTGGCAGATTTTTTTGCTTGTTTTAAGCACAAATTCGCTTAAATGTTACATTTTTTCTCTTAAATCTAGACTTATTTTCCTAGGTAATTTTGCTCATCAAGAAAATACATCTTAATGTAAGAATTTTTTGATATTTTCACTGAAAACAAGACAAAAATACTAAGTAAGAAAGTCATTTTTTGCAGTGTGTACATCAGATCAAAGCTGGCGAATGACGTTATTATAAGAAGACTATAAGGCTTAATCATATCATACAGTAGTTTACAGTCATTCTTTACTCTTCATATCTACATCAACGAAGAGCACTTCAGGTGGGACTACATACCATAACAAGCGTATCAATCATATACACTCGGGTGTACAATTACAAACAGATATGCAAGCTCTTATCTGGGGCTGACTATGGGTTACCCTCAGCTCACCTGTCCTAAATTTCAATATGAAAGAGTGCAATCTACTAAACTCACAAGGAAACAAAGATAAAGAACATAGATAAAGAAAAAAGCAAGTTGTTTTATGACTGTGTGTGTATGTCTATGAGTATATGTTAGGGAGTATGAGAAAATAGGCGTTGTAAAAAAAAACGAACAACAAAAACACAAAAAAAATTGATTTAAAACAGAGGTCTTGTATTTAACAATAATCTTCCTTAAAAATGGCAAAACTGACCTGTGTTCTGTAAATCCTATGGTTTGTCTTACTTCCGGATAAAACAAAATAACCCTAACCGAATACTTCCCACAGCTTTATCAGCAATAAATACAGCACAATTTTCAGTGTTTTCAAGTGAGAATATTTTGCACACAACATTATCATGCTTTAAAAATGTTTGGGAAATTAAAATAAAATAAATAGTTTTCAAAAAATAAATGGCTCAGATATGTTAAACAGTTACACGGAGTCTCACATATGCGAGGGTAATGGGGCGTACACACCAAGCGCGAATTCAGCAATTTCCGAGAGTAAATTAGATATTTAATGCTTACTCACGTGGGGCAATGCGAATGAGGCAATTTGGGCGGTATGGTTGCCGCAAAAACATGCGCTATTCACCTCAAACGCGTCTTCGCGCAAGTTGAAAATATTCAAAATTTGCATGATATAAAGTTAAGTCTAATCTAAGAGCGAGGAACATGATGCTTCGTGTTTGGTGTGTACGCAGCATAAGTCTTAAACTAAATAAAGCTGAATGCTGAATAAAGGGGCTTGTTGGACGTTGATCAAATCAGTTCAGTTAAAGGGTGTAGAGAAAGGGTCTTTCATCGTCATACCTTTCTCAGAAAAATGTTGCCACTAATATGATTTATATGACATGATTCTTATAATCCAGAATAAAACCAGATAATAAAAAAGTAATAGAATGCATCAAATTGAAATGTGGTTAGAGAGTATCAAGGGCAAGAAATAAAGTAATATAGAGAATATAAAACGGATAAAAATCAATACGGGAAACATCAGCTTTCTATCAAAAGATACTGAAAGTTTATTCTTCTTTGCCTTGCTGTTGTTTTCTTCATTTGTTCTTGCATTTCATCAGTAAAGTCCGTGTGTTGTGTGTTGGCTCACATGATGGTGCAGCACTTGCAGGGTTTTTTATCCTTGGTTTTGTCCTCAGCAGCGCCCCCCTCTGGCTGCCCTTGTTCTCCTGCTGCTTCGGGGTCTTCAGCTTTTGGTGGATCTGCTGGGCTGCCATTAGGAGGCGGCTGTTCCTGCTTTGTGTCTGTGGTGCTGGTGGTGGTCTTGGCATCTCCATCCTCGATGACCACCACCTCTGCCTTCACGGTTGTACTCTCCATCCCCAGAACTTTCTTTGTTTCATCTTCATCTTCCACGTTCTGATAACCCATGAATACCATGGTAACCGGATGGTCTGCACTGGCCCCGCCCACTTCCGCCTGGGGGGGCGCAGGATTCGCTTCTACACCGGTGATCTCCTTCATGGCGGTGGTGCCAGACACAGCCGGGACTGCATCTTTCATCGCCTTCTCGGTTCCTCGTTCCAGCTTAGGTGTGGTCCTCTCGCTCATGGTCACCTCATCAGCTTTGTGGAGGAGCTCTTCCACCTCTGAGGAGCTGAGCTGGTGAACACCATTGGTTACTGCTCCATCCACAGCATGCACCACTACATAGAGAAAAAGAAGACAGACACTTCTAGTAACGCAAGCTTATCTTTACACATTGTGCTGTGAATGTGTCAGATGAGCAGTAAGTAGGCTGCATCATTCTTAGCGTTGCTGCAAAATATTCATTATGCTCAGTTTTCATACTGGGTTTGAAAACCATCAGGGTAAAAAAAATATGTAAGAAGCATTGGCAAAGGGTGGCAGAGTAAAAGGTATTAAATACAAGGTGGCCAACAATTGTGGCAAACGTCTATTGGAGAAAAATGTATTCAATAATGAGGTTCCCATTCCCCCCATTTTCAATTGTTTTCCTTTAATAAAAATTTAAAAGCTATATGTTTGTGACTTTTTATAGGGAAGGTCGCTTAAATATAAGAGTATGCATCATTATAATGTAAACCTTAACAAAAATAGTTCACAAAAAAGGGAAGGGTTTATAATGAAGTGACTTAAAAAATGATCGTGTGTACCCACTAGCAAAACGCAAGTAAAGCATAGTTAGTAAAGGGTAGTATTTCAAGTGCACTTCACTTGCAAGAAGTGGTCACTTGATTCATAAACTGAAAAGTGTGACAGGTTGGAAAACAAAGCAGAAAGCAAGCATACAAACACAGTGCTTTACTGGTGTTAGTACTAGCAGCCAGTAACATTCGCATTACAAAGTGCCAGCCATCAGTTAAGCAAGTATTTTGTGTCTATATAGACCTTTGCAGGATATACAGTTTGATTGCATTTAAAAGTGCAGGTGTATATGTTCAGAGTCACGATAGCTTGGTGACAAAAAGAAGCAGCCAAGTTTAAAAGTTGCAGGGTGACCATACTGTATGTCAGATTAAAGCGAGACATTGATCGAGTTCAGTGTATGTTATAGAATGGCCAAATGATAGTTTATTGCGGGACATTGCAGGACTTTCATTCGTTGCCAGGAAATGGAAATAAGAATCATTGAAATATCTAAAGCCATGCTTCCATAAATGTTTTCCTTTACGAGAAGTGAGCAAAGTTTGAAAACTTTAAGTGCATTTTGTTGGATTCATATTTCAATAATAAGCTCTAATAGGTTGGTAGAATAGAAGCCAGTGTTGGTTCCCATTAAAGGCATAGTTGATCCCCAATCATTTACTCACCCTAATGTTCCAAACAAAAAACTATTGTGGAATACAATATGAGTTGTTAAGCATCAGTGATCACTCATGGTGAAGCTCCAGAAAGGATAAAAAATAAATAAATGTATAACATTTGCCCTCATCTTCAAAAGGTAACTAAAATTAGTTTTTCACAGAAAGATTGCATACACAAAAATATCCAGTCTGAAAGTAATCACGTGAGGTTTGACGACGATTGTGAATAGCAAATGATTTTACGCGCATTTTATAGTGTTGCATCAAAAACGAAACGTAAAATTTTGAATAAAAAACCCTTAATTCGCAAAAAACTTTTTACGCTCGCTTGAGGTTGTTTTTCACTTTTGCAAAAAAGAGTAAAAATGAATAATGCGAGATGGAAACGCATTTGCCGAATAAATTCTGATGTAGCAAACATTAAACCCACGGGACTGACCGTTTAGCTGTTTCTGATGACGCTGTCTTTACCATATATGGGTCTCGACCTCATCTTAATGCCCTTGCTGCTAGTGCCTGCATCAAAAATGCTGCATTCCTTCTTCTGTGAACAGCATTCAGTTTGATAAATTACAAACTGAACTGCTAGTAAATTTAATAACTTGCCCCATCTTGGCTACATGCAGTCCTGTCTCTATTTTCCAAGGTTGCTAGGTTACTAATACCACCAGAGGCGTCATGCCCATTCAAACTGAGGGGGCACGTGCCCCCATGGTTTTTTGAGCCAAATGAATTTTGCATGCAACCTGAAAATCAAACAAGCGTCCATCAATTGGTAACTTGTCTTTTAATCTGTTTAATATGCACAATATTATTAATTCTGTGCTGCATCCTTGTCACTTTTCTGAGATTTTTGCCGTTATGATAGTGTTTTGAACATGTTACATTCCCTGCGTCCCAAACAGCATACTTCCATACTATATAGTAGGCGAAAAGCACTACTTCTCGTACTCTTTGCATACTATATAGTATGGAAGTAGGCAGTTTGGGACGCACAGATTACTTTCTGGTGGCAGCGCTGCAGTCAGAGCAGCCGCAGACGTCATCAGCGTGAGCGCGCTCACGAGATTTCATGTTGCTGCTGCATTTGGCTATCTGAGGAATTAAAACGTGCAAGAAACGCTCACAACATTTTCAAACCCCAGTACGGTAATGTGCAGTTAACCTCCTCTGTGTAGAAAATGTATGGTTTAAAATGTGACCGTCTCGACGTTATATTAGTAGAGATTTCTAGATTCATCTTCTTGGCACAACGCCAAAGTTCGCCAGAGTTCACGTGGGCGCGGGATCACACATGCTCACATATGAGGTAAAATTTAAGGCAAAAATTCGTTCCTCCAATCATTTTATCTAAACATATTTTTTTAAATCATTATTGAACATTAAAATCAATGACGTTGCTATAGCTTATGTCATTTTCGTTGTTTATATACTTTATGGATTTAAAATGACATTAATTTCATAATGCAGTTGTTGTGCAAAATGCATTAATGAAACAATTAAACAAGTCATTAAACAAAACTTAAATAAATAAAACATGTCGTTTCTGTTTTAAATGTGATACCAATATCATGTTATTATTCCGATTGAATAGTATTTGATATGAAAGTGAGTCAATACTTTTATTTTGGAGTTTTTTACATGAAGGCAGGGGCGCTCATATTGTTAGAAATGTAAGTGCCATGGAAAAGACTGTAAGCTCTATAATATATTTCGTTTGATGTATGTGTATGCACAAATTTCTGTGAACTGTGCACACTCTGCCTGCCCCCTTAAAAAAAAGTGGTGCATGACGCCCCTGAATACCACTGTCATTCGATCAAACAACGTTATTTGCATTTGTTTGTTTATCCTTTTTGCTAATTTTGAAAAGATTCACTTCATTTTTGGATGGAAACCCAGCTGAATCACCTTAATTTCTCAAAACCTCCCATATATCGCAAAATAAAAGTTTTACGCTCGCATGGTATTTCAGACAATTCGAAATTTCACAAAAATGCAATAGAAAAACAGCTCATCTGATTTTCAGGTCAACTGATGTATGTAATTCACATAATCATTATTTGAAGATGACTCGCTCGGTATGTACTAAAACGCCCCAGAAACACTTCATATGTTTTTTAGCTCCCAAGTACAAGAGGCTTTTCCTTGCCAATAATGTTTGAAAAACACTAATACATCTCATTTACTTTAAAATAATGTACTATTACCTCAAAGAAACACCTTGTATTTTGCCGCTCACAATTTTAACATGCTTTTCTTGGCATTAATGTTTGGATAAAACTCCTACGTATCCTTCGATTAAAACAATAGCTCAACATCCGTGGATTGGATGATTGAATTATCACCAGAGGAAAAACTACGTATTAGTCGCATATCATTGTTTAGTGGAAATGCCGTCATTTCAAAAACGTTTTTATTGGCATTGAGAAAACATTGCATAAGTTTTGCGCAAATCTGTAATGAAAACACATAGATTTTTGGAATTAATTTGTAATAACACGAGAGTGAGTTAACAATAATATTATTTCTATTTTTGCCAAAATAACAAGATTTCTATACATATTTGGCCTCAATCACACATATGTGACCCTGGACCACAAAATCTTAAGTCGCATGGGTCCTTTTGTAGCAATAGCCAACAATACCGTACATTGCATGAGTAAAAATCATTATTTATGCCAAATTATGCCAAAAAATCATTAGGAACTTATGAAGATATTTACATTTAATAAATTTCCTACTGTAAAAATATCCAAATGTTATTTTTGTGAGTGGATGCAGTTGCTAAGGATTTCATTTGGACAACTTCTCAATATTTTAATTTTTTTGCATCCCTCAGATTTTCAAATAGTTGAATCTTGGACATATACTGTCCTATCCTAGTTTTGAGGTCTGGTCACATATGGAGAATTTTCTCCTAATAGACTTCTCGTAAAGCAGGCATTATGTAGCAAAGCCATGCGCGCCTGCTCTATAAGCCACCTTTTCGGTCATCCTCATAGACCTTAACCCCTTGCTGCGAGAGGTCTTTGGGTAGCAGTGTGTTAGTGGACAGGACTTTGGTCTTCCCAGTCACCCGGTCCTTCTCAACAGTAATCTCTACGGAGTACATTGCTGCAGTGACAATAAAAAAACATTATCATCCTGCAGTAGTACAATGTCACCGTCACAACAACTCTACAATACAAACACACACATACACACAATGCATGGGCCAACTGCTTCTAACCTTCACATCCACCCCTGTATACTGCAAGCTGGAAGTTACGTGGTTATTGTTTAAACAACATACTGTGATAATGATACAGGAGTGAGGAGCTGAATTATAGGCATTAAGAGTGAAGGTTACACAATAAATGATGGGTATTATTCATAAAGTATTACATGTAAAAAATATACAATGATTTGATAAAGGTAGGCTGTGACTACATGTCTGAATTTCTGATTTGTTATTATATCAATCTTGATTTATTGCTTTGTTAATTCTAGCATAAAAAAATCCATGGTATCATTTCAGAGAAGCAGTGTAACCATGGCAACAGGATATTTCCTAAAAGAAACGTCAGAATAATTTCTAAAAATAATCATTTTTTTATTAGATGATACTTTGCTTTTCAACTTGATTCATGGGTGAGGGATGATCCAATGTGTACTGTACAATATGTCAGACATGCAAAGACACAAACACTAAAACACACTTTAACTAAGAAAACAGAGAGAATTAAATAAAAAGATTAGATTATATCAGCACAGGATTATTAGCTAACAAGTAAAAAACAATGAATTAGGATATCTGTATGGCTTTCTGTCATATATTTTAGTTCAGAAAAACATACACTCTCCTATCCAAACAGAGAGTCCACGGTTTCATGTGTCTGTAAGTATATTTATTATTTTAGCACGTAAAAGCCAGCAAGCTTCTTTTTGTAAAATTTTTTTGCTTGAAAAGTATGCTTGTGCTATCTTTCATGCAGCTTGGTTTTGTTTGAATTAATTCAGATCCACCCCTATAGTTTTAGTGTCTCTTGAGTGTCCATATATTATTGGTGCCAAGGCCAAGTGGTTATAATCTCACAAAAGAGCAAAACTACTAGTAAACTTGACTGGGTATAATGTAAAGAACATTCTGTGAAAAGAAAACTTGATATCTTGATGTAAATAACTAAGATCAGACTGGTTTAGACTGGATTTCACAGACAGATAAAAATCCCAGGAAGAGTGTGTGATCTCTGCGTGAGCCACGGCTGGACCAACACTCACCTGTTTTCATCATCTCAAAGTCACCTTCGTATTTCTCCAGACGAGGGCTGACGTGAACTTTGACCTCTAATAAGGGTCATAAATGATAATATACAAAAAAGATAAGGGCAGAGAATGATAAAAGTAAGAAACAGGAGTGAGGAAGAGAGAAACAGGTGAGAAGATGTATAGGAATGTGCTAGATGCTTCAAGACTAACCAGCAACATCCTAAGGTACAAAAACTTTTGAATTTGTTTTTAGGGATTTAAAAAGGATTTCATTGTACCCGAATTGCTGTTGTTGTCACATTGCAAAATTCAAATCATCACTCAAAACAGTACTAAAAACAAAGAAGAAAAACCATGTACCCTACAATCAACTTATATGCACACCCCAAACTTGCTTCATCATCATGGATTACTCAAACAGAATACTACACTGTAAAAAACATATTGTGAAATTCACAGTAATTAACTGGCAGCAATTGACAAGTAACTTACTTTAGAAAAAGCACAGTAAGTTACTTGTCAATTGCTGCCAGTTAACTACTGTGTTTTTTTTCTATAGTAAGTTACTTGTCAATTGCTGCCAGTTAAATACTGTGATTTTGCCGTATTGTAAGTTACTTGTCAATGGCTGCCGGTTAACTACTGTGATTTTTCCGTACAGTAAGTTACTTGTCAATGGCTGCCAGTTAAATACTGTGATTTCTTTTCCACAGTAAGTTACTTGTCAATGGCTGCCAGTTAACTACTGTGATTTCTTTTCTACAGTAAATTACTATTGTCAATGGCTGCCAGGTAACTACTGTGATTTTTTTCCACAGTAATTTACTGGCAGACATTGACAAGTAACTAAGCAGAGATTATATGTTTTTAATATATAGTCCATTGTGGTTTTCCCTACAGCATTTGATTGGTTAGTTATTTTCTGTAAACATTCATCAATGTTAAAATAAAGTTGTAATGGCCAGCCTTAAAGGTTGAGTTACAATTATTTAAAAACTCAAGACTGTTAAAAGAAGGAAATACAAAAAAACAAATCTAAAACAATATAAAAGTCCAAGCGTGTTAAAAGTCCAAATGTGCAAAGTTTCCACTGTGTATATAAAATCCAAGAAAGTGATATCCAAAGTCCATAAAACGTAACTGGACAGGTACGCCCAAATACACATACTCCACACACCAGCAACCGCTTGTTTTAGCTATAGCGTCAGCTAACCATGTGCTCCTGCTCCTTCCTTTTATACAAAGTTCCATGTCATGTGACCCCTCACATGACAACCAGACGAAGCAAAATAAAAGACATACACACATAAAATAGCAAAAGGATAAAATGGCAAAGAAAACATGTAAAACTAATTTAAACTCAAATATACATAAGTCACAATATAATGAGTGGTAAAACATGTATCTTGTGTGATCATGTCACAACGTTAATGATCTAATTTAAATATGCTAAATTACAAAACAATACAATAAGTTTTCTGATTTGAGGGAAAATGCTACTGTTTCACAAATACGTACTAAATTATTTTTTTATTTTTTACAGTCAAATACATTCAAGAAATGCATGCTAACATTTGTAAAATAAAATTTTAATTTGGATGAAAAAGTATGAATTCCCAAGAAATGTATCTAAAAACATCTTAAACTTTTGTTACAATCTAAAAATAACTAAATATAATTCAGTACAATCTGTAAATAAAACAAAATAATTAATTATCAATCAAATGTACACTAAGTAAACTGTAAGTTTCCTCCAATTCTTATTAAACACAATATTACTGTGAAGTATAATAACTGAAATGCAAAACAAATTTATGTCTACAATATTTTCACTCCAAAATAAATAGTTCTAGTGCACAACACAACCATTGATTCTAAAAATGATTCTAAGTTCAGAATCCTAATTTTACAGTGTATAAGTAACATTAAAATATGCCCAAAAAGGTCAGTAAAACCATACCACAACAGACAATGTTAAGAGATTGAAAAGCTATTTTCATTTAAATTGCTAGTAATCTACTGGATCCTACAGTATGAATACACATATTTACAAGATTTATTAAAAGTTAGAATTTATGTTTTAATTCTATTCAACATGCTTAAACACATTATTGTTTAATTTACATTAAACGTGCCTGTATTGACATTTAAGTACGAAATAATATCAGCTTTGAGTGGACTAGTTATCAGATGTTTAAGTGAATCATCAAAACGTGACTCCAAACAATGGACCTTTTCCTATAGATTATGTATCATATATGTGAACAAAGTTATTTATTAAGTTATTTATACACACTTCACTTTGATGAAACTGTGCAATTTTATTTTCTGTGTGCAGGTTTAGCCACTGGTAAAACTCTAATGGGCATGACTGCTCTCCATTCAGAGGCTTATGTGTTTTCATGTCTCACCAGCATATGGCCAAGATGATTTCAGTGTAATACTGTTTAAAGTATCTATTAGCCTACCATGTGTATTTTCTCTAAAATTAAATATTTTAGCAGCAAAAGAAGTCACAGAAGAAGAAGCTAAGCAAGTTAACCCACAAACAAAGAAGAAACAGCAACTTGTTGTGTATAATTTGAGAAGACCAGTAATGATGGAAGTAAATAAACAGCGACTTTTGATGCAGTTTGAGTTAAATCACTTCTCAACATGGCTCATCTTTGTTTTCACCGTCACAAACGGAAATACCTATGACGCAGTTTTTTTTTACCTGACGGGAGGGGTTCTGGTGGACCAATCACAGCGCTTGCGGTCCGCGTAGATCTGACGCACTGTTAAAAATTTTGTGAGGTGCGCGTCAGGCCTCGCAGAGCTACGGACCTACGCACGACTATAAATCGCCCTTTAAACTGACATACTGGGTGCATCCCAATTCAGGGGCTGTGGCCTTCCAAGGCCGTATCTGAAGGCAAATGACATCACCGGGCTGTTACGAGGGCTGTCACAATTCGAAGGCTCATTCATATAAAAGCCTCTTACTGTGGCCTTTTCCCCACTGAAACCGAGTTAGGGCTGTAACACTATAGCTTGTCCCATTAAAAAGACCTGCCTGATTATGCATCAAAAATCATAATCATTCAAAATAAAACAAAATCATTCAAAATCATTCAAAATATTCTTTATTATCATGAAAATACCTGAAACTATTTGAAGAACAGCAATATAAATATTCCTGTAGACATTTCCAGGAACAGCGTTTGCAATGCTAGCCTACTTCTTCTGTGGCACAAAGGGAGTTTCTGCACGAGAGCGCCCCCTGGCTTTTGGATGTGGCGGCATTTCACCGTAATTCATGCAAATTCATTAATTGACAAAACGCGCATTTGCACGATAAATCGTTACAGCCCTACCGAGGATCCATAGATGTATCCTTCACAGCCTTGGCTATCCCAAAATTCAATATGAAGTCTGGGTATTTTGAAATAAACATTCAAAACTGTAGTTAAATAAAAGTGTATATTTTGCTAATTAAAGGTCCTTGTGTCTGTTTTACTATTATAAATGATGTTTTAGTGATGTAAATTAATATTATTGCTGCAATGTTGTGTGTTGCGTTTTGCTTTTGTATATTTCTAAGGTTGGTGAATTTTACATACTGTTGGATTGTTTAATCTGCATCAATGTGTTATATTTTCTAAAGTAAAATAAAAAAATCTGCCACCATATTTATTTTTAAAAGTCTGGTCTCAGCTTTTGTGTCCCAGTGACAAGCGTAGTGGGCGGGAAAAGCAAGTGATGTAGGCTAGACCGTCTCATTTCATTTCACTTCGTGGCGTTTAGAGGCTGCTGCCTTCAAATATTGAGCCTTGCCTTCAAAGTCCGCGGCCTTTTAAAGGATCCAGACCCTGAATTGGGATGCACCCTTAGTTTGTTCAAACTAAACCAGTGCTCACACAGCAGTCATTGGCCAGTTTACTGAATGACAGTCATATTAACCAATTATACTCAAAGCAACATGACGAGTCAGCCAATACAATTTGGTAACACTTTTTTTTCGATAGTCCACTTTAGACGTTTTACTAATTATAAGTAACTTTGCAACTATTTATCCTACCAATATTTACCGTATTAGTAGACTGTCTGCTTAATATCTATTCACACTTTATTGTGATGATCCCTCAACAGACATTCAACTGACTATAAGTATCTTTGCAGGTGCATGTCAACTTATTCCACTAACCCTAACCTCTTCCCTAACCCTAACAGTCTACTAATACTCTAAGGACAGTTAGACAGTTAGTTGAGATATAGTTGCAAATTAGTGAAAGTTGGTTGACATAGTTGAAAACTTATTTATAGTTGTATAAGTATTAAGTGTAACCTACAATTTATTTTAGTGTGGTAGCATATTTAATGGAATGTTGTGTGTACCATATTGTAGACAAAACAATAATCATAGTGAACTTTCTCCTTTAAAGAAATAGAAAATAAATCTAATTTGTCATTATAGCATAATACTCAAATATAATATAATAAATATACTTTAAAATGTATTCCCAACAAAGATTATTGAAGAAATAATTTTCTTCAATTTATTTTGTGTATCCTGAATAAGATTAGACATCAGCATGTTGCTAACAAAAATTGTTGTTGACTGGACTTAAATACATTTACAGAATGTAAAATGTGCTGCTGTAACACATCATGAAGTTTGATTTCTCAGAGTTTTTAAAAATAAAAGAAAATCGGGTTTAAATGTCAGGAGTTCCTGTCGGGATGAAAGTAACACTTGTTACTCTTCTACCACTGCCAATAAATACTGTTGCATTATGTTGAAAATGTATTTGTTTTTTTATTTGATTTAATTTTATTGTTATCTTGTTCTGTTCTCTTACTTTTGAGCCACCTGTGTGTTACTTTCGTCCCAGCTGACAGAGTCTAAGGCCATTTTGTTTCCAAAATTTCACCTGGAATTCATAGTCCAAACTTGAGTTACTGATCACAGCAAAAATATATCTGTCTAAAACTTTATCTTTTAAAATTAAGTTTTGCTCACCCCTACTGTGAGTCTCTACAGTACAATGTTGGTTACTGTGAGTCTCTACAGTACATTGCTGGTTACTGTGAATCTTTGCAGGATATTTTATTTACTGTGATTTTCTACAGCACATACCTTTTTACTGTGATTTTTACAGTTTTAAAACACTACTGTGATTTCACACTGAATGCACTGTAATCCACTGTGAACTTTATTACAGTTATTTGCTGTGCATGAACACAGTTAATTACTGTAGATTTCACAAGCATTTTTTACAGTGTATTTTCTAAACACTACACAGGGGAAAAGCTTATCCCTTAAAAGACTGCTTAAATGCTTTCTCCATTTATTAAGATGGTACAGGAGTTTGGTTGCAGTGTATTTTGCAGTACATGCAATTGCGGTTTACTTACAATGTACTTACCCAAAAAATACTGGTATCTACATATGAGGAGCTCAGATGCAAAAGCCTCCAAACTACAACTCCGTCAAAATTTTTTATAATGATATTAATCGGATGCTCCCGGCATGTGTTATACGTTCATCAAATACTTTTGCCTCAAATCTGCTTAATCCCAGCCTCAGGCCATTCAAAATTCCAGTTTGTTGGCAAAATCCATTAAGAGTCTGATAGAAAATGCTAATTTACAAGAAAATATGTCAGAGGCACTTAGAGGGTTTTGCATCTGAGCTCTTCGTATACATTATATGGGTTAGAGTTAGGTTTTGGGTTAGGTTCCAGGTTGGTCACTAGATATCACACAGTTACACAGGTAGTACATTCAATAGTATGTACATGACTGTAAAAAATAAAGTGCTAGCCAAAGTTTCCAAAATTTCAAACGCATGTTACCTTTAACAGAGTCTGTCACCACCTGCAGAAAGGAGAGAGAGAGAGAGAGAGAGAGTGTGTGTGTGTGTTTTACTTAAAATGTGTCTATTTATATAAAAAAAGGTAACACTTCATTATAACTGTCATTAAGTGTCATTTGTTTATGTCATTTTTAATGCAAAGATGACATTGCTTGAGATGTCTTTGTTATGACAACAAATATAAACCAATACGCACAACCGGCGCAATGTCTCTGAACAGGTTCACGCCCACTTTTGGGGGAAAACAAACTAGACCTCCTATTGACTTTCATACAAAATAGCGGAATAAAGCAACGTTCGTACACACCCGGCAGGCGTAAATAACTTAAGAAATCACTCAGATTAAACATGACGAGTAATTATCTGTCCACCCTGCCTGCCATTGAGCGCGAAAGATACATTAACACATTTAATTTGGTCATTATAAAAACATGTCTCTTTCATTCTCACAGCGTCAAATTTGTGTAACAACGCTTCCCATTGGCCAGAGGTGTCTTACCCGGATATTTACTCGTACCTCATTGGGTCAACAGGGAAGACAGTAAATGATTTTACTTCGTATTTGAAAGTTACTTCGTATTTATATATTATGTCTTTATATTTAGAGACCTGAGTAAACTTTTCCGTCCAGCCATACAACTAACTGGCTTAGCAATATATTTCCAGCAATCACTGGATGGCGTTGTTACACAAATTTGACGCTGTGAGAATGAAAGGGACATGTTTTTATATTGACCAAATTAAATGTGTCAATGTATCTTTTGCGCTCTATAGCAGGCAGGGTCGACAGATAAATACTCGACATGTTTAATCTGAGTGATTTCTTAAGTTATTTACGCCTGCCGGCTGTGTACAAACGTTGCTTTGTTCCGCTATTTTGTATGGAAGTCAATGGGAAGTCTGGTTTGTTTTCCCCCAAAAAGGGACGGTGACGAAATTTACAGTCAAGTTCCCGGATGTGCCGGTAGTCTGTATACATCATAACTTGTCATGAAAACTTGACATTACCAAGACAACATAACTGACCACTTTTTACCAGCAATACAAATTGAATTTGTCATTTAAATGTCATTAAGTGTTAATACTCTGTCAAATAGTTTTATAACAACATCATGAATATTTTTCTTGACCTCAACTACAGTGATACAAATACAGTAGAATTTGTCATTAAAATGTCATTAAGTGTTAATACTCTGTCAAATAGTTTTATAACAACATCATGAATATTCTTCAGATAATAAAGTTTTTTTAAGTTTCCTCCAGGTGATTAAGAAATAAAATCAAACATTCAATAATAATAATTAAAATTGATAAAATTATATTTTATTGCATTTGAAGACAGATTCACCTAAAATTAAATGAAAACAGTACAATAATAGGTTAAGCCATGCAGCGTTGGGTCCATATCGCTGGAAAACAGTTAATTACATTAAAGGAATTAAATGTTTTGTTAGTTTTTTCTTCTATATTAGAAAATTTCAGAACCCTCTGTGTGAGGAAGAACAAGTTCTGTTAGTTGTACCACTGTTGAGGTCAAGAAAAATATTCATGATGCTGTTAGAAAACTATTTGACAGCGTATTAACACTTAATGACATTTAAATGACAGTTTAAGGTAATGTTAACCCATATAGCTAGGTAGTTTCTTAAGTTTGATCATTATTCTGCTATGTCATGTTTATGACAGATTTATGATAAGTTATGATGTATTGGTTTATGTCAAGTTGTCATAACAAATACAATTCAAACAATGTCATCTTTACATTAAAAAATGACATAATTAAACAAATGACACTTAATGACAGTTGTCATAAATGTGCACAAAATCTCCTTTATGTTCATGACAAGTGTCATGTCATGATTATGAAGGTGTCATGTCAGTCTTATGCACACACCTTCAAGTAAAGTGTTACCAAAAAACTTCATGCATTTGATTATAAAATATCTAAATAAATACATATATAAAAAACAATGCATTTCTTACAAGAAACAATTTTACAGATATTTTGTTTATTTTAGTCCTTTACACTCTGTTTAAATAAGCCAGCATACATTAATTAAAATCCAGTGTTTGGGTTTGTCTATATTTAACAAACCTGCACGAATTAAAAACAACCCAGCATTTTAAAGTTTAAATTTGATAAGGTTATGCTTTCATGTCTTGAAAATATATTTCAAAATCAATATAGCTTGTCTAGCTGTCCTTATTATGTAACACCCTCTTCATGACATACTGACCAGCACAGAAAAGGCCAATGAGAGAAACGAAGGAGATTTTCAGCAGCATCTTTACTGTTACTATGGTTTTAACTCTGAAAGTGGTGAAGAATTCAGCAAACTAAAGCATTCGTTGAAGGCAACAATCCGTCAGTCCCAATTCTTTAGTACATGCATGGCTGCACTGTTAGCAATGAGATCCATCGCTTCCCTTAATCAAAATGGCTTTTGTGTGGCGGGACATGAGATTGTACCCCATTGTGCCAGGCTTGAAAGATTTAATCGCAGCCTGCCGCCCACCCTGGTGTTAAGTTGATGTGTGTGTTTGAAGGTCTTAACTTACCTTTGTTTCAATTATACTGGTGATGTCTTCCTGTACCGCATCTGACAGGTTCTCTTTGGTGGATGTTGCAGACACACCCGTCTCTAGCTCCTCCAGCTCTTTCTCCAGTCTGTGAGAGAGATTAGAAACTGTTCTTTTAAAACACACATAAACAAATGTCTCAAATTTCGATGATTGACATTTGGAGACATTTGGAAACAGAACCTCTAAAGCAGAGCTCCCAAACTGGGGTTCGTGAACCCTGGTGGCTCGTGGGGATTTGCAAGGGGTTCGTGAGTTGATGAAAAATGTATCAATTACAATTAAATCATAAAATGTAAATAAATAACTGTCAAATTAAAAAAATCTTATTACTAAATATTAAACGACGCCCCTTTGAATTATTCCACAATAATGCACACCCAAGGTAGTTATGCGGCACTACGCAAACCGTTACACCGCAAGCATACATTACTTTCAATTATTACACTTATGCTTATTTGGAGACATTGGACATGTCAAGTGTGCATTTATTTAAAAAAATGCATACACGTGAAAAATTTCTCAACCAATCAGAATAAAGCATACAACAGCACCATGGTTGAACAGGTTATAATAAAAATAACTGCAATACTACTGATAAAAATAAATGTTTTTGAACTTAAACATGCAAATGTGCTATAAAATATTTACTTAAAGGGATAGTTCACCTTAAAATTAATATTCTGTTGTCATTTACTCATCCTCATGTTGTTCTAAACCTGTATGAATTTCTTTTTTCTGATACATATAGAATATTTTGGAAGTATTGTGATAAATGATGAAGATATTTTGATAAATGATGGTAAGCACACAGTTGACAGGACCAGAGTTGTATAGTACTTACTTAAGTATGTTTACCTTCTACATAAAAGAAAACATTTTCAATAATTCGTATTTTATTAGTGTTTTTCTTTGGAAAACATACATTCCAAAACATATTATCATAATTTTTACTCCACTACATTTCATAATTTCAAGTTTTTGGTTTATATTTAATATTTAAGTACATTAAACATCTAGTAATTTTTTGTACTTTTACTTAAGTAAAAAATTTTTCGTACTTCTACTCAAGAAAGTAAAAGTACAAAATTTTTATGTAATTAGGCATTAAATCAATTTTAATATGCAATATAAAAGGAATATTATGATTCTATGCTTTAGAATGTAGTGAACATTTTTTTAGTAAAGAAAAGTAATTTTTTTCCCAAGACAAACACTCTGATAAAGCACAGATGCTTGCAAAATGTAACTAAAATACTAAAGTATTACCCCCCTAGAAATTTTACGTTCCCATAACGTTCTCAGAACGACCCTGATGGTGTTAAGGACGTTGCCCAGTAAAGTTCCCAGAACGTTATGAGACGGACGTGTTGTGGAGTTCCCTAAAGGGTTGGAGGACGTTATTTGGCAGACCTCCACGGAACATTCAGGACGTTCTGGAAATGTTAAGGGGACCAAATTTTATGTACACTTTACGTTCCCATAATGTTCTTAGAACGACCCTGCTGGTGTTAAGGACGTTGCCCAGTAAAGTTCCCAGAACGTTATGAGACGGACGTGTTGTGGAGTTCCCTAAAGGGCTGGAGGACGTTATTTGGCAGACCTCCACGGAACATTCAGGACGTTCTGGAAATGTTAAGGGGACCATATTTTATGTACACTTTACGTTCCCATAATGTTCTTAGAACGACCCTGCTGGTGTTAAGGACGTTGCCCAGTAAAGTTCCCAGAACATTCCGAGATGGACGTGATGTGGAGTTCTTTAAAAGGTTGAAGGACGTTATTTGGCAGACCTTCACGGAACATTCAGGACGTTCTGGAAATGTTAAGGGGACCATATTTTATGTACACTTTACGTTCCCATAATGTTCTTAGAACGACCACACTGGTGTTAAGGACGTTGCCCAGTAAAGTTCCCAGAACGTTATGAGACAAACGTGTTGTGGAGTTCTTTAAAAGGGTGAAGGACGTTATTTGGCAGACCTTCACGGAACATTTAGGACGTTCAGAAAATGTTAAGGGAACCATATTTTATGTAGAAATGTTATGTTCCCGGAACGACCCCACTGGTGTTAAGGACATTGCCTAGTAAAGTTCCCAGAACATTTAAGACAGAAAATAGCCATAACTCAAACAATATATAATTATACTGTGAAATTGATACGGTTGGTGTGGTGGAAGATAAAGGAGGAGATGGAGATCATGATGAATCCAAAATGATAATCTTTAATTAATATAAAACAAGGAACATGGAAACTGGTACAGCAAAACACACAACACATCACTATAAACAAGAACTGACCTAGACAAACGGAAAAGTGGGGTATTTAGACAATGGAGTGATGAGGGGGATGACTGTCAGGTGAGGATAATAACAAACACAGTTCAGGTGAGAGAGTGAAAAGGATTATGGGAAATGAAGTCCAAATGGATGATGAACGGGGAAACATGGAGAAACAAGCAGGAACAAATTGGGACTGTGACAAAAATGTATCATTGAAAAACACAGAAAATAATTGAAGTGAGATTACAGGGAAAACAAATAGAAGGTCAAAATCTGGCAAATTAACAGAAAGATAATAAAAACAAATAAATAGCCAAAAAATACAAGAATAACATAAAAGCTAACAAAAACCCACATTAATTAAATTGTTTAAAACAATAAAGATGCAATTAAAACAAAACATTTACAGTTGGAGTGCATAACATGTAATAACAGATTTCAATATACAACAACTGGTTAAATAAAATTTAAAAATAACCCACAAAATATTAAATTTATGTTTACAGATGTGCAAATGTGTATTAGATATATAAATGTAAAAAAATAACACCATGCAATAAGGTCACAAGCTTGATAAACATCAACCTTTAGGAACTTCAATCTCCAGGTCTGGAGCCTGCAGAATAAGAGCATACAAATACAAATCCAGTTAAAAATACATTTACATAAAATGCATAAGTAAGGGCAAAAACACATATTACAAAACATCACAAATCCAAGAACTTTTTTTAACGTTCAAATCGAGATGTGAAAAAATATGTTGGAAGATGTCAGACTTCCAAAAAGATTTTCAAATTACCAACTTAAAGAAAAAAGCAATTACAAACTACAAAAATGTTAAGCTCCAAAACTTGTTGGTCAAGTATTTTTTATTGCTGCTTCATTATTTGCCATTATTCTTTACTACTTTAAACAATCCAAGCCCCAGTACCTGAAACATTTTTAAAACATGCTATCACTTTTAAACCAAAACACTTGTGCTTTTGTATCTAATACTAATATTAGGCAAATTAACCCATACAAGAAATTACCTCATACAAAATTTAACAAATTCAATACATTCAATATTGTAATTTAAATCAAATTACACAAAGATAAATAATGAACATGACTGTTATGTTTTTAAATAGTGTATTAAAGTTACACCTTCTTTACCCAGATTGCAGGAAGATACACTTCTTCAGGTTTGACAATGTGTGGTACATGACTTCTGCAAACAAAGCACAATAATCATTACATTTTTTTTTGTAAAAAAAAAAAGTAAAATAAATGGGTAAGACAAACACTAATTTATGATTCTTAGGTATTAAATTCCTTTACAAAAGTATTTCCAAAAAGTGTCGATTTTTTTGTTTTGTACACAAAACATTTGATCTTCGGTTGGCTTCTTTGTGGGCTGAGCATTAATTAATTTTGTAAAGATCGAACATCTTAAAGATTTTTTTAACATCCTCTTTATTAAAATTGTTTAGCTCACTGTAAGCCTGCATGTTTATCGTTATACTTTAAATGGCAAATAAGAATATATAGCCTAACATAGAAATAAAAAACATCACAGAAAAGAATAGCAAATAAACAGAAAAAACATTCATGTAACTCGCTGTAGAACAACTAGTTAAATCTATGTAGGTTTAAAAAGAAAAGTATCTTAACTTACCTTACAGTATTATATAAAGACAAAACAAAGATCACGCGTCGTCAAGTGTGGCAGTTTGAATTTCATGCGACTTCCGGGTCCTTTTGTAAGCTGTAGCATTATGGGTAAGGTAGTCCTTTTCATAAAGCGGATTGAACGCTGTTGCTGGTAACGGACTACTGTTTCCAAGATGCATTGCCTTCTACATCATCATATTCAGAGAGTACAACATAATTCATATTAGTATAGTATTACTTACTAGTATTTTTGTGCTTGTTAACACAATTTAATGTAAAGTCTTATTTAATTGCTATTTGTCTTTGTCTGATGTAGGATAGTGCAGACTGAATCACTCGTTTATTTTTCTTCATTCTGAAATCATTTATTTATTACTTTGTTTGTATGGTCCACTGCACATTGACACATCCTTTGTATTAACTGCCTATAAAAATAAAATGCTCTAACTGTAATTTCATATTTTGTCCTCCTAGTGATATCAGGAACATTATTAAATGACCAACAGAGGACCATGTGAGAACATTCTAATAATGTTCCAAATGTCCTCTTTGTAACGTTGCCATGTGACCACAGAATAACCAATATGGGACGTCCCCCTAAAGTCATATCTGGAACATTATTATATGACCAACAGAGGACCATGTAGGATGGTTCTGTAAATGTTCCAAATGTCCTCTCTGTAACGTTCTTATGTGACCACAGGATAACCAACATGGAACGTCCCGCTACAGTCATATTGGGAACGTTATGATATAACCAAAATAGTACCATGTGGGAATGTTCTGTTAATGTCTCAGGTGTCCTCTCTGTAACGTTCTTATGTGACCACAGGATAACCAATATGGAACGTCTTCCTACAGTCATATCAGGAACGTTATGATATGACCAAAATAGTACCATGTGGGAATGTTCTGTTAATGTCTCAGGTGTCCTCTCTGTAACGTTCTTATGTGACCACAGGATAACCAATATGGAACGTCTTCCTACAGTCATATCGGGAATGTTTTTATCTGACCAAAATAGTACCATGTGGGAATGTTCTGTAAATGTTTCAGGTGTCCTCTCTGTAACGTTCTTATGTGACCACAGGATAACCAATATGGAACGTCTTCCTACAGTCATATCAGGAACGTTATGATATGACCAAAATAGTATCATGTGGGAATGTTCTGTTGAGGTTCCAAATGTCCTCTCTGTAACGTTCTTATGTGACCACAGGATAACCAATATGGAACGTCTTCCTACAGTCATATCGGGAATGTTTTTATCTGACCAAAATAGTACCATGTGGGAATGTTCTGTAAATGTTTCAGGTGTCCTCTCTGTAACGTTCTTATGTGACCACAGGATAACCAATATGGAACGTCTTCCTACAGTCATATCAGGAACGTTATGATATGACCAAAATAGTATCATGTGGGAATGTTCTGTTGAGGTTCCAAATGTCCTCTCTGTAACGTTCTTATGTGACCACAGGATAACCAATATGGAACGTCTTCCTACAGTCATATGAGGAACGTTTTTATCTGACCAAAATAGTAACATGTGGGAATGTTCTGTAAATGTTTCAGGTGTCCTCTCTGTAACGTTCTTATGTGACCACAGGATAACCAATATGGAACGTCTTCCTACAGTCATATCAGGAACGTTATGATATGACCAAAATAGTATCATGTGGGAATGTTCTGTTGAGGTTCCAAATGTCCTCTCTGTAACGTTCTTATGTGACCACAGGATAACCAATATGGAACGTCTTCCTACAGTCATATCAGGAACGTTATGATATGACCAAAATAGTATCATGTGGGAATGTTCTGTTGAGATTCCAAATGTCCTCTCTGTAACGTTCTTATGTGACCACAGGATAACCAATATGGAACGTCTTCCTACAGTCATATCAGGAACGTTATGATATGACCAAAATAGTATCATGTGGGAATGTTCTGTTGAGGTTCCAAATGTCCTCTCTGTAACGTTCTTATGTGACCACAGGATAACCAATATGGAACGTCTTCCTACAGTCATATCGGGAACGTTTTTATCTGACCAAAATAGTACCATATGGGAATGTTCTGTTAATGTCTCAGGCGTCCCCCTAAAGTCACATAAGGAACCTTGAACTGCAAGACTTTTATAACCAACAAAGGACGTTTTAGGAAGGTACCTAATGTTCTCTAAAGGTTCAGGTCTTTTCATCCTCTTTAGAGAACTTTAAGGGAACGTTGCAAAAGGTCGTGAGAACGTCACCTTCTACGTGGGTATACACCTCTGGACAGGACCCATTAAATTCCATCTCAATTACATTTTATTCCTACTATGGAAGTCAATGGTCACTATCTGCTGTGTGTTAACTGTACCATCATTTCTCAAAATATCTTCTTTTGTGTTCATCAGAAAAAAAAAATTCATACATGTTAAGAACAACATAAGGATGAGTAAATTATGACAGAATTGTCATTTTAGTGAACTATCCCTTTAAAATCGCAAGGGGTGCTTCAAGTAAATAATATAGGTCAAGGGGTTTCTAGACCATTTCCATGTTCTGCATCTCAGATTGCTCTTCTAAGAAAAAGACCCACAAAATGTCCCAATTCTTATCAAATTTAAGCCAAATTATCTGCAATATGCAATTCACATTACTTTCTTTATGTTAACAATTATCTCATCTTTTTTTGAATTACTTATCCAGAGTCAGTAGAATCGGTAGAAATAAGGATCAGTTCTCACATATCTAACATTTGATTATTTTCATAGGCATGGTATGAGCTTTCCTGGCAATGCTTTCTTTGTATTACTCAGTGTTTGGCATGCCAGCATTGCCTGAAGCAGAGATTTAATGAGAGGATGGAGAACCAGACTGACCTGCCAGCTAGCAATAAGACGAATGTCACTTTTTCACCATCAGAATAAACAAGTCAGATAAGAAATGTCATATCCAATAGTTTCAAGCTACACAGCATGGACTAACAGATCCCACGTTAGGGACTGGACTGATAAAGCCTGATATCACAGGGTGTGTTTAAATGAATAGCCCTTCTTAGTGGCTCCTTTAAATTGATGTACAAAACAATACCTAAAGTCCAAAATCCCTGGTGATTAATTCATTAGTTGTCTCTGAAGCTCTGATGTGAAAATCTGTAGTGGTTACCTCATTATAGTTTCTTCAAGGCCTCTAGTTTTGGCTTCGTCCTCACGAAGCTGCTTTGTAGTTTCATCTTCTTCCGGTCCTGCAGTGGGAGCACCATCCAGCAACCATCTTTCCCTTAGTGACTTTGACTACAAGAACAAACAGAAATATGAAATTATATTACTGTAAACAGTATACTGTACATACTGTACAGAATAGTGTATACTAAAATGCAATATGACGAAAGAAATATAAATTGCAGTTTTCTGTAGAAAAATCAGACTGACAAAATCACAACTGGTTACCAAAAACAATAGACAATAGTGGATGATTTATAGCGTTAGGGCTAGGTGTTTGCAACCAATTGTGATTCGTCTTTCTTTATAGGGTTTCAATTCGATTTAGTCCAATATTTGATTAAAACTGTAAGGTTTTGCATACATGGAATTTATTTGGTGCGCTGTCACTTTAAGACCTACATGTAATGCTTGGACCCACCCAATATATGGTTACGCATGTGTTTACTTACTGCATTGTTCACATTTACACAACATACTATGTTTACGAGAATAATCACAACATTTTAAAATCATTTAGTGTAGATATGTCCATTTAAGTGCAAAGAAACGTGAAACCAGTATTTGCGGGCTGTCTGAAGCCTTAAAGGGACACTTTGTTTCAAAATAGGCTCATTTTCCAGCTCCCCTAGAGTTAAACATCTGATTTTACCATTTTGGAATCCATTCAGCTGATCTCTGGGTCTGGCGGTACCACTTTTAGCATAGCTTAGCATAATTCATTGAATCTGATTAGACCATTAGCATTGCGCAAAAAAATAACCAAAGATTTTCAATATTTTTCCTATTTAAAACTTGACTCTTTTGTAATTACATTGTGTACTAAGACCGACTGAAAAAATAAAAAGTTGTGATTTTCTAGGCAGATATGGCTAGGAACTACTCATTCCGACGTAATAATCAAGGACTATTGAAAGTAACCAAGGGGACTATTTTTGGGCGCTGCGTAATATCAATGCGCCTGCGGCTGTAGGGACGAAATGCGCTCTGTAGAGCAGTTTTCTGTTTAGGGCTACTGTAGATGACTGTGATTTCAATGTAAGGAGACCCACGGAGTATAGATAAAATAGTCTAAGGTAAAAAAAACAATACAGTTAAATACGTAAACACCACTGATAATATATGTATATTATATTGTATTTCTGTCAAGAGATCCTTCTAAAAGTTACACATGGCACCTTTAAATTGAAAAGGCCTAAAACACGTGTAAATTTTACAAGTGACTGTCCCGAGCATCGTTCACGTTTGCCTCGAGCTATTATACAAGCAATACCTGAAGTAAAGCATGCACAAGCACGAATCGATTCAGGGATTCACACATCGTTTTTTTTTTGTTCTATTGAGGATCGATTAAAATCGCAAATAAATATTTTTTTATATAGCATGCCATAAAATATAGCAAATATTGAACTGAAGATAAATCTAAACCATGCATTAGAACAAGACAGATGGTCCACACATCGCCCAAAAGCCTTTTATTTCTCATTTTCCAGCCTTTGGATATCTCCTAAAAGAGATCATTACTAACCAAATAATCACTCTGTCCCTAAATTATTCAGATAATTGACACTAAAATCTAAGTGTTGGCACCAACACATACATTGCTCAGAGTTATTCTTTGAATTTTCTTTTTACTCTTAATAGCTTAAATTTGATATAAGTAGCCTTATACTGTTAGTGACAACATGGTAACTGGTTAACATTCAAAACCATAAAGAATGTGTGCCTATTCCCAACCCAACACCAGCAGTCACTGTGCTGAGCACAGTTACAATAAACCTGCAGGGTGCTGAAGATTTACTGGGGGGGTTAACAAACCTTTAACCAATCCAACATCACAGCTGACCCTTAAAAAGTAAGAGTTTTGCAGTAAGTGTTTTATTTATTATTATAAGATCACATCCAAAGTCAAAAGACAATATGTCATAAATTACATTTTGGGGTGTATTAGGACTAGCATAATGCAATACTGAATAAGAATGCAGTAAGAATGAGATTTTTAGCATTGGGGCTGTTGAGTTTGGATCTTTCAGTAAAACGCATGCATATTTGATATCAGCTTCAGCAAGTGCTTACAAAAACAACAAACTTAGAAATGTATGCATTGCACAGAGAAATATTCTGCATTATGAAAGTGTGTTTTATCTGGCAGTTGTCCATCCCCTAAAGGGCTTTTGGCATTCGCTTTCCAATGCACTGAAAGCTTAGGACATTTCAGCTGTTTCTAATCAAGCTTTTGAAGATGCCCATCTTGCCTCTTTCTCAAGTCCAATAATATTACAGTATTAGAGATTTATACATGCATGCACCAGTTTTTATGCATACCAGTTTTGTCCAAAGAATGAATGCTACTTTTGTATATATTTGTATATTTTGTACATATGAAGAGCTCAGATGCAAAAGCAGCTAAACGCCACCTCCATCAAAAGTAAGATAATCATATATGATCGAATGCTCTCAGCACATGTTATATGTTCATTAAATACTTTTGCTTCAAATCCGCTACATATACAATAGTGACCTGCATGTCTTTGGACTATGGGAGGAAAGACCAGTATGTAAACTCACACTGACACAGGGAAAACATGCAAACTTGTGTAACATTTGCAGAACTTGTGTTTGCAGGTTCTGTGTGGACTTTATTAAACCACACCTAACCAATCAGCATCATTAACTTCCTGATCCAATCACCCATGATACATCCTTTAATCAATCTGAACTGAATGAGCCAATCAAAACAAAGGAAACTTTGGAGCCAAAATACTTCGGTGTTAAGTTTACTCTCTTAGACAAAGAAAAAAGTAAAGATATCTAACATATTTTGTACATTTACATATAGTTCAGCAAAATTTGGCACGAGGACTGAAACCGCAGAGCTTCATGCCTCGCGTGGTTTGAATTGTTCTGTATTTGAGAAGAACACTGTAGTCCTTATCTCAGATGCACAAAAGCGTGCTCATATATCAGACAGCATGTGTTTTCAGAGCTAGAAGAGGCCCTCCAATAATTTAGCGGCCCACCATTCAATGGCCATTCATCTCTCTTTCTTTCACTGTTTTGCTGACTCTGAATGGAGGCTCCATAGAAACTGCTAATGAGGAGAGTTTGTGGATTTTATCTCTAAGCCGGCACCGCAAAGTCCCTTTCACTCGCAGCTGATCTGTAACACGTATAAGCTATGAAAACACAGAAAGATCTTCGAATTCATCTCAGTTTCCAAAAATAATTGCAAAAGCATCTAAATGCCACACTGAAAACATGTGAAATGCACTTAGAGGGTCTCTGAAACGTACACATCTTACAGTACAATCTGGCCCATTTGTCATACTAGAAATTACATAGTGTTCGTACAATACATACTTTATTCTACAACAATAGTACAAGTAGGATGATATTTCAAACATAGCCAGAGATAATAAAATGCTTTAAAACGTATACTAAAATTCAGAAAAATGGCTCTCTGAACCAAAACAATTGTGTATAGCTGACCTGGGGGCCACTGAGACAATACAACATATATTTAGCAGAGAGAACCGTTTCCCTTCACACACAAACAGGACGTCCTATCACCCCCCCATGGCAGATTCTTTTTCCTGTGTCTGACAGTGTTCTTGGCTCAGTCTGCACCCTTGAAGTAAGAAGAGGTGTCCAAAAAGACACCAAACAGCAGTGGACTGGACAGCACACCATTAATACAAAGCACCCATCTTATTATTATACTTCTAAAACTCAAATGGCTAAATGTCAAGTTAACAAAGTAATATACTAGCAAGAAAAAAGCTCGCAAAACAAGGCTGGATGTTAGTGTGCCACCTGTGCCAAAAACACAATAGTGCTATGGCTCAAAACACCTGTTCATATATTTACTGAGCTTATCATTGCATAGCACCGATTCCTCTGATTCAAATCCATTTATTTGTTTATTAATGTGGGTAATAAACATACAGTACAATACTGATAAAATACATACCTTGTGAGTCATTTTGGATAAAATAATTTGCCAAATGCATCAATATAAATGTATTTTACATCACATTGTGAATTACATAACATGCCCTTTGTGTTTTACCTTGAGGTGTTGAAGCTGTCGTCGATCATCCTCTAGTTGTCTTTTCTTGTTTTCTATTTCTGTCTGTCTTTTCCTTTTCTCCTATAAAAAGACACATTTTGGAGGCTTTGTTTTTACTTTTTGCAAGTTAACGTCTGCATTTCACTGATCTCAGAAAGTGAATGCTCATATTAACATGTAGACATTTTAATAATCAGTACCAGTGATACACGGGTTGATCCGAAATGAGCGAGTGATTGCGGTCACCCAGGTTACAAGTCATTCAAAAATATTTTTTATGATATTCGGGTCGCCGTCGTTTGGGTTGTTTGAAATAAAGATGCCAGTGAACTATTTTAAACAATACCTACTTTTAAAAAATGCGGGCCAAGAAGCGTGTCAGGTACACTATACATTTTTTTTTTGCGGTCCGAGATTCGGGGGGTTAGTTGAAAACGTCGCTCGGGTGCGGGTTGTTTATACATTGACCCGCGCATCACTGATCAGTACTTATTTTTTCTCAGACACAACTAAAACATTCTGGCTTTTGATGACTACAGCTTCAAGTGCTGTAAATGAACCCTCAAGAGACAAAAATGTGTATATGCTTTGTGTTTTTTAGAGTGTTTTCACATAAGTTGGTGCGCACCTTGGTGCAGCCTTGGAGCGCACCAAAATACATTGTATAATTTTTCAGTTAGTGCGGTCCATACACCATGTGACAACAGTCAGCGCTGTGATTGGTCTCTGACAGCTCTTACCGTCTCATGACCACCCCCACATTTCCACGACAACCAGCCTGACAGGGAGAGCGCAGCTATCAAGATATGGAGATAAACGATGCACGTCTTTGCTAAGTTTCTTTGCTTTAACGCGAAATTGCGTAGCTGTTCTATTAAAGGCTTTTTTCACGGAGCCGTTTGCTAAAACGCCCGTAATGTCACTATTTGTGTGTGGAGGACAGCTATGCATTTATAAAATCATCAGCTCAAACGTAAAGGAGACAGCGAATCTCTGCAATGGACCAGGATTGGCTTGTTTGTTGTTAACCCACAATATAACACCTAGCTTACGTCACGACGGAAGCCCAGTGGCTCAAACATGTGCAGAACTTCCTGTATTTGGTTTGGCCCGAGATCCAGCAGTGTTCACACCACATGTGGGTCACCCCAGAGTTCGGCGACAGCCGCTCCGAGACCACCTGTTTAGAGCGGTCTCGGAGCGGCCGTTTAGTGCGCACCCAAGTGTGGCTGTTGGGTTCACACTGACCCAAACGAACCGTACTCAGAGCGACACGTCATTTGGGCCGACCTAAAAAGTGTATATGTGAAAGCACCCTTAAAATGCCTTCTGGTTTCATGTGATAATAAGTCTTGTTAATTTTGTGTGTTTTAAGTCTATGGGCTCTATCTTACACCCGGCGCAATGTGTCTTCTGTGTCTGTTGTGAACCGCGTGTTTTCAAAGATGAACGGAGTTTGGACTGAGATGAGCATGAGTCATTAATGACATTATTTTCGTTTTAGGGTAAACTATATCTTTAATGAGTTTTTCCACAATATTTTTGACATCCCTATTCAAAAAATGTCAGGTGGTACAACCAATCATTGTCTATTCACCAGATAAGTTTTAATGCGCTCCCTGTGTCATGTTGGTTGTTTATTTATTTGATAGTGGGCTTTAAAATTATAATCCTGCAAATAGTATCATTAAACTAACAGTTGAGAACTATACATTTAAAAACAACTATTTAAAAAAGTATAATAACTATTAAAGACAACCTTAGCTTGCATTTATTAAAACTATTAGCACTTATAAAAATTATTAGCTAAATTATTAGCTTATTAAAATGATTTAGATTGATGTTCTAAGGGGCATTGATAGCAGTTGCACCCTTTGACTTTCTAGTTGCACCACCTGACCTCTGCAATGAATTTACATTTAACAGATTTCTACTTGGGATGCTTTCAGTTTTTGGCTGTGATTTCAAATTCCTAAATATATATTTTAATGTGTTGGATAAAAAAATCTAGTTTTACATTGGTTGTTCCACCTGACTGACACAGCCTGCCCATTATATAACATCCAAATTGTTGGACAAATGTTTTATCAATTATCCTAACATCTAAACAACTACTGATATTCGTGAAATTTGTTAATAGGAAAATTTTCGACCATAAAATAAGTATCTTATTTTTTATTTATTTTTTAATAATTTAAACAGTTCTCTTAAACTGCTAATTAGTACGGACAGTTGCCTCGCCTGCCATTTGGCAATCTTGAGATGCAATTGTTTTTATATTTATTATTAAAAAAACACAGAAAAATGTATGCAAACTTTCTAAGTTTTATAGAATAAAATGACACGTCATAAATGTATCAAGTTATTTATATAGTACATAATGTCAACAGACACAAAAATATGCATGTCATGTCATTGACCCACTGGATAATGAGTACACTAAAACCAGTTAAGCTACTGTAACACTACTTTAAAATGCATTTTAATGCAAGTTTATAGTGTCACTACTTGTAGTTTATTCCTAATGCTGGTAATGACATTAGACGGGACAGTTCTGTGAGTGTAAGTACATGTGAGTATAAGTATTCTGGTGGTGAGAGCAAAAAACTTAATCTTTGCTCATTTAACACACCAGAATGTATAGATTAAACATGACAGTATGGATGTTTTTTGAAAAAAATAAAACATTTATACAGTGATGTATGTCCTTTAGAAAAAGCTTGCTGGCTGGTTTAACTGTGCTGCTTTGCGCTTCAAAACACAGTTCCTAATGGCCAAAATTAATACTTAAGAAATAAATGTCATAATCCAACACTCTGGTGCATTTTAGACACAGAAAGCCAAACCATTTAACAAATCAGTTGTATAGGTAAAAATCTGTGACCCAGTTTGTGATTTATGAAATGGGTTCAATAGGTGGGTTTAGGATTGCCAGGGGAACATGTGGTGGGAGAATCTAACTTACTGCAATAGCCTGGAGCCGCTCCTGCTGTGAGACTGATTCTGACATCCTGTGGGAGAGAGAGAGAGAGAGAGAGAAGAGAGAGAGAGAGAGAGAGAGAGAGAGAGAGAGAGAGAGAGAGAGAGAGAGAGAAAGAATACATAAGACAACAATCGCATACAAATGACAGATTTATATCCTGTTCTGGCATCTTGACCTACTGTAAATATTTCTGCAAATTGAGAGGACTCACATTTCCAAAAATTTCACTGTAAAATTTCATAGTTATTAATGCTGGCTTCAAGTTATGTTGCAATGATGGTATTTATCGATTCAGTGCGCTTAAACGCCACCACAGTGTTGATATTACAGCAGTGTTTATATTACACCACACTGCTGATATTAAATGTTTTCTTTGATCCACATGTTTCAAGAAAATCAATGTTAGGTTTCATTAGAGAACAATTTTTTAATTGTTAATGTTGATACTAGTCCAATGTAGTTGACATCAGATGACATACTTTTGCCAAACTACACTTCCCATAATTCTTGATGAGAAAATCTTCAAACTTAATTCATCTTTGTTGCAATAGCACTTACAGGCACCCTGTCTTTGTCATGATATATTGTAGAGAAGAAATATGGCTTTCTCGTTGCTTTTGAACAATCTGGAAAAGTTTAGAAATTTGATCATAGAGGCAAAAATCTGTTACTAAAATCTGTTAAACATCTCTGAAAAAGGTCTGCCAAGATCCAGGTGATGTAGTGCGTATTTTTAAAAAGAAAGAAGGGAAAAGTTTAGAAAAATAAGAGCTTTCTGAGATTTCTATCATGCTGCGTTTGATTGAGCAAGAGAAAATATTCAGCTCTGCAAAAATTCCTCGTACGGTTTCTGCAAGCGATTCCAGGAAGAACATAAAACTGCTGTAGATCTTTGTTAAGGTTGACCACAGCATCTGAGGATTACAAAGAAAGATCTACTGTATGGACCACGCCAATATGAATATTCTCTCTAATGACAAATTAAATCTGTTTTTCAATTAGAAACATCTCATTTAACTCCTTCATATTTCATCAACACACACACAAAAGACCCTCCAGACAGTAAGATTGGCTTCCCACTGTTAGTCCTGTCTGCTGAAGGACGCAGCTGTGCCGGCGGGCCGTGTGCGGAGCTCTTGGAAGGTGAGGTGAGATTCCTTTAGGGAAAAGAAGAATGTGAGGACTGTTCCTCCGACCCACCACACTGACAGACAACTTACATCCCCCAAGACGAGTAAAACACAGCACCTGTACAAACAGCCTGTTCTGAATCAATGACACAGCAGCTAAGAGCAGAGAGAGAGAGAGAGAGAGTGATGCTAAATGACTCACTATATGCCAGAAATAGGTGATTATAAACAGTCTTATGGAGGGGAAATGTATAAAAAAAACTGTAAGATTAAGCTGATATATCACAAACATTTATTAAAGTTTCAAAAATGTTATTAGTCAAAACTCATCTTTGAGCATCATAAGAGGATATGTAATGTTTTACCTGTCACAGTAATTTCTATATGCTATATACCCTGGCTTTATTTAATATACTCGGATCCATGAATATGCAAATTAGTCCCCATCTCCACTCTTTCGCACCACCTCATGCCATAGATATATATGTATATAGATGCTACATTTGGTAGTGCCATACTGCAATTAATCTACTCTATACGGTGAATGTACAGATCTCAGATACATTTAAAATTGTTAGTTGTGTTTGCAAAGTAAGACGTTTCTTAATAATGTTTTACAAATCTCTTACCATTAACCATTGTGTCCTAACCATTGTGTTTGATGAAGGCCACCTCAAATCATGCAGGATATGAATGTGATTACTTTCTGCAATAAAACTCTGCAGACCTTCAGCATCCAGCAAAATAACTGATTTATATTTGCATTCAAATGATAAAATTTAAATCTGTAAAGATTATAGCCTTTTTATGTCAATTATCTTAATAATACAGTAATAATAAAGTAATACAATAATAAAAACAATAATACATATAATAAGTAATTGAAAGCATCACACTCACAACAAAATGAATTCATAAATAAATAAAAGGAATCAATAAAGCTTGTCTACACTACACTGCAAGGAATATAGTTTTGTTTTGCACCTCTCACTTTTAGTGCAGTCACCTAATTTCATAATAATAAATAATGAGAGCATTCGTTCTACAATATAACACAATGCAATGTTGCATTGTGCCTAGTGATAGAGATTTTGTCGAGGAGTGTGTCTCCTAAAAGCACCATTAGTCAACTATGTTCATAATTTCCAGCTTAGTTCAACAATTCAGTTGTTTCCTCAAAACCATCGTTCCAATGAATGTTCACAAACTGCATCTTAAACTTGCGTGGTTGTAACTACAGCTTTTTTTTAATTTACCAAGAGAATTAAAGCAGCGCTTTTGAAAAGTGTGCATGTGAGAACGTAAGCGGGAAATTGCAATTGAATGAAACTTAGGAAATAAAGCGAAATAGCAAAAAGATTAACAAACATTGAGTGTGTTACATGAACAGAATAAGACGATAATTATCAAAAATCTGCTTATTATAGAAAACTGTTTCATGCGTTTACATGCAAATCAATAAGAATACTGCGTTAACATGGGATTTGAAGATTTTTTCAGGTTTCTTGCAGGCAGTGATCAGGGTTTCCCGCAGCACTTTTCAGTTCGGGCGGCCCACCTAAGTAAGGGATAATGTAGAGGCAGCCGGTAGTTATCGGGAAATAAGCCCCGACAGTGTGATCAGGACCCGACACGAAGCGGAGGGTCTTGTATCACACTGAAGGGGCTTATTTCCCGATAACTACCGGCTGCCTCTTATCCCGCTTATTACACGGCTACTTGCCACATAAGAAAAAAAACTGGACATGAATATGAATTTGAAACATTTTATTGGCATATTTGTTTTAAATTAACATTTTTAACCTTCCGCGAAACTTTGCACAGATGCATAAAATGATCGTAATACCTTATTAAGATCCTCTGCTTCATACTTGTCTGTCTTCATTTTTTCTGTTTTAGCCAGTCTTTGAGAAGTTTTAATGCCCATTCTGTATTTTTTTGTGTGTTGGCTTCGTAGCTGTCATGCTCTATTTTGTCAAGTTCAGTCTCAGTAAGCTCTCTGTGTCTTGTGGTTGTTCGTTCTTCTATCCACTGTTTAAATGTTTTGTTTTTTCCGTACATGTTAAAATTATGGTTGTCCAGTGTTTGTCACAAGATGGCGCCAAACAGCTAGTAATCTTTATTGGCGCGGAGCGATTTTAATCGTAAAAGTAGTACCGGCTATGCGTTGTTACTTTGGAGCAGTTATTATTTGAAAAGAACGAACCTGCAAATGTCTCAACTGACCAATCAGAATCAAGCATTCCAGAGAGACGTGTAATAAGCTGGGATACCCTACCACCTTAACTAGGTCATCCAAAAAAAAATTCCACCAAATGCCACATGGCCGAAATGAAAGAAAGACATGGTCCGTCACTGTCTGAAGGATAACTAGCCTGTTGATAAAACATTTAATTCATTAATAATCTAGTATGTAGGGCTGTCACTTTTGTGAAAAATCATTTTCGATTTTTAATATATAAGTGTTCATTGAATCGATTGTAAAATCGATTTTCCATGTCTAAAAAAGACGTTTCCATTTTCAATGCCAAATAACAGACAAATGTAAAGAGAGCGCCTGAAACGCACAAGTCAGCAATATTTCTTATTCATTGTCATTAAGTTTCGTGCAGAATAAAAAACAGCAACAGTAGTGCAACATTCTCTAAAAAAATATGCAGAGTGGACTGCTGCCATAAATGAAAAACATTACTGCGGGCTTCAACCGGCTGCTTTTATGATTTAGGCAATTCAAAAATTATTTTAAATAATGATTCGATCCATTTCAAACAACTGTTCAAAAATGAAACTTTAAATAGACTTACTTGAAGTTGAGAACATGCTGTGTATTTTTTTATTAAACGTAACCGACACTTAGGCGGGCGGCACTAGGCAGGCATAATAAAATGCGCAAAAAAAAAGACTAGGGCCATTACAAATTATTGGTCAGAAAAACAAGTCAATCAACATTTTAGGGGTCAAGAGCAGAGCGCTTTTCATTCACTATATGTCCATCTGTTGAGAAGACGCACTCCGACCGCACTGATGTCCCAGGGAAACTCGGGTACTTCGTTGCCAGCTGCGTATTTCGTACTGCCAATCTTCCATCACAAAAGCGGGTCGCTGTCAGCTCGCAAGGGTGGCTCCTTGTCATAACTCATAATCTCCTGTTAGGTCACAATTTCGACGCTCTCTCGTGTTGCACAGGTTTATTGACGTTGTCCTCCATTTTCTTTGCAAAACACTAGATGCAGCGATTGAAAGCGTGAAACTATGGGTGCGTAAAATTGCTGGGTATTTTCTGTCTAGCTTTCGCACACCTACTGCACTTTCGGAATTCTTTATTTTCTTTTTCTGCTTATTTGTGAGTTTTGTTACATCTATATTTTAACTGTTTAATTCTTTTAAAATTAATAGTGTACATATTTGGTTAAAATCGATTGCCTATTTTCGTTTTCGAAACTTTTTTTGGTTGGTCCGATCGATTGTGCAATCGATTTTCGAACGAAAAGTGACAGCCCTACTAGTATGTGTTCATTTTCTGTCATAGTTTCTTCAAAATTGAGTTTTATTTGAGAGTTTTAAATAAAAATATTTTTATCATGACGCCCCTTTGATTGTCACGCCCCCGGCCCGCCCACCTGCACAACCCTACCACCTTAACTAACAAATTTTCTGCGGGAAACCCTGAGTGATGTCATCGCCTATAGTACATAATAGTCGTTCAAAAAGCCGATGAGAAATCTGTCTTAAGATTTATTTTGTTGTAACTCTTCTCATGTCTGCAAAACATGTAAATGTAACATATGCTTTTATTTTCGCAGGTTTCTCTGCCAACTGCTTGAGTCGAGACTTTTATGCGTTACTTTGGGCTTACTTGAAAGAAACACGTCACACAAGGACACATGCTCACTTGAACAACACTGCGAGAAAGTTGTTTACATGCAACGCAAAATAGGGGTAATGAGCAAAAATTGCCAGTGCCGATCAGTTTTTGCTTACACTGTTAATGGGCTTTCCCCCGATAAAAAAAAAAAACATTTTATGCGTTTACATGACCTCACATGTTTCAATGTATCAGTTTATTAAGCATAATCGGCGTAAGACTGTGCATGTAAACACACTCATTATTACTTTACCATCTATGTGACGTCATTAACCAACGTGGTTCAATCGATTTTCGAGAAACAGTCTTGACTAGCTAGTAAGTTTCTCCAAAACACCTAGTTTAATTGTTGTATGGGAAACATGTTGTATGTCAGTGTTTAAACTCTTTTCCCGCCAATGATGAGTTATCTTGTCAATTAAGAAAAAACGCTTCCTGGCCAATGATGAGTTTTTACGGCAATCCATATATCCGCTTTTAGGTGGCACTCTTACCCACCTTATAAACACTAAAGCATCCATGGTTTTCAAAACAGTAAAATCTCTGTGTATGTTTTGATCAGTGTTTTGAATCTGAACTCAAACAAAAGTCCTTTACAAACATGCAATTATCTCAGCTTTGCCTTTTTGCTCAAAATTTTGTATTTTTGAAGAAACCTATACCCATATTTGAGAGGTGATCAAAAGGAACAGATAAAGATAGGATAAAACCATTTTTATTTTAAGCAAAAGGTCTGTTCTTTCATTTGATATATTTGTATGTTTATATATTTAAAGAAGAACATTTTCTGGAAGGCATTAAACTTTTGTGAAAATCATAAAAAATGCTGGTGCTGGTTTGAAACTTTAAAAAAACTAGCGAGGAAAGAGTTAAACTGATGTTTGCACAGTCTCTAAAAATCGTCACTAAAAACCTTTATTGTAGTGTAGACAAGGCCACAAATCAATATGAAGCCAAGTTGGCAAGAAACTTTCACAAACTGAAAAAGAGAAAGGATTCCCCTTTACAATGGTAAGTGTGGCATCATTATCAAGCATAAAATTACATAATAAACCAGGACAGTCATAACCTTGTACTAGAGATACACTTTCATAAACCTGTATACAGCTGCAGCCAGGTTCTGTGCAAGCTGTGCAAGCCGTCTGTAAAGTAAGGGTCATATGTCTGGCTATTTCTCCTTGCTGTCACATGCTTATCAGCCATAGCATTAACAACAACATGATCTCAGAGCAGCATGCCGCATATAGAATCAGACTACATTTCTTTTACTAGCTTAACTTTAATAGCTGTCAACAGCATGTCCAAGTTGTCTTGCAATGTTATGGATGAGCATTTCAATGCATGACACAGATTTTTCAAATAAAGGCATGATGGAACCGAGGAATGATGGATGTGACACTCAATAAAGTATGGATAAAAGTTTGAATGAAATATTGAATATGTCAACATACAGCATGTGTGTGAACTATATGACTATCCATATTTCATGCTTCACACTATACAGAGACAATAACACGGCACAAGGCATTGGAGGTAGTGATGCACTGATGTATCGGCCGCCGATATTTATCGGCTGATTTTTGATGAATTTGAAACCATCGGCATATCGGCAATAGCACGAGAAAGGCCGATACCGATTGTTTATTAAAGGGCCCATGTCACAGGACTTTTTTAAGATGTCAAATACATCTTTGGTGTCCCCAGAGCACATGTGTGAAGTTTTAGCTCAAAATACCATATAAATAATTTATTATAGCATGTTAAAATTGCCACTTTGTAGGTGTGTGCAAAAATGTGCCGTTCTGGGTGTGTCCTCTAAAATGCACATGTGCAGATCAAGTGCAAACACTGATCACAATGATGGTGGTTTGTTGAAATTGAAACTCAATTGTTCTGTGAATTATTTTCTCTCTGCACTAAATGGCAGTGCTGTGGTTGGATTAAGGGGTTGGATTATTATAATAAGAGCTCCTTATGACATCATAAGGAGAGCCAAATTTCAACGACCTATTTTTTCATGTGCTTGTAGAGAATGGTTTACCAAAACTAAGTTACTGGGTTGATCTTTTTCAAATTCTCTAGGTTGATAGCATCACCAGGGACCCAATCATAGCACTTAAACATGGAAAAAGTCAGATTTTCATGTCATGGCCCCTTTAATTAAATGCATAAAGAAATCCATTATATGTAAAAAATGAGTTAATGTTGTTAATAAAATTAATGCTGAATACCCAAAACCACCTTTGAAGGTTGTCATGCTGTCTTTTTATATTTGTTTTAGCTTAATTTGTGCCTCTCTTATTATGTTGGTCAGTTGAATGTTAATTAGATCCAATCCATGTTCAGTAAAACATAATTTGATGCAGAAATAAACTAGCTAATAGACCAACTGTATAGTATTGTATACAAGTGTTTAATATCGGTATCGGCATCGGTATCGGCCAGAAGTTGTCTGTTTAAATCGGTATCGGCCCAAAAAAATCCTATCGGTGCATCCCTATTTGGAGGCATCAAAACGGCACAATTTGGTCTGGTATAAAACAATGTTTATAGTCATTTTCACAGATCTGTGTGAATAGTTTTGACAACACTATCATCTATAGAGGGTTTCATCGGACACATGTGCGCTGACGCCATACATGTCTGGATCCAAACTTTACTTCCGGTTTTGTTTGTTTAATGGTCTGACTAGTTGCTAAACTGATCTCTTGAACAAATGCCTCAGCGAAAATAACAAATGTTTTGGTTTCCTATAGGTAATCTTTGTATTGTTTATTTTGCTTGTTATATAAATAAACTAAGTTTCAAGTACTTTGTTGTTATTTATTCTTAGCTGAGTTTACCGGAAGTTACGAGCGGACCACGACAGCCGCTTGTTTATGTTGTTACTGCTGAAACCGTCTATACGCAAAATTTGAAAAAACAATGCTGTTCCGGATTTTTTTGTACAACCTAAACATGCCATACATCTTCACTGAAAAAACTGTCACTTGTAAAACAGTAACTGTATCTAAATTTTGTTCTCTTGGCTGGAAGCGATACAATAATCTGATAGAGTCGAGACTTTATTTATGAACACCACTCCGGGTCAGGCCCTATTACTCAACACCAGCATCTGACCTCAGATGCTTTTGCATCTGAATGGGAACAAATACACATAACATCTAATGGAAAGACTTCTCCGAAAAGTAGAAACTGTTGTAGTAGCAAAGGGAGAGATAAATGTCCATGGTTTTAAATTAAATGTGCAACAAGGGCACCAATGTTTTTTGAGTATCGGCATACTTTTGGACATGTAATGTATTTCAGGCTCTCTTCATTGTTAAACGAATCACATCTTTCACAAATTAAACTGTGTTTGCACCACTGTTCAAAAATGGCCTAGGGACAAAAAGGAATTCCAGGCATCTATTTCACCCTAAAGAAATCACATCAGACATGCAGGAGAACTGAAACAGATGTTTTTCCACTTAATAAAGCACCTCATGTCAACCAACAACACAATCTGAATGTTCTTCTAACAGTTCCAGCCATTAGATCATTTCACGTCTCCAAGCTGAAATGTCTTGAGGTTGTGTGGATGAGCGAAGAAACCTGAGATACAAAGAGCAGCTTTGAGGCCTCGTGACTGCAGAAGCACCCTACAAATAGTGATGTTAAGAGGACCATTCAGGCCAAATTTTGACCCTGGAACTAACTTTAGTACCTTCTTAATGTCCCTGGGTTAACATCCATGTTTCCTGTCTGTAAATCTCACCTTTAAATCTGTCGTTTTGAAGTGCTTTAGGAACAAATTCAGGAAAATCAAACTCAAACTGGGCAAGACTGATATTTGTTGCATAAAATATCATATATCATTTCATTTCAATATATTTCTGCACCAAAAAAGAAAAACATTTTTCCCATTTTGGACCCAAGGAAAAATTCTCCAGAATAAATCATGGACATCATCCCTATGAATTACTACAGAATGGTTCATATGATGAACCAATGAAATGTCATAAAAATGTACGCACCTTTGTACCTAAAGAGTGCATATTGGGTGCATATTGGTGCCTTAAAGGTACCTTTATCTATACCTAAATAGTACATATCAGAACCATTCAATGGGTACCCATTTCATTGACAGGTTTTGTACTATTTATTTAAAAGTGCATTAACTCAAACAGAATGACAATGTTGATGCTGGTCTTCGTCGTACCCAAAGAAACCCAATCAGTTTAATGACCCATGCTCCTACAGTATAATGGTCCTACAAAACTAATAACCATAATTCAGTAAAACGCACTTAAATGTCATGGCAATGTATTAAAACGCATAAAGATTATTGGTTTAACCTTTCTACAGTTGCTTGTGGTGGAGAAGAGCAGTGGTAAGCAGAAGAGAGTTCATAATTGTTAATGTCCTGTTTGGGAATTATTACTTCCGGGCTGCCATGGGTGACTGGGTTATGTTTCAAATGTCTTTGAATCAGCAACTCATAAGTAACACAATGCATTCGCACAACTGTCATGTCTGATATATAAAGATCTCCATTGAAAAAAAATGAGACTTAACAGTGGACTAGGAGGTCTCAAGGCCAGGGAAATTGCATGCTGAGCCTGAGGCATGAGCACAGATTTATAATGCACATCTAAGTGAGGGGGCTATTTGTGCTTAACACAAAAAATGTGACGTCTAATGCGGCATACACACCAGACGAGTAGCATCGCGTTCCTCGCTCTAGATTACTTGCGGGATTTAACATTTTATGTCATGCAAATTTTTCAATGAGTTAAATATTTACAACTTGCGCCAAGTTTTTCGCAGCAACCGCACCACCCAATTCGCGTCATTCCCATTGCCCCACGTGAGTTTATGTCTATTCGCATCTTTGCATTAACTTTGTATGTAATCTACTTGCACAATCATTAAATTTGCATTTGGTGTGTACGCCCCACACGAGCCCCATAAGAAATGGATTTTACTGATGCTGCTTAATTGGTCAGAGAGAATTGTCACTCCCAGTGTCATTGTACAAAGCAAAATTTGCTTACCCTCGTGCGCAGTTGAGCAAACCAAGTGATGATCCCAAACTCCCTTTATAATAATGTAAAACATCCACATGCTGAGGATCATGAACACCATTCCATCGATATGCTTCATTGCTCCTGTGTTGTGTGTTTGATTGTGTTGCGTTTAGGATGATGTCACGGCAGTAGAGGTGGCACAATTGTAATGATAATATACCCAATAGATTATTGATCTATAATCCCACCCACTTGGAAGCGGTACTAAACTGCTGTGGGACAGCAAACCAAAGTAAAGCCAAAGTAAACTGAGCTGAACCACTTCGTGTCAAGCCTATTTGTGCCATGCAGTGGAAAAGTGCAAAATAACATCATGTGAAATCACATAACTGTTACTAGCAATCTCTATTTTGCTCATACTTAAGTTAAGGATATGATCAACAACAATGACAAAATATGGTCCATTTTAACACATACGCAAAGGTCCGCATACAGTGCACGTGATGCAATTTTTGTCATCAGAAAAGTGTGCGCATACTGTACGTGCACCGCCAGATTTTTGAAACCCTGTGTATATTGTACGCATAGGTCGTGCATGCACATATAGGAGAATGTAGTATGTAGTCCAGGAGATGAGTGGCATTTTGTCGCAATGCACGGAAAAGTGTGCTATTACATTAAAGGTGCAGTGTGTAAATTTTAGGAGGATCTCTAGAAATGCTATATACAGTCCTTCCAGAAAAAAATAGATTTTTTGTGATTGTTGTGAGCAAAAATCCTTGATCTTGCGGCACGTTTTCTTAAAAAAATGCAATAGAATATGTGGGATATTTATGCAATTTTATGCAATGAAATTGCGGGAACTTGCAAAAACTGCGTAAACGTGCTAAATCTCTTTTCAACTTTTCATTGAGGTTCACGTCGCGTAATTACGTCACTTCCTAACATTCCCATGACAACAGGGGATATGGCTGCGCATGTGTGACATAAATGCAAAATCTTTCAACCTTCTGCTAAGATATATAAGACTTTATGCTACGAAAATGGGGGGATTATAAAATGATGCAAGCCCCGCATTTTTTGCGAGCAGAAATCTGAATTTTTAAAAAGTGCGGCTCCCACATAAATATGCAGAATTTGGCTGATTATGCATTGAATCATGCAATTAAATACAGAACTACATTATCAGTGGTGTATAAAAACCTTACATAATGAACCGTTATGTTTTTATTCCCAGGTGAAAAGGTAGTACACTTCCATAGTGTACTTAAAGTGCTTTATTTTCGCACACTATTTTTGTACTTAATATACTAAAAATTCATCTTTAGTACTTCTTAAGATGTTCTTAAGATCATCTAAGTGTACTTCACTGTGCTATTTTGAGACACCATAAAAATTAACTAAAATGTGCTAAAAATGTATTTTAAAAATGTATTTAGGTACCACTTGTAGTACACTTTGTATGAAAGTTGAGTTCAAGTTTAGTAAAAGTGTTAACTAAATACATTTTTTAATACAGAGATAGTATGTTAAAAGCGCATTTTAGTTCATATTCATGGTGTCTCAAAATAGCACAGTGAAGTACACTTAGATAATCTTAAGAACATCTTAAGAAGTACTAAAGATTAATTTTTAGTATATTAAGTACAAAAATAGTGTGCGAAAATAAAGCACTTTAAGTACACTATGGAAGTGTACTACTTTTTCACCTGGGTTACCCTTTAGAATGAGCCGTTTTTATCTACATTCACATGGAAGTCGCCGTAATGTTTCTACAGCAGCCCTAAATGGACAAACTGCTCTACAGAGCATATTTTGTCACTATGTTGTCTCAGACGATGACACGTTTGTCCTGTGCTGGCTACAGTAGATTTACTATGTGTCTGGAAAGGGACTTGGTTGCAATTCGCACTCTCACCACTAGTTGACACTAAGATCTACAAACCAGCACCTTTAAAAGAGAGACTCAAGCCACATCTTGGCACCAGGAAACTTAAAGGAGACAGAGAATGAAAAAGCATTTTTACCTTGTCTTTGTTGAATAATGGTAGTCTAGCCGCATTCACGAACATACAAAAAGTGCTAGACATGCTAAACATCTCAGTCTCATTCCTCTTATAGAATTGTCAGCCAGAAAACAGCCCAATCTGAAAAACTGATGCTTATGACATCACAGGCATCTCACTGCCCCTCCACTTTAAAATAATTGGCTACATTTTTTGAGTGGCAGCAAAGTCAGCCAATCAGTAATGAGATTGCAAGTTAAGCCAGTAGGTTTAAAATCCCCCACCCTAATAGAGCTATCTGAGAGAGGTTTTTAGGAAGCTTCTAAGGCATTACAGACCCAAACAAAAAAATTGTCTACATGTCACATCACAGAACAAGGATAAACACCCTGTTCAATCATTTTATGTCACCTTTAAGGCTGTGGGCTATTTTGACTGGTGTCAGTACGCAACCACCTAGAGACCACTATGAACACCCTAGAATCTAGCAATGCATTAGCAATAACCCAGCGCCCCCTTGTAACCACACGGCAACCATCCGCCACATGTAGTTTCCTTTTGTAATATCAGCTTTGCCAATAATCCTGTAATCCCAGAAAAGAAATACAGATTCAGGCTGATATCCATATGAAAACTTGCAGGACTGAAGTCAACACTTCTGTTCAGGGAAACAAACACATCTCGAAGGATTTACTCCTAAACTGCTCACCGAGTTTGACGAATACAGTCTAATTTACATGACCTCACCCCATATTACAAGAAAAAGTAGGCGGCCATGGGAGACAAATGAGATAAAACATGATGTCCCAAGGCTTCTCTTGCAACACTGGTAAATGATAAAAATGAAGATACATTAAAGATACATTATTTTGACTGAATCATTATATGAAGGTGGGATGCTGTTTTGATTTGCATCGGTTCTCTCAGCATTTCTATCTTATGTCTTTAAAGAACCCTGACCAAGCTATTTCTCGACCGTTCATTACAGCTCAGCTCACACACCTATTCAGACCAATCCTTTGAAGCTTCCCAGCATTCCTCAGCACATGTGGCTGAAATCAGCACTTCATAAGCATAAGAGAGAGTCGGCAGGAGGGAAACAGTACACATGCTGAGTTTCAAAGCAACATCAACAGGAACTCATGTGCCCATCAACCTTGTTTGCTTTTCCAGCATTTTCATGAGAGCCAGAGGTCAATAATGCTTCAACTTGACTTTACACTAAAGTGAAAAAGAGCCTCTGGAACAATTCGATTTTTGCTGCAGTGCGTGCTCATAAAAATTAAACCATCCAGCGGCCAAAAAAAATAAAAATACAATCACCAGCACGTATTTTAGGGCTAAAATCTCCTCGGATCATATTCCAGTGAGGTTATTTTCATTGTGCCAATAGAACAACGGCAGATTTTATCCTCCCCCGAACCAAGTGGACATTTATGGGATTTCAGAGAGACCCCAGCGAGTCACTAATGGAGAGGCATGTGTTATCCGATATGGGCAGGGCCCATCATTCAGATTCCAGGAGCAACTGTCAGTCCACTCATATCTCTCTGTCTCTCTCTCGCTCTCTCTCTTTCTGGTGAAGTACATTAGAGTAATTAAGTCTGCCAGCAGTTGTCTCTACTCTTCTAGCTAAAGGTCTACTCATGATGTATGTGTCCTCTCAGAATCACATAGGAATGGAGATTATTATTATTATTACACAAATGAGTACAGTTTACTGCATCCTTACAAATGGAATATAAGGAATTTGTGTGTTAACAAATAAATAAAATGTAAAATGTGTAGCTGAGATTGAAAACACCCTATGAATTGCATGCTCCTGTATAGCTCAGTGGTCATGAGTACTGACAAAGTGCATATCTTGTAATGCACTTTGCTTTGGATAAAAGTGCCTCCCAAATGCATTTGTAAACTCAAAACTGCCCCACTCCAGTCACTGACAAAGTTATCATCCCTCCCTCTCATGGTTTTTAACATGCAACCAATACAATGTATACAAATGTAATACAGAAATACAGTATTGTACAATGGCATGGCATGTATTACATCATGCGTTTTTGTGCGCATGCTAGTGAACATGTTTCTAAGTTTTAATCATTTATTGCAATTATATAGCTTAGATTTCAATAAAAAACAACTGTTTCCAGTGTATACATGTACTGAGAGAGTCAAAGACCTGTTTCTGTCAGTAGTGTACAGTGTGTGTGGCGCGTGCTGATGCTACTCACCGCTGGATGTGATACCGTTACTCCGCGCGCATCGACAAAATATTACAGTACACCGATATACATAGAGAATATATATAACATATATACAGTATATAACATTATTATAGCCACAGCACCGTTATTCATGTGTGAAACTGGCAAAATCAACACAAAAACCATCGCCTTGGATAATACAGATGACCATCGATTTGCACAGATTTGATAAACGCGCGAGCTATAAATTTAAAGCAAACTTTATTTAAACCTCATTTGTAAGCCAAACGCGTTTCTCCACCCGACTGCCTCAATCATAACGATATGCACTGACCGTCTCTAGTCTATCACACACACATATTCCTCCTCTACGTAACATAAACAATCATTTTCTTATAAATAACAATCTCTCTACGCATGCTTTTAAAATAAATGATATAGGTAGGCTATACAGCGCAAGCATGTATGAATAGCAATGACAGGAGAGCAGAGCATGGGATCTTTTGCAGGTGTGGCTCCGTTAACTCATTATACAGCAGGGCCAGAGACAAGCTGGCCTGCGCTGCTATTAGATGAAGTATAGTTAGTATACTCACTCCATAGTGTCCCAAATACTGTTTCCCTCAATTGTTGTGTTTATTCTCCGGGTATTTTATAAATGAAAGACGCCGCAGCATCAGTTTTCAGTCTTGTGTCCTGTCCCTGTGTGTGTGAGCAGTGAGACCGGGAGCTGCTGCTGGCGTCCCTCCCCTGATTCTGCCTCTTTCTCTCTCTGACAACCGCAATCCTCTGAAGAGAAATACATTAGGCAATTGAAAACATTAAAAGCATTTTACATTGCATTTAAAAGTGTGTGATAGCTCGTTTGGTATACATGTGCGGTTTAAAGATTTTATATTTTTATTTTAGAATAATTGGCCCGGTTTGAAAATGTAAAGGAAATATGTCTCCCCCGCGTGTATGTGCAAGGGAATACAACTCATTGTTAGAGCAGAGGAAAATAAACAGACATACTTTTAATGACAAGTTGCGCTATTTTGTTAATATATATAAAACAGATATTATAATGTGACCTTGAAATATAAGTCTTACTGTGTATTCTAAAATTATTCATTTTTTCTTTTGTTCAGACAAAATATTTATTCTTGTTTATTGTGTATCAAATATAATCTTAGGTTAATCTATTAACCTTCCTGCACTTTAATCAAGGAGCGATAAAATATTTTTCTATGCAGTTGAATGTTAACTTCAGTGTTTCATAATTCATTTTTTATTTTATTTTTAGTTTTTTCTAAACCACACATTTTTTATGTTATAATCCCGTGGTTTTAGGCAACATGTACCTTATAACGATGCTTATGTACTGTAGTGATTGTATTATGGCAGGAGCATTGTTGCTTGTCTGTGTTAGGAATGCAGCCTGTAGATGGAGTACCTGACCAGCTCTTACACTAAAAATACTGTACTATATATACTGTACCAGTTACTATAGAAATGTTGTCATGACCACCTAAGTGATTTTATGACTCAAAGACAGTTAGCTTACTATTACAGAAATGTGAATAACATTTTCAATCATGAAGAAGTCTCTTAAATCAATAATAACGTTAATTACGTAAAAGGATAGTTCACCCAAAAATACCCCAAAATAAAAATTATTTACTCATCCTTATCTTGTTCTAAACCTGTATGAGTCTATTGTATGAGTCTATTCTATAACACAAAAGAGGGTATTTTGATTAATAATGGCAAGCGCACAGTGGACGGTACCATTGACCATAGTATTTGTTATTCCCAGTGGCGGCCAGTGACTTCTCTTCCGAGGGGTGCGAATTCAAAATATGTGTTCATTGCGTCATGTGACTCATGTGCATCATGCTTCTTCTCAAAATACGTACCTGCTGCACACGTCAAAAGGGTTTATGATAAAAGAGACGCTCACGTTCAAGAAATGAAGAGTTTGGTCCCAAAAAATGCGATCAGTATTGATCAGTATTGTATCAGTTCAGTATTAAAAAGTCAAATCTTTATTTTACGCAAAATCTGATATTCGGTGTGTTATTCTGTCATCGTTTCTCCCTTTTTTCCAAACCGTGACAAACGCCAGTCCTTCTCTGCAGAATGCAATAAATCCGGTTAAGCGCACCATTCCATGCATTGTAAACAACAAGGGTTTCGCATTGCTTTGAATACACACAGAATCCTAGTTTTCCTCATCTACTTTGTATTTCGTGATCAACAAACAAACAAAACAAAATAGTAATTGTGATGGCATTGATAAACCTGTGGTTTTCTGTGGCAAGGAAGAAATGTAAGCCATCAAAATCGAAGATGACAGCAGCAATGACAGTGTTCTTAATATGACAAAGTAAGTGTCTTGTTAATGCCATTAATGTTATTTTTTTTAATCAGTGTATACCACTAGTCAACTAAATGAATATAACATGACAAAGATGAATGCACATTTATATATTGATTCAATAGATTTACAGTATTTGAAAAAAAACCGTAAGAAAATCAGTTTTTATAATAAATATTTGAAAAATCAATTTATGTATTTGAATTTTTATGTTTTTATAACCTAAAGATGCTATGTGAAAGTTTGTAGTGGTTTTTCATCTTGTCACTTTCTTGGTATAGAAAACACATTTTTACCCAAATTAGTCAAAATGGATTTATTGCGTTTTGGAACCAAACTCTTCAAATACTCGCAAGACACTAACTTAACACTAAACTCTGATTAAGTCTGGCAAACTCTGGCATATCTTTTATTATAAACCCCTTTGAAGCATCTGAAGCAGGCTCTTATTTTGACATCACGCTTGATGAACATGACGTGCAGAACACATATTTTTTGAAGTAACGAGCCACACACATGACGGGCTACACACATCATCTGACGAGTTTCGCATCGTACGCCCTCGAAAAAGAAATCACCATCACTGGTCATAATCATAATCATAATATTGAGAAAATCGCCTTTAAACTTGTCTAAAAAATGTCCTTAGCAACACATATTACTGATGATAAACACATTTTTGACATAATTACAGTAAAAGTTGACATAAAAAAAAAATTCATTTTGACCTATGCAAAGTGTTTTTGGTTATTGCTACAAACCTGTGCTAACATTACTAAATACAGAAAAATCAAGAAACATTGAAGGCATGGCACAATATTGATGCAACGGGTCTTGGTGCTATAATGGTTCAGTGAGCGGTTGGACAACAGTCAGCCAATCAATCACTGCATCAATACTTACTTACCTTATTAAAATTTGATGCACTTTGCACAGTCGACAAAACTTTTTTTGTTAATCTTAAGTTTAGTTTTAGCGTCTAAAATAAATCTCTAAATTGTGAATATGTTGGCAGACACGTTAACTAGAATAAAGTATGCTGTTTGCTTTTGACAGACCGATCTGAAATCATTAACAGCGACTTCTGACAATGGGATGTGGGCGTGTCAAATGACACAACAAAGTTTTAATACAAAGACAGAGTGTTAGTTTATATGAATACAAAGCATTTTTTCAAACAACAATCTAACTTATAAAATGATGTGTGGGAAAATAAAGAAGTCTTGGATTGTAAAAACATTAAACCTGACCCAGAGCTTGAACCATGGAACAAGATAACCCATGATTACATATAGGCCTTCATATGGTTTAAATGGCACATATTTTAAGGATTTCTGCAGCATTTGGGAAACATTGGTACATATGTGACTTTTTGAGCTTATTTAACATAAGCATCCTTTTCCAGGCAAACCTCACATTTTTAAGGAATATTGACACCCACACAGCTACACACAGCTCCACCCTGATGCTCTATCAGTTAGTGCTTCAGCAGTCTGCATACAGAGCTAACATACTGCTGGCCTGCCAGTTGCCGTGGTAACTTGACATGTCTCCATTTGCTCTGATCAATGGAAATGTTGCCTTTGCTGGGGATTGGAGGGCAGCCATCTCTCTCTCTCTCTCTCTCTCTCTCTCTCGCTCTCTCTCTCTCTCTCTCTCTCTCTCTCTCTCTCTCTCTCTCTCTCTCTCTCTCTCTGAGATGGATGACAAAAGAAATGGAGGCAAGTGAAGAGGTGTGGTGGTGTGTGTAAAATGCCAGCTGGGTTAGTTTCTTGGCCTCTTGGTCAGGGTTAAATGATCACTCATGTCGCCAAAGAGCGCTTTTTTTGAGCGCATCAATTCTCTAATCAAAGAAAACAACCATTTGACTTTATATTTCTATTAGGGATACAGTAGATGAGATTAGCTGTGGTACGTGTTATTTATATAATATACTTTTTAACTTTTTTATATTATATATATATATAAACTACAACATTTACAGGTCAGTAATATGACAACATTTTTTTAGTAATGTATGGTAACTAAAATTCCATACATTCTTAAATGAATTTACTCATAATTTTAATATTATTTTCTAACTGAATAAAGTTTTGATTGTGTTCAAATAGCTGATCTCTAGACGAAGGTGTTATTCAAATATAGCTGAGGAACCCTAACAGCCCCTTCACACACAATCATAACACCTTAAAATGATCCTCATGGAGATTAAGGAGGTCTGGGAAAGCTGTTTGGCATTCATCTCTTAATAAGCTAACCAGATAAATATGCACGCAAAGAACGTAACTACTGTAGTTGTCAACAAAACATATTGTAATTTGTTAAACCAACAGAATTGAATTGAACCAGGTTTTATTTGCACTGCAGAGTAGGTTTACTCTTTATAGGTCTGGAGAAAGTGTGATGTTTGGCTATTTAAAGATAGTGAAAGAACCAAGGAAAAGTGCTTTGTAAAATAAAAGCTTTAACACCGTGAGCAGCTGAAGCACCTGCAGATCAAAGGGCCACAGTCTTCATTAAACCTTGTGAAAATTTAATCAGCTTGAGTTTAATCAGGATGAGTAAACTAAATATTAGGTGAGGATGAGGGGAAAGTCTTCTTGGGTCTAATTTACACCAATACCAAAATTGCATTATTTGTTTATTTTCTATTCCAGATTTAAATCTTTCTATAGCCTTTAGGAAGCAAAATCTTACAGCTGAAATGAGTAAACAATCTAATTTCAAGGATCTTGTCTTTCAATAGCATTCAGTGTAAGTTAATGAAGTGAATGTCTATGTAAATGTCTATGTGAGCGTAGTAGGCCCGCCCCCAACATATAGTTCTCATTAAAATGATAAATTGCTTCACACACCGGGTCCCCACTGCTCAGCTCCAGTCACCATAGCAACAGCCAGATCTCTGTTCGTGCTTTTCCAGACTTCACGATTGTTGCTGTAGATAGTGTGGCCATCGCTGATGTTTGAAAAGTGTACTGTTTAGATGTTAGAGTTCCCTGGGCAAAAGGATCATATTCACTGAGGCCATGTTGAACTTTTGAGACCATTGTGGGCCTTTGTAAATCATATTTCAGTGAGAGGTTGTGAATAGAAACAGATGGTTTGGGTGCAGGTGTCACACATCATTACCTGTATACAGATTAGCATTACTGTGCAAGGATCATTTAGGAATGGGTTAATTCCAGTAATTGGGATATCTCTGGCTCTATTACTGTGATTAAGTATTGATTTAGTGGGCTACATTTCTAAAAATATAGGTGCTTCACAGTGCCATAGAAGAACAATTTTGGCTGAATGTTTCTGTGGAAAAACCTTTAACATCTGATTAACCTCTCTGTTACAGATTCTTTGTAGTGAAAAAAGGTTAGCTTATATTAAGATAAAAAGGATTTAAAGGGGAGGGGTCATATGATGTGATTTTATGTTTTCCTTTGTCTTTGGAGAGTTAAAAGCTGTTCGTGCAGAAGATCTATAAAGTCGCAAAGATTAAAGTCTCAAACCCAAAAAGATATTCTTTTTAAAAGGGAAGGCTCATCCACGCATGTCATGTCATGGAGCCGACTATTTCTGCTTGGATGCTTGAGGTATTTGGCCAATAAAAACACACTGGACCCCTTTTTCATTGCTAAAAACAACGTTATTTTGTGTATTTGGTATAATACAATATGTTCGCATGGTTTATGATACAAAAAAACATTATTTTCTACATTCCGTATTTTTGTAGCTCCAGGTTTCCATCTCTCCTTGAAACGTGCAGATTTTGCAGCGATTTTTGTGTGAGCATATCAGTGAACGCCCCTGACCACTCAGTGAGTTTCACGTCTTTGTAAACGAAAGTTTAATGCATTTTAGGAAGGATTGTTCCAGTGCACCATTAAACCCATTGTAAAGGTGGGAGGTGAAACACAAACACCACAAAATTCTCGGGGCAGATGCATATGTCCAAATTTCAGTCAAAACCGTTCTATTTCATCATAAACAATCTGAAAACAGGGCTTTAAGTGTAAAATACCAAACTTGTCCTTTAACAAAAAAATGTCACACTGTAAAAAGTGAAAAGTTTGATCAACTTAAAAAAAAAATCAATTTCAATTGGTTCTTCAACTTTTCACTTTTAACATTTCCACTGTAACATTTATTTTTTATTTTTTTTATCAACTAATTTAACTTTATATTATTTATCTTGACAAGACATGATTTATTACAACTTATTTAAGCAACACCAAAGAGTTTTTTTTCCTTAAAATAACATTTCCAAAAAAGTTTCAGTTGTTCATCCACTCAAAACAGGGTGAATGGCACTTTCACATTCGCTTTGCAGCTCTCTATCGGCCAAAACCGCACTAAAGAAGTTTCCAACCGTCGGGTAGTGGTCCTGTAGTTCGAGTGAAAACTACAAAAACTTGCTTTACGGCAGACCTACAATCCAATCAATCTCTAGTCAAGATAAATAATAGGATGTTAAATTACTTAAAAAAACGAGTTGATTAAACAAAACAATTTAAGGGCAGCAAACAATTTTTACAGTGCAGTGAGCTAAGACAAAACTCCAAAAAAATCCAAAGTCTTATTTTAAGGGTGGAAGTAAGAGGATTTTTACAGTATCAGATCCAGAATTTATCTGAATACATTCAACTCTAGTGTGTTTTTAAAATCTGAATATGTTATAGTTAAACAACTGGCCCTTAATTTGGAATGAAGGCTGACAGGATGTTAATGGAGGAGAACTGAAATAATATCCTTTATATATCTCTGCGGTAGAGCATTGCATTACAACAGCATTAAATCTAGGGCTGTGCGATTTAGGGAAAATATCTAATTGCCCCTTTTCTGCCAGGAATTGCGATTGCGATTCGATTTGCGATTAAATTTTGTAGCAGATGCAATGTGGATCTGCCTCTTTAGATGGTTAGATCTTACTGATACTGCTTATGGGTCTGGTGATTTAACTGTATTCTTATGTTTTTTGTTTGTTTTGTTTTTTTTGTGAAAATAAGGAAACAAAAACAAAGAAATTAAGAATATAATTAACACTTCTTATTGTATGAAATTTAAAATGGTCTTTAGCTTGGACTAACACTGTAACAGTATTTAAATAAGTGAGTTCATTATAGCTGCAACTTAAGTTAAAATATTAAAATGGGTGACTGAGTTTTACTAGAAAGATTTGAATGCATGATTGTTTTTTGTAAACAAAGAACTGTAATACTCAACTTCATAACTATCAAAATATTAAATAGCTACATTTGGGATTTTTAAAATGAATATAAAATCCAAATGCGTTCAATGTCATGTCATTTCATTCAAGTACGTGAGATTAGCAACCCGGTTAAATTGTATTTTAGTTTGTTTTAAATACGGAGCCAGGCTTGTAAGCATTGTTGGGCGTGTGTGTTTGTAAAGTTTTATCGCATCATACTTTTTGGGAGATGCGGGCGGGAAGACTTGCGATGCGGACTTGCGGAGACAGGCGTGAGTATTTAATAAGCATAGAGACACAGGCTGCGCGTGTGCGTCAAGTTTAAACACATTGTCTGTTGTGGAAGACGCGCGCGCAAAGTCTTGCAATGCGGAACCAGGCACGAGTATTTAATAAGCATTGAGAGACACAGGCTGCGGGCATGCTTTAAATTGAAACCCCTTGTCAGTTTAGGAGAAGCGCTGTTTTGGTTGACGTGCCTCTCACGGAGAAAGCACAGCCATACTTGCACTCGCTCAGACTGTCACAAAGCCTCTCTGCATATTTCTCAAATCGCATCATATCGCATCCTTTCGCGTTGCACATCGCGATTGCGGTTCGATTTCGATTAATCGCCCAGCCCTAATTAAATCCCACCTAAAAAAACACCTAAAAATCTAAGCTTTATCAACTTAAATTTTTCATTTAAAGTGGGAAAAGTAAAACTTAAAGGCGTTCTAAGTGAATCTGCGAGACGTTAGTTTTTGTTGACGTTTGAATTGTTTTCAAACAGACAGAGCGTAACTCCTCCCCCTCCCTTCCGTGCTTTCATGAACGCGCCCAACCCCCACCCCCAAATCAATTTTGTCGTTTATTGGCTGGAACACTTTGTTTTGTTTTGTGGTGCTAGGTTTGGCCACTGTGTTGTTATTGCCATTTGTGAAGCCTGGGCTGTCTACAGAGATCGCGTTTTTTTACAGTTTAATCAGCGGACAGGCAGATAGTGAGGAGATGTTTGTATGTAACAAAAAAATTTTTATGGTCTAAAACGCGTCAATTCGCTTAGACCACCTTTAAACCTATTTTTATTATAAAATGGGTCTATAGCAGTTGTTCTCAAAAATGTTCCGCGTAGGGCCCCCTTTGTGTACGGTGCTTTCCTTCGCGGCCCCCCAAAGAAAATTTATGACAAAAACTGTTCTAAAATTTATTTTTTAATTAAACAAAACATATTAAGTTATACAAAGTAGTGCTGTTGGTTAGTAGCCTTATTTTTATTAGGTTTAATTAAACAGAATTCATGATAAATGAATGTATTTTATAAAATTTCAAAAAACTGGGGCCCCCCTGGCACCATCTCGCGGCCCCCCTGGGGGGCCCGGACCCCAGTTTGAGAACCACTGGTCTATAGATTTAAATTGTACTCAACACTCTTTGGCTATGATTATATTCACAAAATAATAAACAAGGTAAACAGCATTATTTATATTAAGTTTAAAATATATTTGCTAATGCCTATGTACCTGGTGAGGGTAGTTGACTAAGGAAAAGTTTTGCTAGTTTAATTAGTTAAAAAGCCCATTTATTGTCATCAGCATCCGTAATTTCATAACTGGTTATTTGCCACACAAGCAAATATTAAGTTATATGTTTAGAGATGCTCCGCACTGCCGGAGCTTTACTTTAATCAGCTAGTAAGTTAACCTCTGCAACATCGTCTTGTATATCCTCTGGACTTTAAATGATCAGCGGCAGAGAGATTTTAAAATCAATTTATTAAAAAATGCTGCTATCAAAGGTCCCAAAAGAAATAAAATGATATTTGAATCAAACTTAAAATTAAGTTTAGTCAAAACACCTAATTCTTTGTTTTTCTATCATGGTGGGGATTTCAATTGCTGTTTTTAAAATAATAAATGACTAATAATATATTTTATTCCCAGACCTTAAAACTAACTATTATATTAACCTTTTAGCATTTTTAGATGATCTGTACACCAATATTGATTGTGTTTCTTAAAGCAATAAGAAGGCTATATTGTGGAAAATAACCATGGCTGAAACGTGTTGCCAAAATGCAAAACCATAAACTGGGTCCATTAATTCATTAAAAAAACATTTAAACAAAAATAGAAATCAGATTAGGTTGCATACAAATAGTGATACTAATAGTAGCTGAAGAGGTCACAGCTGTGCTTTAGCATCAATAAACCACAACTGTTGACCAGTCAGACGACCAGAACAATTAGAAACTTGAGAAACTTTCACTGTAGACAAACCTGAACCCACAATGACACACACGCACCAACAGCTATTACTCATCCCGTTAAACAATAATGTGTCCATCATTTAAACCTATACCTGTTGTCACATTACAATACACTGAGGCGAGTAAGGCAACTAAACCCATCATGTACAAACACTGCACACATTCATCTTCTTTCACAGCATCTTGTTTATTATTATATTTTGTCATGTATTTTGTTTTTTCATAAACTGCATCAACGGCACAAAGCATCCATTACGGACAACCACTTAAAAAAATATTCTGGAGCAGCCCGGAGCACCGTGAAGAGAGAGCTGATGCACACAGATTTCAATCCGCCCTGACAGCTGCACATTTACTTTATAACACATTTCAAATTTTACTGACAAGGCCGAAGTTCCACCTTGACAACACTGACGTAACATGCATCAAGTCCACCTGGGAAACAGCATGACAAAACGCTAACTATTACATATCAATCCCAGAGAGTTTATAGAAAGAGTTCATCTGTGAGTTACACCAGAAAAATGGAGAAATATTTCTCACTGTGACACATAAAAGTGGGACCCGCAGTGAGTTTTTCATTGATCGATTGTTGTTCCATTATAAGGTACATGATCAACAAATCCTGTGAAAATACTTTCCATAAAGAGTACCAGTTCGGCTTTTGATAACAGACAGAGATTGAAAGACGAATGATTTATAAGTGCTTACTTGAAGTGCTTCCATATATTCCACCACACCGTAATCTTCAGTAGATGTCCATACGTGAAATAAGAGACATTTCTCAAAGCAGTTGTTCCCTCCTTCATAAAGAGCCAACGAAATATTCACTGTGTTACTGCAGACAAGGCCATAAAATATTTTCTAATATCATTGTATCACTACAACACTTAACAATCGTGCGTGAACACACATACACATAAAATCAGCTCAGCCACACGTTTAGGTTCCTAAAGTCAAGTATGAACTGAAAAAAAGAGGTACAAACAAAACCAAACCTTATTTTACAGTCTGCCTTGCACGTTTGAGAATATGAAGATTGTGTGAATGCAATAAACACTTTGATAATGTAGTTGTGCTCATGTTTAAATGGTAAAGCAGCATCGTCTTTGTTTAATAGGTCCAGTCATCCCAATACTGAGTCAAGAATGATGCATGATGTCCACCACGCATCTGCAGTTGTGCTCTTAAATGCGTTTCGAGTGCACCGTCACTCTTTGAAATGCCTGCCGCTTTGTATCTTTTTGTAGTAGTTGTCCTGTTCAGTGTGGTTTTGACTGCTCTCCCTGTCCAGAAGAACCAGAGGGGTCTTACGGCGCAGACTGCGTCCTTCTGACGTTTGGCCCATGGGTGGAAGTTGAGGAGGAAGTGGAGGCTGGGGTGGGTGAGGGGGCTGTGGAGGAGCACGGTCAGCGTCGCTGACGGACGAACAAGGAGAGCCGCTCCTGACGTGACGGTAACTGCGGGAACTCTCACGGTTGAGGTTTTTAAGCTCGTACGAGTCGGCCATGCTTCCGTCACAAGATCCTCTCCACTCCCAGGGGTTGTTGGGGTTAGAGGTCATACGAACTACGGGGTGGTGGGGGGCGTGGGCATCCACGGTGATGATGTCACGTTCTGAAGGTGTGCGATTGGGGGGCGACTCCGTGCCCGTGACGGATGACGTGCCAGAAGAGGATGATGTCTCGGAAGATTTGGCCGATCCAGACAGAAGTCCCTGTTGTTTGGACATGGCGATGACCTGCATGATTCGGGGTTGATTTCCTCCTTTTATAGCTGGAATATTAGCACCGGTCTTTTCAGTGATGGACAGCCATTTGGCCCGGGTGCTGGCGCTTTTCGGGGATACGGGTGGAGGGACAGAAGGCTGTCCTGGGGGACGAGGAGGCATCACTACTTTAGCTCCGGCTGGTGGGTTTGGTGGTTTGGGGTGTTGTTGCACAGTTTGATAGATTGATGAATGTGCACTGTCCTCTTCCGTGGTGGTATCGTCATCGCCGTCTGATCCCTGCCCGCTTGTATCCTCATCAGGCAAGCTTCCACCTCGCATCTCCATTGACTTTTGCTTCCATTCAGACACCAGCTGCTGCGATCGCATGGGGTCCATTGGTACAGGTACCGTCACCAAGCGTCTGGTTGGCTCCTCTGGAGCCATAGCACGGGGCAATGTGTTGCTAAAAGTAACCATGGTCTCCTTACCCATAGGGCTGCGGGGTGCAAGCAGTTCCACATCCACGCTGGCCCTCTTTAAGCTGCCCAGCGAGGTTTTCTCACGCTGTACTGGTCGGTTCAGCCCATCTAGAGATGCTGGCGATGTTATTTCCTCATTGCTCTCAGAGGCGTGTCCCTTGTTGTAGACAGAGTCATGACCCCGCTGTGCCAGAGCCCTCAAAGCATCCTTCTGCAATGGAGGTGGTTGCGGGACGACAGGGTCCTCTGGGGATTTGAAGTTGGCAACGGCATGGAAAGCCTGTGAAAAGTTTAAATTGATACCAACATTAAGGCTACAATGACAGAACCATCAGTATAAAACATGACCCTGCCTGTGAAGGCTAAAGTCTTATAATCTAAATGTAAGATTATAACCAACAAAGTCCTAGTCACTCACCAGGTACGCAGCAATACCAGCGCCAATACAGAACCCAACGTAAACATCGATGGGGTGACTGCGGTATTGCGTGATTTGAGTGAGACCCGTCAATGCAGCAGCAATGGCAAAGGCAAACACCAAGACAGGTTTTAGCAGCTTGGTGCTATCTGAGATTGTTGAGTTGAAGTACATCTAGAAGAGCAGACAGCAGCAGAGGTTTTGTCTTGCACAGATTAATAACACATTGCAGCTACTGACAGCCTGACAAGCGCAAGGTGGGAAGCGGCAACAACTTCTCTCTATGCCTGTCGCATGAAGCGGATCCTGCCAAGTACCTAGACATGTAAAGTGCCTACCTATAATTAGACTTTCGCTAATCCAGAGAACAAGTGCAGCTAAGCATTTCAATAATCACAGAATAATACGATAAAATGATGCTATACATCCTTTCTGTCTGCATCTAAACTGTAGTACACTTGTGTTAGCATGGGTTCAATCCAATGTACTGTATGTACCGTAACATGCTTTGGAAAAAGCGTCAGCCAAATGCAAAAAATGTAAATGTAATGCAAATGCAGTAATGTGTTGGTTGTTCACTGTTTCGCAAGTTCTTTGCAGCGATCCATAGGTAAGCAATAAGGTACGAGAGGTTGTGTTATATCGTAAATAAGTCACGGCTGAAGGGCATTGTTAGGCACGACGTTAAGTGAAGGCACGTCATGAAGCAATTACTTATTCTTCACGATACAACACTAGCTTCGAGCACCTTCTTGCTTTTATAAAACAGTTATCACACAATACTAATATTAAAGGAACACTCCACTTTTTTTAAAATATGCTCATTTTCCAGCTCCCCTAGAGTTAAACATTTGATTTTTGCCGTTTTGGAACCCATTCAGCCGATCTCCGGGTCTGGTGATACTACTTTTAGCATAGCTTAGCATAATCCATTGAATCTGATTAGACCATTAGCATCGCACAAAAAATAACCAAAGAGTTTCGATATTTTTCCTATTTAAAACTTGACTCATCTTGATACATCTTGTACTAAGACTGACTGAAAATTACAAGTTGTGATTTTCTAGGTAGATACAGCTAGGAACTATACTCTCATTCTGGCGTAATAATCAAGGACTTTGCTGCTGTAACATGGCTGCAAGAGGCACAATGATATTATGCATGGCCGAAAATAGTCCCCTGCTATTGAAAGTTACCAAGGGGACTATTTTCAAGCACTGCGTAATATCATTGCGCCTGCAGCAGCCATGTTACGGCAGCAAAGTCCTTGATTATTACGCCAGAATGAGTTCCATACAGATCTGTCCATTATACTTATATACTAATGTTGTCTCATTGTTTCTAGTAGAAACTTTAACACAATAATCTTAGCTATTCAACAATCTACTGTAAATTCTTTACTGAGAACAGTCCAAAACACACACACACACACTGATAGGGTGCCGAAAAAAGACTTACTGAAATATAAACAGCAGCAAAAGAAGATAGGGTTGCATGCTGGGAAGGAAAGGTTTTCCTGTCACAAAGGAAAGCAAACATCTAGAGTAAGTCTAGACAAAATATACAACAGAAATTAATATCATTTAAATAAAGGTGAGTACATAGTATCCACCAGAAGGGAGAACAAAAATAGTGACTGTACAAGGTTAGTTTATATCTTCTAACAGATTTAACATGCTATTACCTGGCAGACAGAATGGCATGTTGATCCTGACCAGAGCAGATGTCTTTGGTGATGTAAGGGTTCTTGTCACAGGACACACCTGGGATGGTATAATTGGGTTTGCACACTGTAAGAAAGAACGGCGCGTGATAGCCGGTGGCCAGCTGAATAACATCAGTGACCAGTGCTGTCGCACAAAGACCAAAAACATGGACACCTAGAAACAGACAAATCAGGAGGAGTGAAACCTCAATGATTCATTTTAGCAGCTCCATGTATCACTTTGTGGATGACTCATGTTGCATAACCTTCATCTGCACCATTTCTGCTCAAATATTTAGTTTTGCTGTGTTATTGCATCTCTGGCACTTTTCCACTCATATTTTAGCTTGACTCTCTGGTTGCTGTAATATAAAATTGTAGCCCTAAACTGATAACAGAGTTACATACCGACAAAGCGAACGGTTCTCCGTAGGAATGAGTTGAAGTTACAGCCGCCAGCATTGATGCTGCCCTCATTGCCTGGACGGACCTTTAGTTTGGACTGCATACAGTACAGCAGACCTTCACCCATCATGATCTGACAGGACAGCAATAGAAGAGCACATAAAATTTAGCATCAAAAATATAGATTTTGTTCAGATGAATAAATACAATACACCAGTTAAGAAACATATACATTTTGGAGCTGGTTTAAAGATGCAAAGTTTTCTGACCCAACAGCTTAACTTATAAATTATTATAGGGAGCTCACAGAGGCAGCAGGGCCAGCGAATGCCAAACTCAGAAGCATGAGCAGAGGTATGATCTCATCACCGCTGTCCACAAATGGCATACTGAGAGAGCGGTCATGGCACCGAAATCCCACCTGTGCCGGCTGGAGCACATCCGTAAGCTCCAGGAAATACAGTGAAACCATGGAGGATGCCACAATAGGCAGCTGTGGGCCAGAGGAAAAAACGTGTGAGAAAGTTTTGTAATTACATTGTAACGACTGATTTATTACAATGTAATAAACAACAGTCTTTTTGAATAAGCTGTCTTTTTTCTTTCCCTGTCTTTTCCATATGCAAACTGACATTAAAGATTCATAATTTCACACCATAGCAAAATCAGAGCATAGATTAATTACAGTAGAGTGACTTGAGTTGGCAGATGGCTGTTAAATGTCAGGAACTGTAGTTTCGGGGCTGACAGTGTGCTACACACTCAAGCTGACTGTTATTTGTCAGGGTTAGGCAAGACAAGAACCCAAGCGCAGACGGATGTAACAAAAAACACTGATGACTTTAATAAAGAGACAAAAACAGAAAAAACAAAACCCACGAGGGGGTAAAACATCACAAATACAAGATAACAAAAACACTACTAAACTAGAAAGACTTACAAACAAACTCTACTAAATAACAATAAACTAGACAGGATACACTCAGCACAGGAAACTCTTAACAAGAAATACAACGCACAAGCAAAGAACATCAAACACAAGGACTTTAAATAGGGACAAAATAAATTACATACACCTGGAAATCATTACAAGTAAGGGATCGGGGAAAAAGTGACGAGACCCGGGAAATGCGTGGTCAAAGTAATACACCACTAAAACCACACATTTCCCACATAGAACATGGTACTGTCAGGACCCCGCACACAAAGACTAGATATAAAAGACATGATTCTGACGGATCCTGACATTATTATGTATTTTCAATTATGTCTTCAAAAGAAACTGAGGAAGCCGATTTGTTTGGAGTGTGTAATATAATTATTTGAGACATTAATTGCTCTGTTGAAGTATTAAACTGCTAGTAAATAGTGCCACACATACCTCTACGAAATAAAAGCAGGGTAGCAGCGTCAGGCTGTCTTTGGGAGGTTTCTTCTTGATTTTTTCACATGCAGAAATCATGATGATCCTCTGAAGTCACAACACAGATGTTTATTTTAATTGGTTTAATAGGAATTCACCAAGTAGGAGACATCATTTTTGATCCTGGAACAACATTTCTACTAACGAATCAGATTGCGGGAATAGGTATAGGGTCAAAATTAGACTTAGGTTTAATGCTGCGTTTACACCAACCGCGTTTACCGCACCTAGTTTGCCGCTTGAACAGTTTGAATGCATTCACGCTTGTAGAGTGAAGTAGAAACGCGAAAAAGCAAGCATTTGATGCGCGTCAGAGACAAAGTCCGCTTGTTGTGGGAGGGGCAAGTGCTATGCGGTTGTCTGTTTGCAGGATGGCTGATGTTGATTGTGCATTTATCGAGAAAGTTACCAGTTTGTATTTAGTCACCTTACTATAGGGGGAAAATAAACGTCACGGGTCGATAAACGTCACGTGACTCAAAAGTAAAATGTGTATTTACAACTTACCAGGTTGCCCAATGTCCTCACTGACACTCTTCCAAGCAAGGTCCTATTTATTTCTGTCTCTATATCCGCCAAAGCTCAAATTTTTCTACTCGGTGCCAGCCGCAAATTCGCCTCAAATGCAAAATGCACAAAAAACACCTTTTGTGCATACCGCGACATACGCTCAATTTGCACCATTTGCGTGAACTAGACGTGCAAATGAGGCGGAATTGCGTCTACGGCGCCGCGAGACCTCCAGACGCGCGTCTTCACATAGACTTAACATTGAAATCACTCATGCTTCACGCCTCTACCGTGGCTGGTGTAAACGCAGCATAAGACTGGGTTACAAGCTTGCATACAACACTCTAAAAATGCTGGGTTGTTGGACAAACTGTTAAGTTAAACTGATTTAGAACATTTTACCCAACCATCGGTTTAATCAATCAAGCATTTTGGGATGAAACAACCGAGCACAATGTTAGAAAAAAATGGCACAAATTGGTCCCAAGCTGTCAATGTACCCTTTGAAAAAGTCCTAATATGTACTATTTAGCATTAGATATGTATACATTTGGTAATATGTACCTTTGAGGTACTAAATAATATGCACTCTTTGGTACCAATATGTACCTCTGAGATACTAATGCTGTATGACCTCTTTAGGTGCAAATATGTACTTTTTGAAAAGGTACCGCTACTGGCCCAGGGACAGCTAGGGACAACTTTTGGACCATTTTTCTGGCAGTGCAGAGGTTAATTTAACAGCTGGGTTTGTCAATAGTTTACCCAACCATGAAACAACCCAGCATTATTTAGTGTGAGTGCCTGTTTATCAATATTGTTTCCCTCTGTTTCAAGGCCTACATTATAGGGTTTGAGTTGTAGGTAGGGTTTAGGTTGTTGGAGTATCTTTTTGGGATGCACAAAATGTTTGGCAACCGAAATGACACTTTTAAAATGCTGGGTTATTGTTAGCCCAGCATCGCTGTAATTTAACCTATGCTGGGTTGTTTTAAGCCATTGTTGGGTCAAATATAAAGATTTTCTAAGTCATTTTAACCCAACGGTTTGTCCCTTATTGACCCAACACTGGGATAAAAAATAACCCAGCATTTTTTGAGTGTATCTGGCAAAAAAGCATCTTGCTGTAGTTATAATGCGTGCACACCTCTTACTCTACGCTGGTTGCTATTTGATCGCGTCAAGCTTCGGATGCCGAACATTTGGTGCTTCCCAAGTTTCTTTGACTAGAGATGTTGATCCAAGCAAAATCACAGTGACCAATTTTTGACTTATTTCCTATTCAAACAGGAAGTTGGTGCAACACAACAGAAAAGCTTGATTCTTTTGTCTATATAGGCATGTATAAATATAATAAATACATTTAGTTCACATCACAACCAAAACCTTTCATTTTCTTCCAGTATTACAGAGGACATTTTTATTCTAGAAACACCTGTGCATGCAACATGACTCATAATTATTTATTTATTTGGTCAACTTGTAGGAATACATTTGCACACAGATGGCCTTTAAACTAACAGGCATGCACTAAAGTCTACTGCTTTGTAGTGCAGTAATTGTTGTGAAGCAGAAAAATGGTAAGTAGTGGTCAAATGCTTGCACAGGAAAGGACAACATGCATGAGAAAAATATGAAATGAACATCATCTCTCAAAATATCACATAATGAACAAATGTTGATGGGGGCTATTGTTCAAGCAGGCAGTAAGAGAATGGTGTTTCGTGCTCTCTGCCAAATCAACAGTGACTAAACAAGGCATTTGTCCTAAAGACACTCATCCAACTCTCAAGTGGGAGTGAGCGAAGCTTTGCTGAAATTAGCAGGGAGCCCATTTTCGAAACTAGCTCTGTTTATCTCCAAGAGCCGCATATGCCCCACAGGCAAAACATTTCTGTTTGTGCTTTCACTGTGTATGTGATTTTTGGTTTTCATGGGTGCTTTCTTTTCAATATACTGTACTGACACCTTCATACAGCGAGAGCCTTTGGAGAAACTTAATGTGCTCTTCACACCAGGTTGCTCTCTGTGGGGTTAAAGTGTGCAGTGTATATTCAGGCCCGGCCCAATGTGTCAGAAAAGAAAAGATCCATTCAAATTAACCCACGACACTTCCGAACAATACAATGGGTCGATATGAATTTCAAGCCATGATAAGCAGTCAAGGCAAGTCATTATACACTTGAAGTTAAAAAACCTGTAAAAATCAATAATGTAATCAAAGATATGAAAAAAGGCAAATGTCAGCCACTTAATGATCACAGGGATGATGAGGATTAGATAGATAGATAGATAGATAGATAGATAGATAGATAGATAGATAGATAGATAGATAGATAGATAGATAGATAGATAGATAGATATTGATCAGCTGTCCGTTCAAGAGAAAATCATTGCACTGAATCGATATACACATGGACTATCCTGTGGGTTTTATGTGGGTTTGAGGATCATCATTGAATCGCAAAATGATCACATGGGTCCAAAAGTGTCAAACTAATAAGCCCTGTTAATTCATTTGCCAATCTAAAATCATGTTTGAGTGTCTCTGTATCTGTACACTGTAATGCAGTCAGTGAGAGGCTGTTTGTTATGTCAAACTATCATTGCTGCTGTAAAGGAGCGTCAATGCGACACTCTCAGTGATTATATACAGTCATATCATATACACTGAACGCGACGCGACCAGACCGCCCATATTATAACCACCAAAGCTTAATCGTCTGCGCTTTGTCCAATTTTAACGGAGGCGTTCCAGTCGTGTCGCGTGCAGTGCAGCGTTTATGGACCTGCTGCTGTTTGTCATGCAGGTAAAACGGAAGGAAATCTCACCTTGTGTGTAAAACCAGACGATTCCCTGAATGATCCTGAGTGATAATTCCACGCGTTTTTAATATGGATGAATGATGAGGTTTTTCTTTCTCACTGCGATTTAAATCATATTCCTCTTTCTGCTCACGTTTTCCACGGAGCGATCACGCATCCGTGGACGCGTGTGAGATCCCTGCTGAATCCACGCGCCAAACAACTCACTGAGCTTAGTGCTCTCTGTCAGACATCAGCTTCCTTCAGAAAAAGACCAGAGATGTGATGATGCTGTATAATGTTTAAGATGAGTCCATCATCATCCTCCTCCTCCTCAGTGATGATCAGCAGGTGTGGCAGCATTCCTGAGCATCTTCTTCATGATCTACTGCTGTCATCTCCTCTGCATGTGTGCGCATGTACTGTACAGTTGATGTGAATGCACAGGTAACGTGTGTTTAGATGAGGTGGGCTGAGCAGAGCTTTACTCGGGGTGGATTTTGACTATGGGACTTGAAGGAAATTTAAATACATATGAGGAGAACAGTCATATTATTTAATTTATAATATATTTTTGATAATAATAATTATTATATTATCTAATTATTATTATATAAAAAATATGATTAAGATAATCAAGTCAAGTTTATTTTATAGCCCTTTAAAAACAACATAAATGATGACCAAAGTGCTCCACAACATGAAAAAAACATCCTTATACAAAGAAATAAACATTAAAGGGGACATATCATGAAAATCGACTTTTTCCATGTTTAAGTGCTATAATTGGGTCCGCAATGCTTTTATTAATCTAGAAAATGTGAAAGAGAACAACAAAGTAACTTAGTTTTGGTAAAACCATTTTCTGAAAGCATGTGAAAAAATAAATCATTGAAAATTGGCTCCCCTTGTGATGTCAGAAGGGGATTATACCACCCCTTAATCTACACTATCCAATCACGCTACTGCCATTTAGTGCAGAGTTACATTAATTTGCATATTAAAGGACACACCCAAAAAATGGCACATTTTGGAAATTTTGGAGTTCCATAGCTTTGGGCAGAGTACTGAAAAAGCCCTGTCACCTTTGGATTTAAGTTCTTGGATAATGTGTTCTTTTGGATCTTTAAACAACATCTATGTGGATGATCTAAGCATTCTCTCGGGAGGGTGGAGATGGAAAAGATCCAAAGTATAAGTAGGGGCAAGACCATGAAGTGATTTAAAAAAATACTAAAACCTTAAAATTAACTCTGAATTGGACAGGTAAGCAGTGAAGAGATGCTAACACAGGTGTAATGCTTTGTTTCTTTTTTGTTCCCATTAAAGGGACAATGTGTAGTTTCTTATGTATTTTATTATCAAAATTAGGGGTAGACGATATCTTGATATTCAAACTATGACGGTATATTTTTAAAACACGAAATGGATTTTGACATATCGTATATATCGATATAATGTTTGTACTTAATTCTGATTGTCTCATTTAACATGGCGGCACCCGTCACGGATCAACACCGGCCACCACAAATAGATCTTCCATGATTCCCATTTACATGTATATTTTACTGTTTAAAACGGCTTAAATTCATTGTTTAACTCCAACCCAGGTTAACTCCTAGGTTTAATTTTTTTCCGGAGGTTTTTTTAGGGGGCCTAAAGTAGAGCTTAAATTTGTTAAAAGGTGTATAGAGCTGAACAACATAACTTCTGTCTTTTTCTAATTTAGCTGAAGTAAGTTAGTGTCCATCCAAACCTTAATGTCCTCTAAACAGGCTAGCATTGAGGACACTGAGTCAGTGCATGATTTTAAAATAAAATAGAGCTATGTCGTCAGCAAAAATTTTAAATTACACTTTATAGGATTCAAAAATTAATCAAACAGGCAGTAAATAAAGAGAAATTAGATTGGACCCAGAATTGAGCCATGGGGAACCCCTCAAGTGATTTAAGGTTCTATATTGCTGCAGTAGCCAGGCCTAGTGATAGTTTTGGTTTTATCATAGTTTAGTTTATCCAGTTTTATCCTACAGTAAGAACAGAAGGGATTTTGAATTTGAAAGTGAGATAAACGGGTCCAAAACGGACTAGGTCCTGATAGCAATAAGCTCCGGGACGGATCCGCAACGGATGCAGACCGGAGCTACTGACTTCGGAGTGGTTCCGTTATGGATCCGCCCCGGAGCTTATTGCTATCAGGACCGGGTCCGTTTTGGACCCGTTTATCTCACTTTCAAATTCAAAATCCCTTCTGTTCTTACTGTAGGATAAAATTCGATAAACTAAATGATAAAACCAAAACTATCACTAGGCCTGGCTACTGCAGCAATATAGAACCTTAAATCTGCATTGCCTTGTATTTTTAACCTAACAATATTGTAAATAGGCCTAACAGAAAAGTTTCACTAAAAGATATCAATTTAATGTACAAAAGTAATTACTACTCAATGGAAATATAAAATTGCCATTTACATTTATGGACAGTTATAGGTTATAGCGTATTTTGTTTTTGTTAAAAAAATATTATTTTTGTGGTCAAAACCTAATTTAGTTATGTATAGGCCCGGGTCAATGCAAACATAAAATACTTGATCTATTAGGCTACAACTTCAATGAAATTCTGCACTATGCACAGCTAAAACATCTGACAATGAATAACTGCAGAAAGACAAGTTGTTCAACAAAAATGTTTTTATTATTTAATCATTTCTCCCATTACACGTCTCCTCGTTGCCCGATCTGTTGCCAGGTTGAACACAGCACCTGTAATCAAACAGACAGATGTTTATGGTAGCATCCAAAGTCAAGTATGCTTATCATAGTAACGCCACCGAATGAAGTAAAAGTACAGTTTTTTCACTAGAAATGTACTTGAGTAAATGTATCCTTAAAAATCACTTTAAAAGTACTAGTTACCCAAAACTGTAAATGGAATTCGTTACACACCTCTGGTTAAATCACCCTGTTAATAGACGCTCAAAATAACAGACGAGAAGATTGTCTTTACCAACCACAGTCGCTCTGACCTGCATTGATTAAGTCACTGATTAGGTCACATCTTGCAGTGTGACCGTGAGTCTGAACCAAGTCAACAATGATTAAATTGCCATTAATTTTCATTATAAAGAAGATGGCAGATACACTACACCAAAATTGCCCAAATGTAAACTTAATAATGCTAAACCATTATCCACGACCACGAGTGAGCATGCTAAAGTTTTCCTAATATCAACGTCATTCCAATCATCAGGATGATTAAAAAACAATGTTTACTGCCACAATTATATCAATAAATCAATACTTACTCAAAAGAGGGTTCAGCTCAACCGTGTCCCAGCAAAGAAAGTCTCGATTGACAGGTGTGCATCGTTTAACCGTTCAGTAAAGGCGCGTCCGAGGATCCGACATGGGTCCGTTCAGGATCCGCTGTTTGACAGGAGAATTTACGGCGCTGCCGGAGGCGGAGCTTATCCTCTGTGCGGCTCCAAAACGAATGTGACAGTCACGCGGGTTTGGCGACTTGGACACGGATCCGCATAGGAGTCTCCTGCTGTGTGGGGTGTGTAATGATCAGAAGCTAAGGGTACAGAATAAGAGGAATTGAAAGTTTTGGCCATGACATGTCACATGTTATACGAGTAAAAAGATAAAACACATGACCAAAAAAAAAGAACAAATAAAAGCCAATACACACACACACTTACCATAGCAATGTATATGGCTAACTGGAAATGTATTATAGAACAGCTGTCCATGAAAATAATAGAAAACAAGCAACAACAACATTTTAAATTTGGGGCAAGCATGCAACCTGTAGTGCTTTTGCTTCTTGGGATCCATCTTGCATTTGCTGGTAAGTAGAAGTTTTTAAGTTGATCCCACATGAAAAATACTGTAGCCTGAAATATTTTTGTATTTACAATAGTAAACTGTGGTATACTGCAGCATATTAATGATTGTATTTTATAAATGTATACTACATTGTAGTATTTTCTACAGTAAATTGTACAGACAGTGTGTATAGTAATTATTGTAGTAAAACTCAAAGGTATTATACAATATTTTTCATATTGGCTGGTAGGCAACTTTTCATTGTTTATGCCAATATCGTGTACTGCTAATACCCTTACATAATATTTTACTACAGTTAAAACAAAAAACATGGTTACTGTAGTAAAACCATGGTAACCACAATAAAACCATGGTTAATTTTCATAAGGGTAATAATGATAGTACACGTAAGCCATATATTTACTTTTAATAAAAAACTAAACACAATAAACATAAATTTATAAGCGAATAAGTCTCAGAATTAAATGCATTTTCTGTGCCATTGCCTTGTTTCAAGATGCACCAGTATTGTATGTTATAAGGTTTGTAAAACTACTTAATATAACTAAGGCCTAGACCTGCATTTATTTTAACCCTGTCTGGGAAACTTCCCCATAATGTAGTTTTTAAGATATTTAATTTTAAACAGGGTTGATTTGAGAGCTATTTGCCATTATTTAAGGGAACATTCTTTTTTTTTTTTAAACGATATCTGAATAGGTATCTAAAAAGTTTTTGCAGCCTAACCCTTTTGTTTTTTTCCTGAAAAAGTGACGTCTACTCTGAGACTGATGATGATTTACGGGACAAAGTAGCGAATGTCTCGTTAATCATCATCAGTCTGAGGGTAGACGTCACTTTTTCAGAAACGAAAGTGATAGGCTGCAAAAACATTTTAGATACCCGTTAAGAAATCGTTTAAACAACTTCCTTACAGTGCCCCCCCCCCCCCCCCCAAAAAAAAGTGAATGGAAGAACTGTGAGCTTTCTGCAGAAAATCACAATATAGGTCAACTAATTTCAATAGTTTACAATCTTCGTGGTGTACTTTATTTTTTAAAATAAAGAATTGTGAAATTTTGGAATTTTTTTATTGTGGGGACATCCCTAATGTAACACATGCTGAACTTGAGACTGAACGAGTATTTGATTTGAATCATTGACCAAAAAACCTAAAGTTATATAAACCTAAAGTTGTTTATGGAAATGTTTTTTTTCTGTCATGATTTAACTATCTTTGTCTGCAGGTCAAAACACAGCTTTTTCCCACAATCCAGTGACACAGGGCAGTCAGTCTGTTCACCAATAGAAAATACAGATATATTCCAAAACAAACAATAAAGGATAATATGATAATATGGATCCAATAAAACATAAACAGTTACGGTGGTAAGGTTTTTGTAATGGGGTAAGAAAGTTTTTAGGTTTTTGCGATATGGAGAAAAGTGTTATACAAACGTCTTTATGTCAATAGGTATAGCAACAGTAAACATCATATGAACCTTAAATGGGCTAAATGACCTTTTTATTGTCTGTTGACAGGAACCCACTCTCTTCAATACCTCTACACCCTGGTTTCTGGAGACATTAATATCCCAGAGTTCACAGTGGTTGGTCTGCTCGATGAGGAACAATTTATGAACTTTGACAGGAAGACAATGAAAGTTGTCCCAAAGACAGACTGGAACAATGCAGATCAATGGGACAGACAGACTCAAATTGTTCTTGGTCACTATCAGGAATACAACTACAACATGCAAATGATAAAGGATGTATTTGATCATTCCATGTCAAAAGGTACATTGATACAACCCAACTTGCATGTATTTAAAGAATGGACCAGTATGAGCATTTAGATACACAATTCAGACACAAATGATATATGACTTTATTTGTTTTTTATTGTCCTAATGTTCAAAGTGAGGGTTTTGTATATATACAGTAGATTTAGACAGTCAAACATGGTTTATTACATCTTATGTTGTCTCTTCTCAGGAGTTCACACTCTGCAGGTGATGTACGGTTGTGTGTTGGAGGATGATGGTACCACTCGAGGATACTATCAGTTTGGTTATGATGGAGAAGATTTTATCAGCTTTGATAAAAACAACCTCACTAATATTGCTGCTAATCCTCAAGCTGTTATCTTTAAGAAAAAATTGGATCTTAATAGAGCTAAGGCACAATACTGTAAAGCATACCTGGAGAACACATGCATTGAGCGTCTGAAGAAATACGTGAGCTACAACAAAGACACTCTGGAGAAAAAAGGTTTCTTTTTATAACATTTGTTGTATTTTGAGCTGCCATGAAAAGTTTTTTGTTAGCAGGCAATACAAGAATATACATTCATAAGTTTCATCATTTGTTTCAGATGTCTTTTGGGCCCAATCCCATTTCTCTGTCTTAACCCTTACCCCTTAGTTTTGCACGTTCACGTGAGAGTAAGGCCCAATTGGGATAGCCCTTTCTCTCTTGTGAACGTGCAAAACTAAGTGGTAGGGGTAAGGGTAAGTGGTAAGACAGAGAAATGGGATTGGGCCCTTGGTCTTCTTAGCTTTCATAAGGAAAGGGGAAGCAGTTACACATTGTATAGTATGAAACAACAAAATAAAAATGTGACTTAACTCCCCGTCAGCATTTAAAAAAAAAGTTGCCAGCCAGCGTCAGCATGTTTAATGCCTTCCAGGAAGTGTTCCTCTTTAAATATATAAACATACAATATATCAAATGAAAGAACAGACACTCTCCTTTTAAACAAAAAAGCTTTCATCCTACCTTCATTTGTTCTCTTTTATCACCCTGTTAAATATGTGTAGGTTTCTTCAAAAATTTTGAGCAAAAAGCTGAAAAAATTAAATTTTTGTGAAGGACTTTTATTTGAGATCAGATTCAGAGCGATCCTCAAAACAACAGAGTTTTTACTGTTTGGTCTTAGGGGTTGCTTCCAGGTTTATAATTTTTATAATTTGGGTAAGAGTCCTACCTGGTGGATAATAGCGAGATATGGATTGCTGTAAAAACTCGTCATTAGCGTAATTCTTGCCGTTGTTTTAAATAGGCTTTACACACAAATGATTGCTGGCTGCCAACAAAATAAATGTGCCTGTCTTATCAAAAATCGTTTGTCAAATTTATTTTTCTTCATATTTTTAATACTGAGTGAATAAGGTCATGTCAAAGATTGAAATCATAATAAAATGAACGGCTAAAATCAGACTTTGATGCTCATTATCTCAGAATTTGATTTTGAAAATATAAAAAAATGTTTTGTCATAGTTGTGCTGCTTTTTCTCACATATTTAGACATTTGTATCCATTTATAATTGAACTATTGTTAGAAAAGGTCTGGATGAATGAATACAGTGTGGATACCTGACTATTATAGACAGATATATAAACAATATCCACTTTAAGTATATAGATAAAATAGTATTGAAATATTTGCCTGCAAACTTAATTTTTAGCAAGTGTTACAACTAACCCCCTGCCTGTGACCAGTGTTGGGTAGGTTACTTTTAAAAGTAAGTAATGCATTACAATATTAGGTTACTCCCCCAAAAAAGTAACTAATTGCGTTACTTCGTTACTTTACATGGAAAGTAATGCTCACATTACTTTTAAGTTACTTTCGCGTTACTTTTTCTTACTTGGCTGAGGCTTGGGCTGTTTCTCAATATGCGTTCTTCAGCGATCTTGCGTTCTCGTGTCCTTGCTCTACATCATTAACAGTCGAAGTTCATTCCAATTCTCAATAACGCAAGTACAGATGATACGAGGATGCATCGAATGCAGACTTGCGCGCTGAATTCGCTTCACGCCACAGAAGTCATTGTGGCAAAACAATGGCGGAGGTCAGGTGACCAACGGGAAGATCGCACACATCTCAATTCTCATAAGTGCGTTCTTTGTTCTCGCGACCAGTTCAGAATGAGTCAGAACAAGTTCGTTCTTCCGAGGTCGCCTGGCAAGTTCCATCTCCACGAGGACGCAAGTCCGTTCTTTGCGTTCTTGGAATTGAGAAACAGCCTTGATCTCATTCAGGCCTTGCAGGTGGCTTTTACGACTGAGAAGTTCTGCATTCAAAAATTGCATATTTCCAATCGCAAAAATGACAAGCTCTGCCCTGCCATCTCCATTTCTGACTGAAACTGTTCCCGCTCAGGCGCTTACGCATAGAGTGCGTAAATCTACGTTAATACATTCAGTTTAATGCAGTACATTGCTTTTTTACATCAAATTAATTCAACTCAAAAGTAACTCGCATTACTTTTTTCAAAAAGTAACTCAAATATTAATATGTACATTTATAAAGTAATGCGTTACTTTACTCGTTACTTCAGAAAAGTAATATTATTACGTAATGCATGTTACTTGTAATGCGTTACCCCCAACACTGCCTGTGACAATTAACCTCACCTATGGGGTAAGTTGTAACGTTTGCACTTCTGTCACGTTTGGTGTAATTGTCTAAGAATGGTAAATACTAGAAACAAACTTCAAATGTTCATTTGTAGCAGAGATGTGTGTTGCTTGTGTAAAAATATAATTAATCAAACTCAAATATTTTTTGAATGATTGAGCCCAAACCAAAAAGCATTAGGTTGTGCCCCCTCTCCCCTACTACAATCAAATACTGACACAATGTTGTTGTCAATACATTTGAGGTTCATTCTTCAGTTATCACTCAGTGATACTGTGTAATTATGGTAGATTAGTGTTAAATATGACTTTCTTGCTTCCTCTAGCTCCATCTCAGGTGTCTCTATTGCAAAAGAACTCCTCATCTTCAGTTATATGCCACGCTACAGGTTTCTACCCTAGACACATAACAATGACCTGGATGAAAAACCATGAAGAGCTTCATGAGGATGTGGAGGTCAGTTCAACTTTACCAAATGCAGATGGATCGTTCCAGAAGAGCATCAGTCTCTCAGTCAATCCTGAGGAGTGGATGAATAACCCAGATGTCTACAGATGTGTAGTTCAACACATGGAAACCGAAAAGGAAATCATTGTCTCTTTGATTAGAAGCACAATCAGGACCAATAAACGCAATGGTATGAATTCAGGAGTTAAATCATGTATTTTCAAATTTGATACAGTATTGTGTATGTACGCTTAAGTTTGTATAATTTGTTAATAGTCTATTTTTATCATGTTGTTCATAGAACTTAACACTGTATATTACTTTCTGTTAAAAAAGTGATATTTGGTAATTATGATGGTTAATTGCAGATGACGACATCATTGCAGTTGTTGGATGGGTGGCTCTCTGTGGTGTCTTAATTATCATAACTGGACTCATTTTGTGGAAAAAGTCCTGGCAGTTTATAAGCATATTAAACAGGTGACGTAATGCATTGTTGTTCTGAACTACTTTGGTTTATTGTAATAATTTTTAATGCACATAATATTTCTTTTTTGTAACAGGTTATGTAAAGGGCAGGAGTAAGTAGGGTTGTATGGTCTACTGGTGCTACTGCACTGTAAAAAAATATTTTACTGCCTTAAAATTTTTTGTTGAATCAACTTACTATTATTAATCTTGACTAGTGATGGGTTGTTATAACTACAGATGAGTTGTTATAACTTATAAAATATAGTTGAAAAAGTCAACTTCATTTTATAAGTTGTAACAACTCATCTCTTGTCAAGATAAATAATAGTAAGTTGACAAGACTGAAAAAAATTTAAGGCGACAAATAGGGATGCTTAACGATTAATCGCGATTAATCGTTAGCAGAATAAAAGTTTGTGTTTACATCATATATCTGTGTGAACTGTGTATAATAACTTTGTATAAATAAATGTACACACATGCATGTATATGTTTTAGAAATGTTTACATGTGTATATACATTTGTTTATTTATGTATAATTTATATTATATTTAAATATAAATACTTAATATATAAAAATTGTTTTCTTAAAATTATACATGAATGTGTTCATATTTATATATATACATATTTATTATACACAGTTTACACACATATGTGATATAAACAAAAACTTTTATTCTGCTAACGATTAATCGCGATTAATTGTTTAGCATCCCTAGCGACAAAGTATTTTTTACAGTGTGTAGCATTGCGATGCCAAGGCTTTATTGTTCATTATTAATACTTGTTATGGGTCTGCTAGGCCTGCTATTTGGACATCTAAGCATAACCCTGCTTGGATGTCATTATGCAGTTCAACATTTGAACGTCGGACTTCACTGTAAAAAGTATTTTGTGGTGTTGCTGTTTCAACTTAATTTTTTAAGTAGACATAACTTGCAATTTCTGAATTTGTTCATTCAACTTAAAAAAACATCTCAACTGCACAAAAAATGCTTTCTTTCACTAAAATAATGTTTTCTGTCATCCAAATAAGTACTTAGGGTAATGGTTCACATACATATTTATAACTTGAACCAATGAAAAATAAACAACTTGCCCTAAACAATATCTTCTATGAAAACCTGGCAAACATATATTTTTCTTGTTGAAAAAAGTCCATTAAATGTAATTCTAGTCCAGTTTTTTATTGTTTTATGAAAGTTTTTGTGTAAATGTTAAAGGAATGTTACATTTTATTATTTTGAAAATATAATGAAACATTATTTCTAAATGTTCTGAAAAATATTGCTGTACTAAACACTATTCTTGTACATACTTATGATGTTTAGTTGTTGGTTTTGTTTTATTTAAAGGCACCATCAGTGCCGGCGCCAGCCGAGCGCTGATGAGGGGGCGTCTAAAATACCAGAGGGGGCGATCACATGAATGCATATAATTCCCCCAGCTAGAAAATACATAGGTTTGGTACATTAAGTTTTAAAGTGTTATAAACAAACATCTCTGTAATACAACCACAAAAACTACAGCTATAGTGAGCAACGTACAGAGCTCTGAACAATACAACAACAACAAAAAAACGCATACCTAACGTCACATATTAGCACAACACTACTCATTAGAAGTTCAGACCCAGAGGTAGAAATAAATTTTACGTAATGGTGGGGGGCAGTGTTGGCAAATAGAGTTGATGGTTTTCAGCCCAAAAACGGTCCAAACGCAACATTTTATCAACATTTTGGTTCAATTTGATCATATAACGTAGTTATTTTAACTGCCACAAGTAATGCACCAAGCTAGCGATTAAGCAGCTAGAGAACCACAATAGCAAAATGGCAATAACTCGTTTACATATACAGCTATGCTGTAGGATAGGCTTATTCAAATTCGTTAATTATAAATTTAACAATGTCTGTTTTTTATCTATTTACTCCTGATAAACAGGTGTGTGTGAGAGAGAGATCGTACAGGCTTACCTTTAACGTTAAATGCAGAACAATAATAGGCTGTTGGTTGTACGTTGACTTGCAAGGATGCTGAAGAACATGAACATCTGAACTTTTCAAAACTATGTACAGTCTGGCTGAAGTTCATGGTGCCCGAATTGACTTAATGACAGCCGAATATTTGGATCTTTGCACCTGAAATGCTCCGATAATTCATCCACGCCACGGCATTAATTGATGTGTGACAATCCGGAGTCCGGTTTGTAGAACTTCCAATGCTATTTTCCATATATCCATTGCTACAGGGCAGGCCCAGGTCACTCTCACACTCCTGTCTGTAAATTTTTATATAATTTCCCACTTCGACATCTTGATTTCCCTCTGAGACTCAGAACGCGGGCTCATTGTCGGCGTGCCTCAAGCCGTCAACACAAACTTGTTCAACTTCAGGCGCGGCTGCAAGAACCAACAACCACATGACGTCAAAGTACCGCGAGAACGATTCGAGAAATCATACTAAGTGTCGTTTCGTCTCGCTCTCGCGCCATTTTGACGTCTTCGCCTGATGAATTCGAACAAGCCTATAGGCTATACATGAGTGGGCGTGTGTCACGGTAGAATACATGCACACTTGTTTTTTTGTTTTGTTAAATAATTAGACTTTAAAATTCCCTTTAGGAAGACAATACACAAGGCAAACGTGATTTTTAAATAGCGCATTTTATCATTAAAATCCCATTCAACATTAATGGTGATCTGAGGGGGCGGGATAGTGCCAGTGAGGGGGCGACGCCCCCTCACGCCCCCTCGTGGCGCCGGCCCTGGGCACCATTATGGTGATCAGTGATTGTTTTAGTTGGACACTTGACTCTGAGCTTGTTAGCGTTTCCTCTGGCCGCTACAACTTTGTGTTTAAAACATGTTTGTTGTAGTAAAAAGACTTCAATAATGTAATAATCAGTGGTGGTTAGTATCTGATGCTTTAGATAATCATCTAGTAAGTTGATTTATTTGTTCACTGTTTAATCAACCAAAAGTATATTTATCTGTTATTATTACACGGCTCTCTGGAATGCTTGATTCTGATTGGTCAGTTGAGACATTTGCAGGTTCGTTCTTTTCAAATAATAACCGCTCCAAAATAATAACGCATAGCCGGACTACTTGCACGAGTAAAATCGCTCCGCGCCAATAAAGATCAATAAAGATTACTGTCTGTTTGGCGCCATCTTGTGACAAACACTCGACAACCACGACAAGACACAGACAGCTTACTGAGACTGAACTTGACAAAATAGAGCATGACAGCTACGAAGCCAACACACAAAAAATACAGAATGGGCATTAAAACTTCTCAAAGACTGGCTAAAAGAGAAAAAAATGGAGACAGACAAGTATGAAGCAGAGGATCTTAATAAGGTATTACGATCATTTTATGCATCTGTGCAAAGTTTCGCGGAAGGATAAAAATGTTAATTTAAAACAAATATGCCAATAAAATGTTTCAAATTCATATTCATGTCCAGTTTTTTTTCTTATGTGGCAAGTAGCCGTGTAATAAGCGGGATAATGTAGAGGCAGCCGGTAGTTATTGGGAAATAAGCCCCTTCAGTGTGATACAAGACCCTCCGCTTCGCGTCGGGTCCTGATCACACTGTCGGGGCTTATTTCCCAATAACTACCGGCTGCCTCTACATTATCCCTTACATAATGTGATACTACAGTAGAAGATCCAGCACTCTCATAGCAGTTTATAATACTGACAGATTTTAACAATGGTGACAAAGAAAATAGGAAAAAGTAAATTTATTCACATCGCAGTACATGCTGGGAATCCTGTATGTGATTTGTAATTTGCTGATACGGAGGTCCAAAGAACGTCAATACTTCAGTAGACGTTGGAAAAAAGACGTCATCTGCCGTCACAGTGTGCGCCTTCAGTGGATCAAAATTGGACGTACAAAAAGATGTTCTTTGGATGTCACTTTGCGCAGCGGGATGTGTTTATTTTCAAAAACCTTCTAGGGCCTTGACATTTTCCCCCAGATTCATAAACTTTCAAGGACCCCAGGGAATCCTTTACAATAAAACTGATTAAGAAATTAATAATGTTGGTTGGTATTATTATAATAAGATCCCCTTCTGACAAGGGAGCCAAATTTCAATGACCTACTTTTTCCCATGCTTGCAGAGATTTGTTTATCAAAAATAAGTTACTGGGTTGTTCTACTTCACATTTTCTAGTTTGACAGAAGCGCTGGGGACCCATTATAGCACTTAAACATGGAAAAAGTCAGATTTTAATTATGTGTCCCCTTTAAGAAGCAACCATGACTTGCAAGAAGGAGCTCTCTAAAGATATCTAATTAAGAAACTAGAATTATTTGAGATCACATTTTATGGCAAATCACAGCAGAAATCCAGTTAATTCCTAGGGGTTCACAAACTTTTTCTTGCCACTGTACATAGCACATTATAATTCTTGCAGTTCAGATCTGGTTAACGTAGTGGTCGTATTTATGTAACCAACACCTGATTTAAACAGTAGGAGTGTATATAAATATGCCTGATAGATATTTGAGTTAGTTTTAAAATCTAAAAGCAGAAGTGGCCAGGGGATGCAGAATTGCTTTACAAAGCCCTCTGCATTTAGCCTTCAATTATTTATTATACTACAGAGGCCTGCTTGTTAAATTTATGGTACATTAAACTCAATCTAATGGGCTGGTGTGAGCACAAACAGTTGGGCACCTGTTGTCTCTACTGGTGTGACACATAAACCCCAAAAAAGAGTGATGAAGATAAACGTGACTGAGATTATAAAGTGTATGTCCTTATGGGTGTCAGCGTTTTTATAAAACTGTTTATTTAAGTACTACAAGATTACAAAACAAAATACATTGTTCATATTTACAACAGCACAAAAATATCAGACAAAACAATTACTCTTTTAAAGGAATATTAAAGAAATGTTTGAATGGAATAGTTTTATGGCCGTGTTTAACAGATGTTGGGATTGAAATCTGTACAGGTATATGTGGTCATTATGTTAGTGTGGCTGGGATTTTTCTCCAGAGACCTCCACACAGACAGTTCTTGATCCAGCGCTGCTCCCACTGTCTCATGGCATTGGTATTATTTGGGGATCTCAGCATGGTGGCACATCCACATCTGAACAACACACAGAGCTTACTGAGCAGTCTGGATATATTTAGATATTGTGTAACTAAATGCCAGCATTTCTTAACCAAGCAAAAGGTCAAATTCATCCTTGAGAGCATACTACGATACAAATACTTTTTTTAAAAGTGATTTTCATTTATTCACTAAATCTGAGATAAAGAAAAGCATGTGTGTACCTGGTGCAAGCTTTACTGTCCTCTGTAGGAGTGATGCCTAGATGTAAACATCGCAGGTGGTCCATTCTCTGAGACGCTGGACTTCTGTTAAACAAGACACAAATTTGTTACATACTGACAGCTTAAAGGAATAGTCTACTCATTTTCAATATTAAACTATGTTATTACCTTAACTAAGAATTGTTGATACATCCCTCTGTCATCTGTGTGCGTGCAAAATAAAACGTAGCGCTTTTCTAAGCGGATTTAAAAGAGGAACTATATTTTATGGCGTAATGGGAGTACTTCGACTCGGCGCAGTAACACTCTCCCTCTCCCATTATGAGAGGGAGAAGGGGAGCCGATTTTTCAGGCGAGTTGAAGTACTACCAAAAGTGCTATTACGCCATACAATATAGTTCCTCTTTTTAATCCGCTTAGAAAAGCGCTACGTTTTATTTTGTACCACCAAACTTGCTCGTATAACTACTCGTCTTAAATAGGAAAAACGTTGATGTGTTTGGTCACTTCTAACTTTATCTCTGTTTGATACCATTGAATGAATGGGGCTAAGCTAAATGCTATCGAAGTGTCGCAGCGCGCCTCAGCGCTTACGTGCACACACTAAGATGATAGAAGGATGTATCAACTCTTCTTAGTTACGGTAATAACATATTTTAATCTTGAAAATGAGTAGACTATTCCTTTAATAAACGTTTAACCAAACTTTCATAATGTCTCACCTGAACACCTCCACCTGAGCAGTGGGGTTTAGCCCAGGCAGCGTGTACGGTTTGCCGAACTGCAGTCTTAATGGGTGTTTGCTCTGCATCTTAGTGATAACGCCGTCATTGATGGGCAGCCAGTCCATGTTGGGTACCAGAAGCTGACTGGGGAGCAGACAGCACTCATCAATCAACGTCTCGTCCGGGTCCTGTGGGTGACTTTCATCTCGAGCTGCCGGCAGAGATAAAACAGCAAAACAGACTTGTTTTTAGAAAGCTTTATAAGCATTTAGGGCTGTTTCACAGCATCAGTGTAGGTCCAGAGAGTGATGGAGGGATCGACTCACAGCACAGCCAGAGTTTGGTGAGCAGTCGGAAGAGCAGAAACATGCTGTCCTGGTTGTCAGATGTGGCCGTGAAGATGGGTAAACAGCCGGGCTTCAGCAGGCCCCAAATACGAATCATCACCAGCATCTCTCTGAGCATGCCCAGAGACGCACCGTCCCGCAGGAAACCGAACCCTGGACGCACGATTGAACCCTGAAAACGGAAAATGCAGGATGAAATATTAGATATGCTTACAGGGTTCCCACACCTTGGTTAACTTCAAATTCAAGGACCTTCCAGGTCCAATAACCTCAAATTCAAGGACATGTGGGGACAGATTTCAAGTGAGAGCAAGATGGCATTGTGTTACTTTGAAGAGTCAAGTTTTAAATAGGAAAAATATCAAAACGCTTTGGTCATTTTTGAGTGCGATGCTAATGGTCTAATCAGATTCAATGGATTATGCTAAGCTATGCTAAAAGTGGTACCGCCACACCCAGAGATCAGCTGAATGGATTCCAAAACGGTAAAAATCAAATGTTTAACTCTAGGGGAGCTGGAAAATGAGCCTGTTTTCCAAAAAAGTGGAATGTCCTTTTAAATGCGCTGTGTGTCATAAGGCAGTCCACGTGAGCTTACCTGGTTAGGCAGGTTAGCCAGCAGGTAAAGAACAAAGTCGCCCACCCACTGAATAAGCTGCTGTAAGGACTGAAGAGGAGGACCATCCAGAACAAACTCCTCCGTCTTCAGGTTGATCATCACTTTATCAATATCTGAACGCATGGATCACATATCTCTATTAGTATCAAAACAACAATGAAAGGAGACGAAAGGCTGGATGTATGGATGTTACCCGTGTCAGTGTTTTTGGCACAGATCTCTGTAAGCCTGTCTCCAGGACTCTTGTCAGGCGTGTTGAGCACATGGGGTCTCAGGAGAGATTTCAGCGTTGAGCTGATCGCAATGAGCAGCAGTTTAGCGTGAAAGTCACAAGCTCTCGACGCAGTGGCAGATGAAAGCTTACAGAGAGACGCCTTGACCGCTACTATACGTGTGGACAGAACCTTCATCATAAAGAAAATAGATTAAAAACACATTTACAAATGAAAAAAAATTACACATTTTCAGGGTGATTTACCTGCTGCAGTGCCTGGTTTTGTCTCATGTACTCCTCATGAAGCTTCTCCAGAAGGTTATGGACCATGCCAGGCTGTGCGTGCAACAACACATCCCACCAGTCGTATCCCGTTACCATGCAGTACTCCAGCAGAAACAGGAGGTGCCGGAGGAGTGTGTTCATGTCTAACATCTGGCCCATAGATGGAGATACTCGAAGCATGTGAAGCTAGAGTCACGGACAGAAAGGATAAATTATCAAATGAACTTTAGGAGGTAATTCTTGCTCTCACCCTTCATACCTTTCCATGAGTGTCCACGCCCACCAAAGCCAAAGAGGTCCAGGAGAATTGTAGAGCTTTGAAGTGCAGCGTCGGGCCGGCCGCTCTCTGCCGTTTAATGGCAGGTTCCTCTCCGGCACGCTGAGAGGAACCGGAGGAGCCGTAAAAGACACCCATTATGTGCAGGGAAAGGCGGTGGAGAATCTGAATGCTCCCATCATGGAAAGCGAGAGCAAGACCTGTACACAATTAACAAAATATCCATCACTCATAGAGAAAAAATTTTGGTACTTATGTAGTAAACGTTTTTTATGAGCAACAAAAAAGTCATACCAAGGCCTGGGAAGAACTTGGTGTCTGAGGCGACTTTAAGATCAGTGTTGGAGATGGAAATTGGAAGTTTAGGCAGAGCGATAGCAGACACGCGATCCAGGTCATTGGTGGCAGAGAGAATTCGCCACTTCAGAATCATCGGCTGCTTTTCACCCACTGGAGATGGCAAAAAAAGTAGGGAAACATTTGATTTATGATGACAATATGGACATATAAAGAGCTCAGATGCAAAAGCTGCTAAACGCCACTTCTGTCAAAAATTAGATAATGAAATTAATCAAATGATATCGGCACATATTATACGTTCATCAAATACTTTTGCTTCAAATTTGCTTAATCCAGACCTCAGCCCATTCAGAAACACCTGTATGTTGGCAGAATCCATTAAAGGATTAGTCAATTTTCTTAAAAAAAATCCAGAAAATGTACTCACCACTATGTCATCCAAAATGTTGATGTCTTTCTTTGTTCAATCGAGAAGAAATTATGTTTTTTTAGGAAAGCATTCAAGGATTTTTCTCATTTTAATGGACTTTAATGGACCCCAACATGCAAGTTTTGCAGTTTTAATGCAGTTTAAACTTGCAGTTTCAACAGAGTTTGAAAGGACTCTAAACGAGGCAAAAGGGTCATTATCTAGCGAAACGATTGTCATTTTTGACAAGAAAAATTTTAAATATGCACTTTTAAACCACAACTTCTCGTCTATTTCTGGTCATGTGACGCGCCACCGTGACCTCACGTAATACGTCATCACGTCAACAGGTCACAGATGACCAATGCGAAACTACACCCCAGTGTGGAGAAAGAGGACCGTTCCGACATTGTTGTATATGGAATCATACTAATTAATGTCTGTGTCAGCTTACTGTTTAAAATGGTCCGCAAATGTGCGTTTCATATATGTAACACGTGACCTTTCCACGGCATAACACAATTACGTGACTTCGTGCTGGTGCGTCACAGGACCGAAGATAGATGAGAAGTTGTGGTTTAAAAGTGCATATTTTTTATTTTTCCTATCAAAAATGACAATCGTTTCGCTAGATAAGACCCTCATGCCTCGTTTGGGATCATTTAGAGTCTTTTGAAACTGCATTAAAACTGTTAAGTATTGGGGTCCATTAAAGTCCATTAAAATCAGAAAAATCCTGAAATGTTTTCCTCAAAAAACATAATTTCTTCTCGACTAAACAAAGTAAGACATCAACATTTTGGATGACATGGTGGTGAGTAAATTATCTGGATTTTTATTAAGAAACTGGACTAATCCTTTAAACACAACTTCGATTTTTCAGCAAAGTGCATGGAAGACGAATGTGAATCGACCGTGGAACACATTCAACTTGTAAGTACTTATACCTGAATACAACTGAATATGGCGGCCACATGGATCAAAGGTCCGTGTACTTGGCAGCCAACGGATTTTCCATTTTTTAAATGAGAAAATCAAAATCAGAAATCGAGTTGTTTCATGACTGTCATTTAGAAATAGGACCAAAAAATTCTGTTTCCAGGTTTTTTTTTTTGCAATAATTATAGAAAAAGAAAAAATACCCGTTGTCTGATTTTTGCCGCTGCCAAAGTGAAAGTGACGGTATCATTTTTTGTTTATTATCACAGTTTCTGTGCAGAATTAATTGACTGTGGAAAGCACTTTGGTCAACAAGCGTTGTTTTAAATAAGCTGAAATAAATGTTGTTATTGAACCTAAATATAAGAGTGTGATAAAAAAATACTTATTTATAAGAAAACATGTCAGACACACTTAAAGGGTTTTGCATCTGAACTCTTCAAAAGTATTCTAAAACTAAGTAACTAAAATGTAACAAGTAGTTGTTTTAAAAATTTTGTTTTCCTTTTATGTCAGGACTGCTTAAACGTACCCACGGGTGAACGATGCTGAAAGATGTTATTAACAGGAAGACCCTCCTTACGCAGAGACCAGCACTCTACAATGCTGCCCATCTGACTTGATGCACAAAGTAGCACCTACAAAAACACAGAGATACAGTAAAATTCACGTTAAAGTAAAATAAAGATTGCTGCAAATAAATTAAGCATGCAACTTACAAATTGTAAGTACAGTTTTATGTATGCTAATTATTTACTTTAATAAAATGACAAACAAAATTGAATTTAACACAACAGTTTTTGACATATATAAAGATATGTCATCAATGGTCGCTCTCTCACCTGCTCCGAGTTTTCCCTTGTGAGAAATTTAAGGTGCGTGACGGCAGGGTACTTGTCCCTTCGGACTGGGTCTGTGGTGCAGCGCATAAAAAGCGAAGGCAGAAGTTCGGTGTCGATGCGACACTTTTCATTCACCACGCTTACGCACACTTTATAAAACTGCACCGGAGAAGAGCTGCTGCCATCTGTGGCCGCCACCACGATGTTTCCTCCACCAGTAAAGGCGATGTCAGCCAGAGCCACACGACCTCTCAGCCTGCACAGACTCTCACTTGCTGTCAGCAGATTACCGTTGGGCTTTAACAACGACACTGTGACCAGCCCGCTCACCGTCACTGCCAACCAACCCTCCATGGGCTTCCCGCCAAACAGCGTGAGAGAGGGGGAGAACTTCACCCGTGAAAACTTCTCCCCAAAGTTTGTAGAGCCCGACTGTTGAAAGAATGGAGACATGAGCTGTGTTACCAATACTGGTGTGGATCTCGAAACAAAACAAAGGCACTTATATATTTTCAGATATGTCGGTGTGAGTTGTGGTAAATGAAATATTTATTTTCTTGCCTTTTCAACATGCAGGGCCAGTTTGACTCCATTATGTAACCACGATAGGGCTACGATCGGGTCTCCGTCCACTGAGCTGGTCTGTGTGCACTCCCAGCTGTTCACCAGATGCTCTGTCATACCCCAACACTTAATCTGCCCATCACCATCAGCTGACAGCAGCCTTGAACCTGGAGTACATCAAACCATTACAACTGTGCAACAATCGAGCATAATTTTATCCCTACAAGTTAACCAACAAATTCATGAATAAATGATAAAATTCCACCTGACTGGTCCCATTCCAAACAGGAAATGATCTCAGCATGACCAGAGTTGATAGAGTAAACATCCCAGGGGTGATCACTGTCAATGATGTGTATCATATGACTGAGATCTGCAGCAGAAAATGAATTAGTTTGTTTCCTGAATGAGGGCTTTTTTGACAAAGCTTTAATCCAAATTCGATCTAGCAGCAATTTATGTCATGTAAATGCATACAATGGTATCCATGTTTTAATTTATTACAGATAAGAGGAATATATTTTTATACAGAATCATCAGGTAGCTCACAAGTTATTTGGTAATCTTCTTAATAAGATCAGATTTCCATACCTTTGTCATCTTCCTCGTTTTTCAGATCTGTTGTGAATGCTATGAGGTTTCTGCATGACCAGGCGCACACCAGAGGGATTGACGGACAGTGGTTGCTCTTTGGTCTCTTCTCCCACTCGCAAACATAAGCGATCTCCATCATATAATGAATTAAACTACGGGTCAACGCACATGTATCCACCAAAGTTCTTTAAACGTGTAAATAATCACTGTGAAGGCAGTGGGTGTTCATCAAAAATGATTTAGCTTCCCTGCGAGACGAATACTCAACAAATATGGTACGATGAAAACATTGTTATAAAACTACATGCTGCTGTTTGTTAAGTTGAAATGTTTTAAAGTAAAACTCGACATTGAGAAACCTATTTTAACTACAAAAATGTTTTAAACCAGACGGTTACTGAGCGGCTTTGTTCGTCGATTGTTTCCACATTCAACACTCGATGATCACTGCCGCCCCCTGCTGGACTGGAGGAAGGTGGAACAATTTCAGCATTTCTCTATTATGTACAATTATGCATTAAGTAGTTTTATTTTCAAAGCGACATATTAGGTATAAATTCCATCAATCCATGCACCCTGAAGTTTTAAAATAGATTTAAAATACACCGCATATTTCATTTGCATTTGCTCATCCTACCACACCATGGCGCTGTGAATGACTACAGTGGTGCCTTCACCAGTGACATATGCCGTAGATGTTTTACTGACTAGCCAGTCCACTTTATATTTAACAGTAACATACAAGTTAATTTAATTTACACCAAATGAAATATTTTCTCTACTAAATCATGCTTCTAAACGTATTTTATTAGACTAAAACTGTATTTTAATAAAGTGAATTAGTTTTATTTTTGTTTTTAAAAGAGGCCCACGTTTGTTTTCATTTTTGCAAATGCCTAAAACATCGCATCGCTTGAAAAAAATAAACACATGAGTCATTTGTAACATGAAAATATAAAAGATTGGGACCAAATCTTAAAAGTGAAAAAGAAAATGCATGGATAATAAACTAATAAACATATGAATGAGAACCACATAAATTATAAATTACACCTCCAAATTATGTATATTAAAAATACAGAAGAAAATGTATTTGAGTTTTAAAATGAAGCAGCGTAGACCAGTCAGAAATCATGTGACTCAATGTCAGGTGACTGAACACGGAAGTGACTGAAGAGTGGAAGCTTTTCGCTCGGTTAGAGCTTCATAAATGCTGCTCCCAAGTCCGCTCCACTCCAGAAAATGGTCGTGTAAACAGATGATCGGCAAGACAGGTTAGACGCATTTCTCGGGAAATAATCCAGTCCTGAAAGCATTATTTAATCGACGAGTGTCTGTGATATTGGAGTTATTGTTTGTGTTTATCGAGAAGTAAACGAAACATACGGGTCCCTCAGAGGAAGCTCAGCTAACCTGTTAGCATACCACTGTTAGCAGCAAAAGTAGACGTGCTGTTCCAATTTCAACATCCAGCTACTCTAACGTTATCTGACCCAGCTTTCATTTCCAAACCTCGGTGACTGTTATGAAACTGAGAAATCAGCTGGTCTATAATGTTAGACTTGTGCGTTAATAAGTTTGCGCATTTGGTCGAGTTTCCAGTGGAGTTGCAGGAGGCCTGAGTCACATCTGGAGGACAAACAGAATCTTAAACGCACTTTATCAGCCTGACATGCGTATCTAATCTCTCAGTATATGCTTTAGATGACAACCAGATGTGTCAAATGCTTGAAAAATCTGTTTGTTTGTAAAGTCAGTCATGACATGGTAGATGCAAAGGCTACGTTGTCTTCCAACATCCTTTCAAAATACAGCAAAGTTTTACCGGATATCTAAACATCAGTCCGGTTCTGGAGACGTGAGACTATCAACGGTATGTGCTAATGTTGTGTGACCGGCCTGCATATCTGGATTTGCATAAATTGACATTCCCCTTATAAAGTTACTGTACTGCGACCACCATGTCCGACAACCAGGGCAATCTAAACAACAACGTCCCGCTAAACAACAATAATGGAGGACCGAACCGGATCAGAAACCCACCAATGAACCAAAACCCCCTGATCAATGTGAGGGACAGACTGTTTCATGCCTTGTTTTTTAAGATGGCAGTTACATATGCCAGGCTGTTCCCACCATCCTTCAGACGAATATTTGAGTTCCTGGTCTTATTAAAGGTGAGATTTGCTTTGTGCCATTCTAATGTTTGTGTTGTTTGTCTCAGTCTGATATTGACATCCAGTTGCTTGTAGATAATTGCTTGCCATTAGCGTTGTATGTTTGGCAACCATGCCTTGGAGCTCTTTGTTTTGTTTGTCTTTTTTAATGTATTTATTTAACTGTATTGACTTTTAAAAGACATTTAGGTGATTTTGATGACGGGCCATGTAGGTTTCAATCCTTCACACACCAGTCACTTTCACGTTTTATCCAAAGCGACTTACAGTCCATTCATTGAATCTAAACACTTTTATCAGTATGTGTACTGTATGTGTTCCCTGAGTCAAACCCATGACCTTTGCGTTGCTAACACAAAGCTCTACAAATTGACCTTCGCTTTAAGAATGCAACATGACTTAGTCAAACTCAGGAATAAGTCACATTACAAAAGAAAATTGATTTATTTAAAATTAATACTTCTAAAAATGTATTTTTTCAGTTTTTAACCCTTATGTGTTGTTGGGGCCATTTTTGGCCTTTTTTTGTCTTAATTTGGCCACAACTTTCTCTTTGTTTGAGAGAATGGAATGATTTTTGGTGACAAATCTCATATTTAAACACATTTTAAGATTTTTATCCCCCCAAAAAACTCAACAATTTACCGTGGGCAAATTTACTACACTTTCATGTTGTTAGTGGCCTGGACTGGATTTTATTTGAACTTTTTCACAGTCTTGTCGTTATCAAAACTGGCAAACCTGTCTTCAAAAGTTTGCATTTTTAGGCCCCCAAAACACCACTGTCTTGTAAAGGCAAATGTTGCTGTCCATTTGGTGTCCTCTTTGCAAAAGGATAAACCACCAACAATCAAGAATGTATGATAATAAGGTTTCATGGCTCTGCAAACCAAAAATGTTGTTATAATGGAAGTCAATGTGGCAAATATGGCCATGAACCATAAATGAGGGAGAATTTTTTTTTTAATCTGATGCGGCACAAAAACTAAAAATGACTGATGCCAGTGTTTTTACTAATCTTTGACATGCCCAAGACTGTGAAAAGGGTCAAAAAACAGTCCACAATCACTTTTAATACTGAAAATCAGTCTTTTTTTTGCCAAAATCAGTGACATCACTTATGAACTTGGCAATTAAAGAGTTAAAATCATGGAGTTTTTGTAAACATTTGGTAGTTTTCATCAGTACTGAGGTTGATTAACACATTTATGCCAAAAATTTGGAGGAAAAATTAATCTGATACATTTTTAAAACAGTTACTACAGTTTAATTAATTGTTTTTTTTTTTTGGCCACTAACAACACAAAAGCTTAGTAAATTTGCCCAGGGTATACCCACTGGAGTTTTTTTTATTTTTTTATCTTAAAATATGTGTAAATATAAGATTTGTCACCAAAAATCATTCCATTTGCTCAAACACAGAGAAAGTTGTGGCCAAGTTAAGACCAAAAAAACAACAAATGGCCCCAACAACACATAATAATATATTTTTAGAAATAATTGTATTACTCCTTTTTTTGGCCACTAACAGCACGAAAGGGTAGTGAATTTGAACAATGCAAAAGGGTTAACAGCAAAACTTATTGACAATGCTGTGTTAGACTTTGTAACTGAAACAATACATCTTTGGTAAAGGTAATTTTACAGTGCTTTTGTTAAATGTAATTGTTATAGTAAATTATGCATGATGACATCCAACTAACCCTAAAGCCCAATTTATACATCTGCGTCGATTGTACGGCATAGCCTAGCATGCATAGATGCTTAAGCGCTCATTATAGTTGTGCGTAGGTCCTACGACATAGCCTCGATGGTAGGGATGTGACAGAATTTTCCCTTTGGTTAATTCAAATTTAAAGTTTTGCTAAGGTGTGCGTCAAGCTATGAATAGCCTACAGCATAGAAACTGCGCAGGACCATAACTTGGGCTTTACCCTAGGGTGAATTATAATTCCTACGTTGTACCTTCTACGCAGGTTATTTGCGTCAATGTGCTATTACACATGCAGATCGCAAGTAGCCAATGTCCTCGGGCATGCTAAGGGAAAAGCTGCAACAAAAATTAAATATCACTATGTCTGGGCCTTTCTTTGTTTTTACCATCGCAAACAACTCAAGCTGCAACACAAGTTGCTGTATATTTACCTCCATCACAGCTGATGCTTCTCCAACAATGTACACAACAAGCTGCTTATTCACCAGCTTTTGCATTAACGTTAGGGGTGTCACGGTTCTCCAAATCCTCGATTCGATTACATTTTTGATTCTAAGGAAAAATTGTTTCTAAAGTCTCGATTTTTAAAATGCTATGTCATTTTTAGACTAGACTTTATGAAATATAATATCCGACCTTGAACCTGGAGATGCCCTGCCATGTTAGTCGTGCACCCAGTGGAAAAATATGGTACACGCACATACCCGATAAAACCAAACTTCCTGTCAGATGAACATCTGTCAGTACTTTGCACCTTAAAAATGCGCTTTTATTACCGTCAGACAAGATTGTGAGACTATATCCCAATAAGTCATGTTTAAATCCTGTTTTTATAACTCCTAAGCAACGGAAATAATTTGTTGTGAAACTTAAACGGCCAGTCCTGTCACAGACGCCGTTCTGCTGTGCACGTGCTCCGATTGAGTTCAGCTGAAGGCAGGAGGCCCTTGCTGTTTTTTGTTTCCCATGTAAAGAGCAGCTTGCATGGTGTCTCCTGCATCTGCCATGCTATCTTTTGACTGGCTAGCGAAGTTGGAGGAGTTTGACCAGCAGGACTCAACACGTGTTTTTTTTCCCCACTTGGCAAGCTGACCAGACTTGACATGGGGGCGTGGCTGCATCGAGGATTCCATTTTTTAATTCGAAGTTCGAGGTTGTGACTGAATTGCTAAATCGAAGTCGTGACACCCTTTATTAACATGCCAGTGGACAGTGCCTAGTAGCGATTTTTAACTCTTTCACCGCCAGCGTTTTCAAAAAAAAGTTGCCAGCCAGCGAAAGTGTTTTTCATGATTTTCACAAAAGTTTAATGTCTTTCAGAAAATGTTCTTCTTCAAATATATAAACATACAATATACCAAATGAAAGAACAAACCCTCTGCTTTCAAAAAAAAAAAAAAAAAAACGTTTCATCCTACCTTCAGTAGTTCTTTTTGAATATGGGTAGGTTTCTGCAAAAACACCACATTTTGAGCAAAAAGCTGAGATGATTCCATTTTTGTGACGGACTTTTCATAGAGATCCCATTCAGAGCGATCTTTAAAACAGACACGGACATGCAGCCGCTTGCCATAGGGCAATACTTCTGGGTTTAAAAAGTTGCGGAAGGGCGCCACCTAGTGGATAATATCGGTATTGCGGAAAGACGGAAAAACTCGTTATTGGCGGGGAAGCGTTTTCTCTTGATTGGCGAGATATCTCGTCAATGGCGGGGAAAGAGTTAAGAACACGTTGACGTGAACAACGACGCAGAAGTATAGATGAAAACGGACGTGTAGCCTATGGCATAGAGGCTACTACGTAGGTCCAATGCAAAAGTATAATTCACTAGGGATGTATCGATTCTGTGTTTCATGCACAGCTTGTGCGTGTACTACGGCATTTGGTCAGTAGGAAGTCCTTATCAATCTAAAATCATTATGAGTCGGTCTCGTTTATAACGTGCATTTAAAAACATTTGTTAAAATAAAAATCATTCAAAATATTCTTTATTATCATGAAAATACCTGAAACAATTTAAAGAACAGCGATATAAATATTTCTGTAGACATTTCCTGGAATAGCGTTTGTAATGCTGCTACTTCTGTGGCACAAAGGGAGTTTCTGCGTGAGAGCGCCCCCTGCCGTTCGGATGTGCCGGGATTTCACCGTAATTCATTCATGTTCATTCATTGAGAAAACGCGCATTTGCACGGTTTATCGTTACACCCCTATAATTCACACTTAAACCAAACCCTAAAGTACTTACATGTTGTTATTTATAATTACTCTGTAACTAGGCTTTTTCCACCAATCAAGCAGCTTGGTTATTAGCCAATTAAAAAAATTCAGTAATTGACCTGGAAGTTTTAAGTGGAAATTTAAGAAAAAACTGTGAACGAACCTTTAAAAATTACTTTAATTGGCAACACGTAAACAATTTAAGCTTTTTTCACTTAAAGTTGAATTTTCTTAAGTGTTACCAATTGAAGTAATTTTTTGTTTAATCCAACTTTCACTTTTTATAGTGTATGAAAGGTAATTTACCTAGTCTAAACAACATTACAACTGCAACAGATATTATTACTCATAAACTACACTGTAGCAGGTGCACAGAGGTATGAAGTTATTCAGATGTTGTCGACCTGTGAATCTGCTTCAGGAATTACCTGTTAAGTAACTACTTACATTACATTACTTACCACCTACATGTACCTTATTACAGTAGTACTGTATACAGTATTTCAGTTCCCTACTGCAGAGGGATAGGAGATCCATGTTCATGCATTTTTTTGATTCGATAATTAAGTAGCGCATTACGTACCAATCCAATAAGTTGGAGAACGATCCTGGCTTCAGCACGGATAGTGACGACATGCTTTTTTCCAGTTCGCAGACATTTTTGCAGAAATTGATGTGAATGTTGATCTGCATTTTAAAACCCTGGTCAGTTGAACGATAACTATCAGGGCTCCAGACTGCCCCCAAATGGTGGCATTTTGCCCCCAAAATTTAAGAGCGTGCCACTGAATTTTACATCCAGTTGCACATGTGCGACCACTAAATTTGACTTTTTTTTCCAAAAGTGCACAATAAAATGTGACACTGAATTTGAAACAGCACGTTGTAATTTCTGCATCTATCATCAAGTATTTATTAGTAATACAGTGGAAATTAGTAGAAATGTGAATATTTGGTTAGCATGTTGATTTACGGTGTGTGCCCCTAAATTTTCTGGTTGCGCCCCTAAAATTTTCAGTTGGGGGCCACTGTGCTCCTAGTGAAAAAAGTTAGTCTGGAGCCCTGATTATGTCATTGCAAAGACACATGCCACGGTTCACATATGGCGTATTCTTTGACTGATCCTGGCAATGTTAGATCACGATCCCAGAATTGATCCCGGAATGTGTTTGCATTCAAACAGCAGAAGGCAGTCTAGCAATTATATGGCAACTTTTTGGGATCAACGTTCCGTTAAATGGGTTTTTGCTGACACATCCTTCTATGTTAATTCTTTATTGTCTAAACTGTGGCTTGTTTGCACATTTGTATTTTCAGTCACTACATTGTCATGTTGTGTAATTGGCAGGCGTTGTTCATGCTTTTCATCCTGGCCTACATCCACATTGCATTCTCACGCTCGCCAATCAACTGTCTGGAGCACGTGCGAGAGAAATGGCCCCGTGACGGCATCCTGCGTGTGGAGATCCAGCGTAACTCCAGCCGTGCGCCAATTTTCCTGCAATTCTATGAGACCGATGGAATCCAGGGATTGGTGAAGGAATCGGAGGAGGATGGAGCTGAATCGGGAGAGTTTGTGCTTCAGACAGATGCGGAAGAGGAGGAGATGACCGTGGAGATGTTTGACAACAGCACAGTACGGGTCAGTCCAGTTAAAAATTGCGGCATTAATTCTTTTCATTCATTTATTAAAATCTTTCTAACAAAGTTTGCCCTCTCTCTCTTTCTCTCCCATGCAGTTTGAGCTGGACATCGAGCCGCGTCTGAATCCGTCGGTGAGCGGCGGGGTTCCAGGCTCCAGCTTGAATGAATCGCAGGATCTGTCCTTCAGCCAGGCCTCTTCTAAAGGTATGCAGCCGCTGAGGGAGTCTGTCTCCGAGATTGAGATGCTAACTCGAGCAGGTAAACATCTCAAACTGCGTAGCTTTCTGCCCAACTCCTCCTTCCACTGTGATTATCACATCTTCTCTTTTCCCTCCATCAAGTGCAGCCCTTCACATTTCCCCTAATCTATTTTTATCTATTCCCTTTTCTTATCTTACTCATCCCAAAGGTCATGTCAGCTAGTTCACACAGCATCATGGCCTGACCATGAACAATCAATAGAGCGTAGAGTCTCTGTGTGTTCTTGCTGTTTCCAAACCAATTTGGTTTCAAATTCTCGCTTGTTCCAAACCTTGATCAATATTTGGATTCGGATTAGTTTAATTTGGTAGGATTGTGAAGGGTGTGATTTGCACAAGTTTTGTCAGGGTCCGACCCACTGTGTAAACTTTGAAAGAAAGTAAAAATTAAGGGTTGGGGGTTTCGAAAAGACATGAATGTTTTTATTCCCAATGTTGAATTAGAAAATGTTTCTATAAAGTGCATGGACACCAAATGGACAGCATCATTTGCCTATAACTGGGGAGTTAAACATAGAAACCTAAATATATTGCACACCAAAAATGAACAAATACGGTTAGTTTGTGGACCGTTTTTCCAGTAGCAACAGTATACACTATAAAAGGACATTTCAGGACTTTTTCTAATCCTAAAAGTGTGCACATTTCTTTTATCGTAAACAGTTTGGTTACAGGACAGTGGCGTTTTGGGTCCTTAAGGGTGTTTTCACATATACACTGTTTAGGTCGGCCCAAATGACGTGTCGCTCCGAGTGCGGTGCGTTTGGGTCAGTGTGAACACAACAGCCGCACTCGGGTGCGCACTAAACAGCCGCTCCGAGACCGCTCTAAACAGGTGGTCTCGGAGCGGCTGTTGCCGAACTCTGGGGCGACCCACCTGTGGTGTGAACACTGCTGGACCTCGGGCCGAACCAAATACAGGAAGTTCTCCACATGTTTGAGCCACTGGGCTTTCGTTGTGACGTGAGCCGGGTGTTATATTGTGGGTTAACAACAAACAAGCCAATCCTGGTCCGTTGCATAGAGATTCGCTGTCTCCTTTACGTTTGAGCTGATGATTTTATAAATGCATAGCTGTCCTCCACACACAAATAGTGACATTACGGGCTTTTAGCAAACGGCTCCGTGAGAAAGGCTTTAATAGAACAGCTACGCAATTTCGCGTTAAAGCAAAGAAACTTCGCAAAGACGTACAATGTTTATCTCCACATCTTGATAGCTGCGCTCTCTCTGTCAAGCTGGTTGTCGTGGAAACGTGGGGGTGGTCATGAGACGGTAAGAGCTGTCAGAGACCAATGACAGCGCTGACCGTTGTCACATGGTGTACGGTGCGGCATTTCGAGTAAAGTAAAAAATATATATATGTGAACACGGACCGCACTAACTGAAAAATGATACAATGTATTTTGGTGCGCTCCGAGGCCGCACCACAGTGCGCACCAACATATGTGAAAACAACCTAAAGCGTAACTAAACCCCTGGCTAGAGCCTGACTTCACCCACTGACAATATTTGAAAAATGCAAGAAAAGTGGGCAGATCCCAAGGAGATAGAGGGGACGAACTAAGTGTGTGGTGAGATCGTAACAAGGGCGTGGTGATCTTGAACCTGCTTACGTCACGAGTCATTTTTTGGACCCACCATCCAATAGGAAAATTCAACTGTAGTAGCCACCGTTCAACCTGAAGAGGGCAGCACTTTTTTACGTTTTTACACCATATATTGTAGTATTGAAACACTTTACATCCACATGTCAAAAAACTTACTAAAATCAATGAACAGCACTAATAAAACCCCATTCTTACAGATCATTAACTAAAAAAAGTTGGTTTAGGGTTTAGTTACTCTTTTAAAATGCAAAGTTTTGAAGACAGGTTTGACAGTTTTTGATAACAACGCCTTGTCTTTGTGTAAACTGTGATAATGCTGACGCCATGCACGTGACAGACTTATTAATGCTTCTTTAACAAAAGTGTCAAAAATTTTGGAACTTTAAATCCAGGGTCACTCATAGTAATAAACCTACCTTATCGTTCGTCTTAACAAAACCGTTCAATGCTTTCACCGCATCACATTGATGTTTGTATGTATTTATTGCCCTAAACTGTAAAATTCCTTGTTGCTTTTAATTTTTTAAGTTTAAGCAATTTGTAATTTAGGGTTCCCATGGGTCCTTGAAATCCATGAAAGTTTGTGAATCTGGGGGAAAAATTCAAGGCCCTGGGAAGTTTTTGAAAATATACAGACATTGATACAGGTCATTAAAAGTGCTTGAATCTATTTTATGCAAGAGGTTTTCTGGAAAAAAATCCATATTATTCCCTATGTAGTGTAGGATAATATCCAAAAAATTCTAGACTTTTTAAGCACACGTGCTAAACTGTTAGTTTTAAATGCTTATATCTTCTGTATGCAAATGCTTATATCTTCTGTATTGTGTTTGACACATGAAAACGTCTCAGGTTATGTATGTAACTGTTGTTCCCTAAGAAGGGAACGAGACACGTCTCCCTTGTCATACTTCCTGCGTCCCTGTAAGGCCGTCTTTGGCAATATTTCAGATATTGATATACTTCCTGGCTCCCGCGTCACCCTGTCTTTGTCGTTAAGCCTCACCATTGGTTGAATTACACATTCAGATGCACTTACCCTTGGAGGCGTCCCCAAAGTGTCACTGTAGTGACGCAGCGCAAGTTCCCTCGAAAGGGAACTGTAACAATGTATCTTTAAAGGTAACACGGTGTAACCTTGCTCTCACTTGAAATTTATCCACACATTTAGTCCTTGAATTTGAGGGTATTATTGGACCTGGAAAGTCTGAGTTAGTGAACGTACATCGACACTTACTATGTTTACAAACATTTGATTCATATCACAACATTATAAGTTTTTTTTTTTTATTTTAGAAGTCATACATAGACTATCTCTTACCATTCGAAAGTTAGATTAACTTCAACCACGGGCTTCCGAAAAAGAGCTAGCAACGTTGTTCACCCAGGTTTCGGACACCACTTCAAAACGGCGGACGCCAAATATTATGCACTGAGACGGGACGATTTCAGACATAGCCCTTGTGTTTTGTGTACATGTCATTTTTCAGAATCGCAAATGACAGTTTTTTTTTTTTTAGTTTTTTACTACATTTTTGTCATGTAAACATAGCCTAAACTTGCTTGTTCATAAAATTCAGTCAGACCAATCCTCATATACTATCAATTTCTAGTGCAATATCTTGTGTTAATAAAGTTTGTTTGTATTTATAAAGCTTAAGTTCGCAGTCTTACATAATATAAACTGTAGGGTCCAATTTTTAGATTTTGTTTTGTAATGTGCAAATTTAATGCAACACCGTCAACATTTGTGTTTGTGTAGTGTGGCCGCAGGAGGAGTATATCGTGGAATATTCTCTGGAATATGGCTTCCTCCGGCTGTCTCAGGCCACACGTCAGCGTCTTAACATCCCGGTCATGGTTGTGACTCTGGGTGAGTATCTAACCCCCTTTAATAGTTAGTACATAAGCTAAAAAGCAACGCTCGTATAAATATATAACTTATGAAATCCGTCACATAAATTCCCTAGAGAAGATCCTTTACATATTTATAGTTTAGTGAGTGTCGTAACTTCAGAAGTTGTCTGTGTGCAGACCCCATGAAGGATGAGTGCTTTGGAGATGGTTTCAGTCGCTTTCTCCTGGATGAATGCCTGGGTTATGATGACATCCTGATGTCCAGCGTTAAAGCTTTAGCAGAGAATGAAGAAAACAAAGGTAATGTAATGATTCTCAAGCAGACTCCTTACTTTGCAAAGATGTTTTAATAGCTCACCAGTAAATGTTAACATTAAGCCTGAATGGTGTCTTTAGGGTTCCTGAGGAACGTGGTTTCTGGAGAACACTATCGTTTTGTCAGTATGTGGATGGCTCGTACTTCCTATCTGGCAGCCTTCGTGATCATGGTTATATTTGTAAGCACTTCATTACATGGATTGATTGTGAGGGGTAGCCTCATCTGTGATGTTAAATTTTTGTAATTTACAGAAACCAGTCCCAAGAAAGCCATTACAAGGTGTTTAAACTCTTGCCTTTACACATTGTAATATTTCTGTCATTTTTCAGACACTATCCGTGTCTATGCTGCTGCGGTATTCGCACCACCAGATCTTCGTCTTTATAGGTGAGTTCCCATCTGCCTCTCTCAACTTGTACCTTTTACTTTTGAATAATTTGTGCATCATTCAGTCTGTAACACCTGGTATCTCCTCAAATACATCTCTCTCTCTCTCTTTATAATCTTTTCAGTGGACCTTCTCCAGATGCTGGAGATGAATATGACTATTGCCTTCCCAGCCGCTCCTCTCCTCACTGTCATCCTGGCTCTAGTGGGTAGGTAGAACTTAACTCGAGCTTAAAGCTCCCATAACACACGCTGTTTCTTTAGTTTTTTCAGATTTATAAAAGACAGATCAGCTATAATTCAACTTATAATTCACTATATGTTTGTGTCGTTTACATTATATGCACTTGTGTAATTTGCCAACAAAGCAGAGACATTTGATGCAGTTTTACTTACCGCCTGTGACTCGTGACTCAGTTTTTCAACGAAACCCAGCGTTAAAAAACACACGCACAACTATACCGCTACCCCGGATAAACAAACTATATCCATTATTTCCATAAGGCTGTGCTCTTTGGGAAGCTGAACAAGCTTAAACTTCCCTCACAAACAACAACACACTTATTTGGTGACGTTGATTTCGTGTCCGCTCTTGGTTGGTGTGTGTGTGTGTGTGCGCTATTTCGGTTAAAGTGCCCATATAAGGACTTCCACTGTACTTCCTGCACTGAAATTGCCCATAAAAGAATAAGAGCAGCAAGACGGTTACGTATGAATTACTGTAAATAATACTTTTGATCCTGTCTACAGGGATGGAGGCCATCATGTCCGAGTTTTTCAACGACACAACCACTGCCTTCTACATTATCCTCATTGTTTGGTTAGCCGACCAATACGATGCCATCTGCTGCCACACCAACACAAGCAAACGTCATTGGCTTAGGTAGGTTTGTTGCCACATTCACAAGACATGTTTTTTTATATCCATCATTCATGAGGATCTATTTCATTTAGGGTACTTCCATAGAAGTAAACTTTCTTCATAGAAAAGCATTTTAATTCTAGCGTATTTTGGATCCATGCAACGTTTTTTGTTGCTTTGTTAAAATGTCATCGAGAATGAACTTTCAATAAATCTAAATGGATCTCTTGTGCTGTTTTGCAGATTCTTTTATCTGTATCACTTTGCCTTCTATGCGTATCATTATCGCTTTAATGGCCAGTATAGCAGTCTGGCTCTCGTCACATCCTGGCTCTTTATTCAGGTATCACTATAAGCATTTACTATCAGCACGTACTTTTACCAAAAAAGCAATTTAATAGAACAATAACAATTTTTATGTCTTTCTACAGCACTCTATGATCTATTTCTTCCACCATTATGAGCTGCCGGCCATTCTCCAGCAGATCCGAATCCAAGAGATGCTGCTTCAGAACCAGCAAGTGGGTCAGGGCAACCAGACAGCACTGCAGGACAATCTCAACAACAACACCACCAACGCCGCACCCGCCAACGCGGCCGCCCAGGACCGCCAAAACGCTCCGGATCAGCCCCAGGTCGACACCCACAACGCCTCTGTAAACCTCGGCCCATCCGTCGACCCATCCAGTTCCGTCAGCGACCTCGACTGGATGGCCGAGATAGCCATCGGTCCTGAAGTTCTGACCATTTCGCGCCTCAGTGGCTCGCTTTTAGAACCCGGAGGAATCCAGGAACCAACTGTGACGGAGTCGCAAACCCCAAGCCCAACGAGAGCGAACCAGGAGGGGAACGTCAGCATAGCCGGCCCCTCTTCGGTAGATATCACAGGGAGGGGTTGCGCTCGGGGTTTGGGGCCCCCTGGTGGTGGAGGGCTGATGGATTCGGAAACGGACACCACTTCCTACCCAGTGACCTCACATACAGACTGCAAAGCAGCAGATACAGACTTAAACGGCGAGATGGGGAAGGAAAACGAAACCTCGCCGGACCCCCATTCCGCCCCCGCCTGAGATACACGCGCCCATTCAGAACGAATGAGTCTACATCCTTTGCTCCACAGTCTGTCTCTCTCTGTAAATTAATCCAAAAGGCATCAAGAGGAGAAACCGTGATGGAGCTTTATATAATTACATCCTCGAAACCTCCAGCGCAAGCCTGGAAGCAGACTTCTGCCCGCTCTCAAGAGTAAATGATGACGTGTGGAGTTGTGATCATCTAAAGAGTGTACATGTGATTGTTTGTTTTGTTTTTTTATTGATTTAAACTTTTAATACAGGGAGCATTCGGCTTGCAAATGTGATGTATCGCTCATTAATGGTACCCAAATATAGGCGTGCGCACGGGAGACCTGCTATGAATCCCATCGCACATTTTGGCTTTGTTTCATTCCATTAACGATAGCAAGCACTCACTCCTTTAATAAATAACGCTGCCTACTTGTATTCATTCAAATGTATGGAAGGTGTGAGCTGACTACCGACATCAAGGTCTTGGACACTACAAGGACTTCAGTGTGACTTTGTAAGAGTACCTCCAACATTTGTTTATTGGTGACACTGCTGCAAAGTAACCAGCAGTTAGATATTACATCATTTTATCCGGAAAATTCCCATCTTTTATGTGATCCTAATTGAAAACATTGTCGTGTCTCTCAAAAGTCATTTCTGTGGTTTCTAATCCTCATCAGTAGAAATTTGTCTTGGTTTTTAATTCAGGTCAAGCCGGGTTTAAGAAAGAAGGAGGCCGTTTGAAGATTATTGCCTTACGCTTCTTAAACTGAATATTAACCCAGTATTTCCCTCTGAAGTACTCGAGGGTCGATAGCCTTACTTAGAAGCTTTAATGAGGATACAGTCATGCAAAGCAATCAGCAAACGTATGTTGTTTCTGTGACGGATGTTTGCGATCAATAAAACGGATTCAGGTTGGATCGGATGCAAGCAGTGTGAAGGTCAGACCGTATTTGTGGTGTAGATGCTAATGGTTTCCATCTTAGTCAACATTGAAGCATCACACTACATCAAGGTCACTGATTGATTTGGTCTATTGTCATATTCGGCTTATTAAGATGATAAAACAAACTCTGTCTTTTTGACCGTGTGTCTAGAAGTCTTCACTTAGTGCACCACAAACTAAGAAAACAGGAGTTTATTGTCATGCATACTCTCTTTAACTGTGGATGAATAAACATTGGGGAGGTTCCTTTAAAGGCTATGCAACAATAGGGCAAGTTTTTTTTTTTTGAAATTGTGCAATATTTTGAGGCAGATCTATAAAGGATGTAAAGTCTGAAAGAGCGATTGATTTCAAATGTTTTATGATCAGTTCCTAATTATTATTATTATTTTTTTTTGGTGCCTATTTGCCATTGTGAGAGGCGAATGATTGTAGTGTTAAGATTGTAAGTTGTCTAGAAGACGGAAACTGATTAAAAAAAGATTTTCAGTTCTCTGATATACTAGATTTTGTCTCATTCAAATGTATTTAACTGTAATGTATAAAGGCAAATGCATAAAGAAACTTAATTTCCACTGACATGGGTATGTTTTTTTTTACCTAAATCCTGTTTTTTAAGACTAACGAATAAAGGCAAAAATCTTTAGTCCTATAGTCTTTAAAGTGTGAACTGCTAGATCTACAACCTAATTTAACATACAGTTGGCTTATTTTATTATTTTGTACTGTTCTCTTTGGTCCACTAATAAGTGGTTTTGACATAGATAAAAACAGGAATAATAAGTAATTTGTAGGATTTTTCTTACATGTTCTGAGCCTCTATTTTAAAGGGAAATGTCATGAAAATCTGACTTTTTCTTGTGCCGTAATTGGGCCCCAGTGCTTCTACCAACCTAGAAAATGTGAAAAAGATCAACCCACTAACTTAGTTTTGATAAACCATTTTCTGCAAGAATGAAAAAATAGGTCATTGAAATTTGTCTCCCCTTGTGATGTCAGAAGGGGATAATACCGACCCTTAATCTGCACTATCACGCCGCTGTCATTTAGTGCAGATATCCGCTCATTTGCATATAAAGGGACACCCCCAAAAATGGCACATTTTTACTCACACCTACAAAGTTGCAATGTTAACATGCTATAATAAATGTATATAATATTATGAGCTAAATTCACATATGTGCTCGGTACATCAAAGATTTATTTGACATCTAAAAAAGTCTTGTGAAATGCCCCCTTTAAAGCTTTATTATAATTATTTAAAGCCCCCCCATATTGGAGTGTAGTACATTATCACTTAAAGGGGACAGAGAATGAAAAACCATTTTTACCTTGTCTTTGTTGAATAATGGTAGTCTACCCGCATTCACGAACATACAAAAAGTGCTAGACATGCTAAACATCTCAGTCTCATAGAAATTCCTCTTTTAGAAATGTCAGCCAGAAAACGGCCCAATCTGAAAAACTGATGCTTATGACATCACAGGCATCTCACTGCCCCTCCACTTTAAAATAATTGGCTACATTTTTAGAGTGGCAGCAAAGTCAGCCAATCAGTAATGAGATTGCAAGTTAACCCAGTAGGGGGAGCCAAATAGGTGCAAAACCACTTGTTTAAAATCGCCAACCCTAATAGAGCTATCTGAGAGAGGTTTTTAGGAAGCTTCTAAGGCATTACAGACCCAAACAAAATTTTTTTGTCTACATCTCACATCACAGAACATGGATAAATACTCTGTTCAATCATTCAACTTAAAGGGGACATCTCACAAGACTTTTTTAAGATGTAAAATAAATTATTGATGTCACCAGAGTACATATATGAAGCTTTAGCTCAAAATACCCCAACAATAATTTATTATATCATGTTAAATTTACCACTTTGTAAGTACAAGCAAAAATGTGCAGTTTTGGGTGTCTCCTTTAAAATGCAAATGAGCTGATGAAATGCAAACACTGATCACAATGATGGTGTTTTTTTAATGGAAATTTAATTGTGCTGTCAATTCTTTTCTTTCTCTCTCTCTCTCTCTCTCTCTCTCTCTCTCTCTCATGGCAGTGACGTGGTTAGATAGTGCACATTAAGGGGTGGTCCTATTATAATAAGAATCCCCTAATGATATCATAAGGGAAGCCAAATTCATCTTTAAGCAACATAATAGCATGTGTAAAAGTTGTTTTTGTGATTAGTAATTTCTTGATGCTTTAAAATAGCTTGAATTTCCTTATTCTTTCCTCGACTGCGTCCAAAATCTCAAAAATGCTGCCTTTACTTCTCGCCCCACAATTCTAAGCTTGTGTGTGCGTGGGGAATTTGATTGGTCGAGAAAGACTGGTCGAGTTTTAACAAATAAAATGGCGACCAAGAAAGAATCTGGATCATAAATTTAGTACTATAAATAAGGCTATATTACGTTTTACACCTCATTGCATTTCTAGTGAGAAATTAGTATTGCAGTTTTCAAATATGTGATATGTTATAAGAAAGGCGATCTTTGTTTCTATTTTAAATTGAATTCCATTCCACTGCCTATGAAGGCTGTCCGAATGTGTTTTTTCCAAACTGCCTTCATGCCGCCAAAGTAATTGCTTCATGAGGCAGCAAGGCAACAACTCAGTTTCAGACGCAATCCTCATTTACGTGGATCTATGAATATGCTATTTTAGTCCTCACACTTTACTTAATCGCACCAGCTTGGACCATAGATATATATGTACATAGATGCTACATTCTACTGTTTCAGAAAGTCCAGTTTCACAATGCATACTTGACTTGTGCGTTTGCAGCACTAATATTTTTAGCACTAACAGGTTAAAACATTCACACTGCACTTGTGAGCAGCGCATGATCGCATCACAGAAGTAGAGCTGAAGCAGCTGTTCTCCGATCGTTTCAGCGTCAAGTCTATGCGGCATCCAGACATAACATCTATGACTCGAATTACTGATACTGAATTTAGGGTGACCATACGTGCCATTCTTCCCGGACGCATCCCGTCCAGGATTTTGTGTTCGTCTTCCGGAAGTCGTATTTGTCGACCGCATACGTCATAGAGGATTATTATTATTATTATTATTACAGAAAAGCAACTGTTACATTTTAAGGTAAGAATGAAACTACAATTGTATATCTTATGTTTTTAACTGAATGGCGTATGCGGTCAACAAATACGATTTCCGGAAGACGCACCGAAATCATGGACGGGATGCGTCCGGGAAGAATGGCACGTATGGTCACCCTAATACGGATCCACTTGTTCATCTTGTGATGATGTGATTAGTTTGTGATGTAGGAAACCGGGTTGATTTTAAACTGTGGGAATGAGATTTGCACGTGGTTTTATCTCATTGTATGAAAACCACATAGACATAAACAACAACAAACAAGGTTTGGTGACCGGAAGAGAGATAGTTTTGAGGAGGTGAGGAGATTTGTGTTTTTGATTATAGATTGAGCGCATATGAATAAAAAAATTAAGCTTACAAAAAATACCACAATATTCCAACGATATTTTTACGTTTAAATTTTATTGCAACTTTAAGTAAAATGCCATCCAGAAATGGTTATGATTTGATGACACTTGTGTTAAACATTCATCAGAATTCCCTGCGAATAAAAGAAAATCTATCCTGGATCCCCACATCCAAGAGCTTCAATGGTGTCTAAATGAACTGAAGGTGGATGTCAAATAAATGAAAGATTATAATCTGTTATTGTCGCCTTAGCATTGTAACCAAAATAGATGTTTTTTTTCTCAATACCTGACTTGATGCTGTGCTATGTAGCCTATGTTGTATTGTTTGTTCTCTTATTGTTTTTACTGATCCCCAAACTCCAAAATTGACCAGAATCAAGCTCCAGACATCAATTGTATGACAAGATCAAGTTTATTTCTTTAACACTGAACTTAATTCAAACAAGCAGCCTGGCCATTCATACAGTACGTCAGACCTTATGGAGAAAAATCAATGAACGATAGCAATCAGACACCACAAACAAGCTAGAAAACCATTGCCAAAGCAGCAAACTCCATGTGTGAGGTCCATCAGGCTGTCAGTTCAGGATATGGAAATAAAATTCAAACAGCTGGGCTGAGAAGGAGTTATGTGGATAAATGAAATAAGCTCTCATATCTGGCAGACTTGCTGGTGCTTTCAGCCTTATTATTGTGGAATCTGTCAGTCTTTATCCACAAATAACATCTCAATGATCTGAAAGAATCCTCAACCAGGTGGTTCATCAGTATAGGTGGAAAGTGATGCTGTATAAAATAATCCACGTTTTTAGCATTATTATTAGCAAAACTGCACCAAGGATCAATGGTGCCTTAGCGTTTAAAAGATTCCAAGTATGAAAGTCTTGTGAAGAGGACACACAGAAAATCGTGTCCTTTAATTGAATCATTCAGTCGCCCCGATGTTGTGAGCATCACCTTTTCAGATCCGCTGGCTCTTTGGTGAGGGCGGGGCAAATAGTGGCTGTAACTGTGGGCGGAGCTGTGGTCCCCGTGACAACAGCGGCAGCCGCTCGTTCTTTAGCCAGTGTAGTCTGAAGCTCCGCCCTCCGAGCCAAAGCGGCTTTTAAATTCTCGCGGATCTCCTCGATCTTCGTCTGGAGCTCCTCCAGCTCCCCCTCTTCGGCGGGATTCGAGGAGCTGGCCGAAGGAGTGGGCCGAGCCACGGGTCCTCCGTTTTCACAGACCCTCGCCAGTAAACTTCCTGGCCCCGATCTGAATGAGGCGGAGCTGCCCTGACCCCCCTCCCCCATGACCCGGGGGAGGAGACAGCGCGTGTTGAGGGTCTCCAGGTTGAAATGGACCCTCTTGTTGTCTTTGGGCTCCTCTGCCGCCTTGGTGCTCTCGTTGTTCCATCTGGCAAAGGATCCAAGGGGAGCAGGAGGAGGTGGAGGGTTGGGCTGAGCTTTCTGGATGTTACAACTAGAAAGACAGAGCCAAGATAAGTGATAGGATTAACAAAACATCCATCAGTACAACATCCTTATGCTGTAATTACATCAAACACCAAAAACAGACAAATATGCATCTTAAGTGTTTTGTTATGTTTGCACATATTTAAACTGTCAACCTCCTTTTTGAGTGGTGATCACATTTAAATTATTATAACTCTGATATTCTTTGATCTAGAAGCCCAATCTTTGTCTTTTTTTAACAAGACACACAGTTTTTCACTGACATGTCTGTAGTTCTTAATATTTAATAAAAAAAATGTTAGTCATCATTATTTGGGTCAATGTCGTGACGTTAATTATTTTGTGTCCGTATGGATAAATTAAATGTAAAAGGTAAAAATGTCTAAATAAATTTGCAGATTACTGGCATACATTCTCTTTTTTGAGGACCAAGTCTAAAATTTCTGGTTTTATTTTATTTTGACAGAATATTTGGGGGATAATTTCAAAAATGTCAATGTGGTGTAACCAGTTTGTGTCAATTGGTGTAACTAGTATTTTTTTAAATTAAAATATATTCATAAAAATGTGGAATAAAATATAATCATCTAGTTTAGTTTAATATGATTTTTTTACAAACATTTTTACATAATTTCTCAAAGATTATTAAGAAAACAGAGCTGTTTTAGCATATGTCAGGACAAATATTACAAAAATGCATTAAAGTTTACATTTAGAAATAACTAATAAAATTATATTTTAAAATGTTTTTTTACACTTACATGCCATCAAGGTGGATAAATATTTAATTTCTCTCATTTTTTGGCACAATTGGCAGTAACACCATTTGACATTTTCAGGTTCATTCAGTCTTAACTTCATAAAAATGATGCAACTGCAAATGTAATTTTTTATTGCTTAAAATTAACACAAATACACGGTGCATTGAAATAAACCTGATGCATGTTTTTTTTAAACCATTATTTAAATTTATTTCTCATCTTGCCAAACCGTTTTTGTCACTGATCCATTAATAAAAATAATGCAATAAAATATATATTGTATTACAAAAATGCATTAAAGTTTACATTTAGAAATAACTAATAAGATTATATTTTAAAATGTTTTTTTTACACTTACATGCAATCAAGGTGGATAAATATTAAATTTCTCTCATTTTTTGGCACAATTGCAGTTACACCATTTTCAGGTCCATTCAGTCTTAACTTTCATAAAAATGATGCAACTGCAAATGTAATTTTTTATTGCTTAAAATTAACACAAATACACAGTGCATTGAAATAAACCTGATGCATGTTTTTTTACAATTGTTTTTATTAATTTCTTATCTTGCCAAACAGTTTTTGTCACTGACCCATTAATAAAAATAATGCAATAAAATATATATTGTATTTAAAAAAAAGATCAAAATGAAAATGTTTCATGCCCAAAATGCTAAAAACATTACAAAGCCATAAGTCTCAAATAGTTTTGGACCACATTTCAGGTTAAAATTACAAAATTTTTTTCATTTGTCACATTTTTTGTTTGGTTTGCTACTTACTATTGTCACAAATTAAAACATTACTGTCACTGCATTATTATTATTACTGCAAAAGGTTTTGAAATATAAAAACTCAATTTTTAGAGCTTTCCAGTAATATATATAGGTTGTCAAGATTTTTAAAGATTTAAATACAATATTAGTTTTATAAATATGTAATAATAATATTTGCAAAATGATGATTATAAATATGAAAACTACACTCTTAGAGCTTTTAAACGATATATAGTATGTCAAGATAATTCTAGTTTTAGTTAAATAGTTACATAATCAAGACAGTTAAGGGGTTACAGAGGACAGACGTGAGACAAGCTGTGATAAGCACAAACCAGCTTTTAAAATGAAAAATGAATGAACAGAACAAAGTGGAAACCTTTTTTCTGCGGTTGCACGTTGGCGCTTCACATCCTCGTAAGTCATGTTTAGTGCCCTGTGGATTTTCTGTAAAAAAAATTGAGTTATCTCAGCGAGAGAGGAATGAAAGAGATCAAAATTATGCTTTTGATTTTTTAAATAATCTATATTTCAGAAATGACAATTACTGAATCTGCCTAGCAGTAATCCCTCCCTTAGAGAAAACAGCATTAAAGACCCTGAGAGATCAAACACAGCTTATTTACACATTCAAAGCACTAGCGCCATAAATAACATTTCTGCTTCATTACAGTCTTATTTCAACAGTAAATTAAATGAAACATTTGGATTAAACAGGATTTCTTTAATGAGCAAGTTTTTGGTCAAATGATGCATTAAAGGTCTTCATCACAGCATTGAGCTCAGCATCTGTCTCACCTGACTGGTGTGAAGCCAGTATTTAAACTTCTGTCGACGGCGGATATGTGGCAGAACCAGGCGATAGAAGGCGTGTTCACCAGCCAGGGTGAGTAAGGCTCCGGTCACACCGACACACAACAAAACAAACAGCCCTGAGAAATGACGAATGCCCATCTGTAGCGTCTGAAGAGACAGACATAAAATATAAGTGTTATTAGGTTCCTGCTATTAGATTATGAGCCATATTAACTGTAATTATCAAAGCATTCATTATTCTTTCCATGGGGCGCATTTTCAAATGTGAGTCATAATGCGAGTCATTAAAGCAATATCTTCATTGGTAACTGCATTAAGACTTTCTACTAATCTAGTTTAATGTGCAAGATGCTTATATATTAGCCATAGGTGGTCTGATCTCCTAAAGCTTTCAAAACATCTCTCAGTTTTATAAAATGATTCACCCAAAAACGAAAATTCATTAAGCGCACAGTGGACGGTAGGCCTACCCTGACTTCCATAGTACAAAAATAGTACTATTTTACTAAGTCAATGTGTACAGTCAACTGTGTGGTTACCATTATTTATTAAAATATATTCTGTTGTATGTAACAAAATAAATAGACTCATACAGGTTTAACAACATGAGGGTGAGAATTTTCATTTCAATTTTCAGTTTGGTTGCTAGATGAAGGATTGGGAGTCAGTTCATGTTCTTGTGGTCTCATCAGCCAATCAAAGCTGTCACGATGTAGAATTCCTGCTGGGTCACATCACATGATAAACGGCTCAGGTAAATGATTCAAAAATTGTTTGAACCCATTAGCAAAGATAGCTAAATGCAGGTTGTGTTGTTGCAGGCCATCTGGTAACTTTAATTCAGATGCATGAAAATAATAACAGATTCCTCCAGGTATTGGCACACTGCAGGACTGACAATACATGCAGTTGCACACAAGAGGGCAGTGTAGTACTGCTCATTGACTTTTCAATGCAAGATTTATCTGGACATATAATCTGACCAATTTGAGCTTATTGACCTAAAAATCTTAAAGCAGAAGTCATGGTAATATTACACAGGAAAGTTACTTTACTTTGGTTTAATAACCACAGACACAATATATAAACTAAATTAAAGTTAAAGGTGCTAAATAATAATAAATATATTTAATAAAATCGTAACACTGTATTATGCAAAAAGGGTAATGTAATTTTTCCTGTTTTCTTGTATCAAAGTAAGTTATATTTAGGTTGTCTAAAACTCACCTACCTGCAATGTTCTGGGATTTTGCCGGTTTGCCGCAGTGGTATTTATTGCTAAATTATGACATTTTGCATATATTTACCTTTCTGATATACAATTTTTTATTTATGTCATAATTTTTTTCTTCATTTTATATTAAAGGAAAACACCACCGTTTTTCAATATTTTACTATGTTCTTACCTCAACTCAGACAAATTAATACATACCTATCTTTTTCCATGTGTGCACTTCATCTTTGCACAGCACATTGTTAATGTGTTAGCATTTAGCTTAGCCCCATTCATTCCTTAGGATCCAAACAGGGTTGAATTTAGAAGACACCGAACACTTCCATGTCTCCCTATTTAAAGACTGTTACATGACCTAATATTATTGCAGTAATATTGGCAGAAGTTTGAGCGAGACGGGAAGTAGTCAGGAGTGATGATGTTACTGCACGCCAAGATCCAATTGCTGCAAACTAAGTGTTCTTCCACCATACATAGATCTTATTTTTTATCCGTTAAAAATCGCCACGTTTTATTTTGTGCCACCATACTTACTCGTGTTACTACTCATGTAACAGTCTTTAAATAGGGAAAACATGGAAGTGTTTGGTGGCTTCTAAATGCATCCCTGTTTGGATCCCAAGAAATGAATGGGGCTAGGCTAAATGCTAACACATTCACGACATGCTGTACAAAGATTAAGTGCATGCATTGAGAACAGATATATATGTATTAATTCATCTAAGCTGAGGTAAGAACATAGTAAAATATAGAAAAATTGTGGTGTTTTCCTTTAAGTTTGGTGCTGAAATGTTTTCTGTAATTTTGTGAGAAGTGCTATATAAAAAAATTGAATCCCAGTTTAATATGAAACCCAGGTACATGTCCAAAGCTACATACCAATATATTGGTATTTGATTTGATTAAAAGTAGTGATGCACCGATGTATCGGCCGCCGATATTTATCGGACGATTTTTGATGAATTTGAAACCATCGGCATATCGGCAATAGCACAAGAAAGGCCGATACCAATTGTTTATTAATTAAATGCATAAAGAAATCCATTATATGTAAAAAAAAATAAGTTAATGTCGTTAATAAAATTAATGCTGAATAGCAAAAACCACATTTGAAGGTTGTCATGTTGTCTTATTATATTTGTTTTAGCTTAATTTGTGCCTCTCTTATTATGTTGGTCAGTTGAATGTTAATCCAATGATCCAATCCGTGTTCAGGTAAAAATAATTTGAAGCAGAAATAAACTAGCTAATAGACCAACTGTATAGTATTGTATACAAGTGTTTAATATCGGTATCGGCATCGGCCAGAAGTTGTCTCTTTAAATCGGTATCGGCCCAAAAAAATCCTATCGGTGCATCCCTAATTAAAAGCATATAAATAATACTTTGATCCACTTGTGGTTTAAAAATAAAATTTGCATGACTACATTTTAAGAAGTTTGAGAGACCTTATGCAAATCCAAAATTCCTTGGTGCACTTAAATTTTTAAGTTTAATCAACTTGATTTTACAATTCATTTAAACTTTCTTGACTGTTGAGGAGTTGCTATAAATTATAAAAAAGAAAATGAAATAACTGAAGCTATTTCAACTTAATTTTTATAATTCAACTCCTCACTAGTCAAGAAAGTTGAATTAATTGAACATTCAAGTTGATTAAACTTAGAAAATTGAAGCTCAACAAGGAATTTTCTACACCTACATTTTACCTTAAATAAACTGGACTGTTTTATACCAAATCCTTTATACCATATCAACAAAAACTGTGACTCCAGAAAAGAAAATACATAAATGAGCATTTGAAACTTTTATCTGTGAGTTTTGGCCGTAGGGCATGAATGAATGAAAGAGGCATGTGTACGGTTTTGGTCTCTAAGACAGCTTTGGCAAATTCATATTTACACAACCTGTGTTCTCCAAACTAATCTGAAAACAGACAAACTAGACAAATTCACCACCACACAGTTCAAGATAAAAAGCATTCTGGGAAACAACACAATCTATTAGCTCTAACTGCCACAGTGTTTGTTGGACTGATTCAAAACCAGGCATTTCTTGTGATGGTTTAACATCTCACATCACAATGCTTTGTCCTCATGTTATCATCCTCCAAGAGCACAGAGATTTGAAATGGAAATGAGGAACAATCTTTTCTGCCCAGGCAATGGTAATTTCCCCCCTGAAACTAAGGAAAGACGAAAAACAAGCCCTGCTGCAAATTTAAACCGTTCTGTGAGAGAGAGAGAGAGAGAGAGAGAGAGAGAGAGAGAGAGAGAGAGAGAGAGAGAGAGAGAGAGAGAGAGAGAGAGAGAGAGAGAGAGAGAGAGAGAGAGAGAGAGAGAGAGAGAGAGAGAGAGAGAGAGAGAGAGAGAGAGAGAGAGAGAGATCATTTCTTTATTCTGTAATGGATGTCAAAAAGCCTCATGTAGCCGTCAGCCTATCAGCATGCTCCAAAAGTGTCATTTATTCTGAAATCTACTGAGGGATTTTTTAAGATCCAACACAGACCTCTGACAGTGCAGAGATAATGATTTGAGATAAGTTAGTGAAGTTACTGAGCTGGATCAATGTGTACTAAGAATCAAACCCTTCCTCCGCAGAGAGGTAAAGCAAACAGGACTCACATCAGTCTGTCAGGTTTAAAGAGACTCTGTGGACATGATCAACATCCAAGATCTCAACCGCTTCTCTTTTAAATAGAACGACAGGATAGTTTTGCTTGCATAATTGTATTAATGAACCATATAAAGGGAGTGCATGGCAAGCTCCGCCCCAAGAGCTTTGTTAGATTGGATAAAACATTTAGTAATTGATTATGTAGTAATGTGATTTAGGCCGTCTGGAGATATGGGTGTGTGCACCACTGTAATGGAGGGCTATTATTAATATTAAATTCAGTAATGGCACATGTGGGAACACAAATATTGTATGTGGCTGTTCTGAAAGATTTTTTCTGCACATGATCCATCTGATATGGGTTTAACTTGATTTAAATGCAATTTTTGTGAGATAAAACTGTGTTTTTGTATTATATGGAATTTTTAATTTATATTTCTCAATTGCTTAAAGAGATAGTTCCCCCAAAAATGAAAATTCTGTCATGATTTATTCACACTCGTGTTGTTACAAACCTGTATAAAAAAATTCTGATGAACACGAAGGAAGATATTTTGAGGAATGTTTGTGACCAAATCGATCAGAGGCCCCATTGACTTCCATAATAAAAAAAGAATACTATGAAAGTCATTCAGGGCCTCTGATTTAATTACAAACATTCCACAAAATATCATCTTTTGTGTAAGACATTTATACAGGTTCATAACAACATGGGAGTGAGAAAATGATGACCAAATTTTTATTTTGGGTGAACTATCCCTTTAATAAAACGTGTGTAAAATATAAATGGTTAACTCTAATCCTACAAACTGTATATTCAATCCCCTTCCCCTAACCCAACCCTAAACCTGCTATTTTACAGGTCATTCTGTTTGATTTATAAGCTTGTTACCTCAAGAAGACCAAACATGTCCCAATAGTCAAACAATTAAAGATTTAACAAACTTTTTAGGGACATTTGGTCCCCACACTGTCAGAAATAAAGGTACAAAACTGTCACTGGGGCTGTACCCTAAGTTTCCGTTTGGTACCTTGACATGAATAAAAACAGAATACAATTTTGGGTAGATTACCGTTAGCCTGGTCCAACCAGACTCTCGTACATTCATTTCATTTGTACAGAGAGTCTGGCCACGCTCCATTGGAAAGCGTTACTTCCGTTAAGGAGGGTCCATTGTTGAAGTTTAAAACTATTGGATCTGCCCAGAGTACTCAGGATCTGCCAAAGCCAATCGCTAACGTGAGGTCGTGACGTATATCATGCACCGAAACCGGACGGAAACAACAAGTCAGAATAATCAGACAAACAAAACTTAGCAAACCTGGTTCTTGCTCCGGCTTTAACTTCTGTATATTCGGCAGTTTTGCAACAACGGCCCGAATAGCTTTTCTCACGTCTTTCTCCGCTGCCATTACTGAACTACAACTCAAACTGACGCGCGACCTCAACGTCATCGTTCTTAGCCACCCCCATCTGTTCGCTGATTGGTCCTGCAGATTTTTGCAGGAGAAAACGAAACTCTATAGAGAAATCCCAGACGTACTGCTGAAGGGAAATGAAAATTAAGCGGAAGCACGTAGGAGGGCGGAGCCAGGCTAGATTACCGTACCTTAAGGACCTACATTGTTAGAAAAAAGTCAAAATATGTACCCTAGCTGTCAGTGGAGCAGCAGCACCCTTTACGAAGGTAATTGTATGGACCATTAGGTACAGATATGTAAATATTTAGTACCAATATGTACCTTTGAAATACTAATATGTATTTTTGAGGTACTAATAAGCTCTCTTTGGTCCCAGTATGTACTTCTGAGGTACTAAAATGAAATCTTTAGGTGCAAAGCTGTACTTTTTGAAAGGGTACAGCCCCAGTGACAGAAAAGGTACAGTTTTGTACCTTTATTTCTGAGTGCATGCACCATAGATTATGGGATTACCAGGTACGTACACACACACACACACACACACACACACACACACACACACACACACACACACACACACACACACTATTTAGATCAAATAGCTCAAATGTATGAGAAATGAAAGTGACACCATTAACCATGTATGCATTACATGCTTCTAATCTGCCTAAAAGGATTGAAAGCTATAAGAATTAAGCAAATAAATATTTATTTATTCATTAATATTTAAACTAAACGCCCCGCAAAGAAATTCTGTTTTTAGGCACCTCTAGATTTATTTATCTTCTTAATGTAACTGAATCCAGCTCACCTCTGTAACAGCAAACACTCTCTTCCCGCACGGCACCACCTTGTACCACTTGTCATGTAACATGTCCATGTAGCCGTCAGACTTGTATCGGCTGACGAACTCTGATATATTGGATGTGAGTGGTGAGTTCTGGGGCAGTCCGATCCCGTAACCTGGAGACAAAAATCAGCCCGTTTACAATCATCAGTCCAGTCGCTCAGTCCAATTTATCAAAACGACAGCATCGCAAAGACAAAGCATTTAATGCTTCATTACACTGCCTGTCTCTAAAAACGTTTTCTGTAAAAACTTATTATATAAAGCAGCATCATTATGCGCCCATTGAGCTGAAATAATGACAGGACGCATGAAAGAAATGCATGAAATGCCCTCATATTTCATGTTTTGACAATATAAGTTTATGCAAATAAAAGGGTGCCTGGTTTTACATTGGACAAAAGGGAACTAAAAACAGTACCTAAATGATTTGTGTAATAGTAAATCGAAAGGTCCTTAAAACCCAACATATTTAAAATTGTTTACCGCGAATTGCAAAGACACAACAAAATGCTAAATTATTAACATGATATGCACAACGAATAATCATGTATAGATGGTTTCAGCAGCAAAAACATAAACAAACGGTTTTTGTGGACTGAACGCAACTTCCGGAAGACTTCCATTTAGAATGAATGCCCGTTTCTCAATCTGAAGACTGCATCCTCTGGAGATCGCATATGCAGGATGAATACGTCATCAAGCCTGTTTTTTTTTTAAGTTAACTGAGCATTACATTCGCAAGTCATAAGCATATTACAACAATTAACGATCAACTAAGAGGAACAGTCAACTTTATAATTGTTAATATTCTGAAATAATATATGTCTTGATGACGTATGCAGCCTACAAAAGCGACCTCCGGAGGCTGCAGCCTTCGGATTGAGAAACGGCCAATAACAACAAAAAGTCTTTAAAGTAGTTTATTTCTGATAACAAAGGAATTATTGTTTTTAAAGTAAATTTCCGGCGCTCATATATCATATCTAACTAATATTAACTATTATGCTGAGCTATTGTTACTGTGTAAAATTAATGTAAGCAATGTTAGAAGATCCTTGAATTCTTGCCTGACGCAAACCTCTCCGCACAGTTGTAATCCATGATCGTTGTCTCCCCTCGTCTTTAGCAAAACAAAACATTTTATTTTCAACAAGGTATTTGTTTCAGAAATCAGTTTAGCCATTAGCCTGATTAATAATTATAGGATAGAAGTTCGCTTTGCTTCAGGTGCATAACCGGCAACGCACGTGCGGCCGATGAATCCGGTTGTGACTAGAAGGGATACAGCTACGGACAAAATCTCGTGAAATCTCACCAGACGAGCGCCGTTTTTCATCCAAATCCTACCTCAAACCTAACCCTAAACTTGACATGTCGTGAGATTTGGCTGTAGCTGTACCGATGAAACCGTCTATACGCAGATCCCGTTTGCAAATCTTCATAATATGTTTAGCATATTATAATTAGCATTGTTTGTCCTATTACATCCCATTTTTGGTTTAGGGACCACTACAAAACACACAGAACTGCGAAACTTTTGACCTTGCACATCTCTTCAATTTTTGATAGATTTCTTTTTGCCATTATGCTGATGTGGCTTTCCATTACTTCTCTTTGATATCTAATGAAACATGCAAATTCGATTTTACAAATGACATTACTGAGAACTGTGAATAAAATGACTCTTTTAACTGTGAATAGATTTTCAAATCAGAAACGTGGAGAAAAATGTGATGGCAAAGATGAAGTGATATGATGTTATTACAGGGGGCGTGTCATCGTGGGCAACCACACAGGTGCTTTATGATGTGGGCGGGGCTTATAAGTCATATTATTGATAACAGACATGACATGAATCTTATTCAACCTGCACACGTGTTGGAGATGAATTGACATAGGAAATTAGATAACAGTATGATAATTAACATAGTGAAGGTCTGAATCCTAAACTACTGATCGGCCAAACTATAGGGAAACATTAGGAGGAAATATAATAGAAGGTATCAGTGGGCTGTTTTTCTCTGCAGTAAATCTGTCACTCAGCAGCCCCCACTGGCCCCTAACTGGTTGACAGATCACAGATATTCAAATGTTGACATCTAGGCATTTCATCACTGCCAAACCTCAACACACACACATACACATACAATTTCAAATTCTCTAAAGGATACTTGTCAGTATTTCATACAATATGGCATACATACAAAACAGATACACAGTCCAAAATTATGCGAGTTTGTGACTGCAAGTGCTTCCATTTTGTATTTTTAAGAAATGCAATTTGTTTTGTATTATTACAGATATTATTATTAATAATATAACAAATAGGAAAAGTTAGTTTTTTAGTCAACCAGTTGTTTCAATGATAACAGCACTTGAGCCGGAAAGTTTGTGCAAAACCTGATGATCCATATTATCCCAGCATGATTTAGGAATGTCTCAAAGAGCATCTTATGTGCTTCAATGGACATGAGGAAATCTGACCTTTTCACAATGAAGTTAACATGGTCCATGTCACAAATTTACATATTTAATTACTGGCATACTGTAGAAATACTCCAGAGACCTAGAAATTATTTTTACAGACCATTCATTTTATATCGTAACATTTCTTTTATCTAATCCCTAAAATACATTTATTTTGTGGTTATAATACTGAATCCCAAAGTTTTACTATATGATTGTCTCTGATTTTGGATTATATTAAATATGAAGAGCTCCGATGCAAAACCCTGTAAGTGCGACTGTCTTACATGTTTTCTTTGTAAATGTGCTTTTTTATCAGGCTCTTATGTTTAGGTTCAGTAATTTCCCTTTAATGGCAATGAAAAGGTTATTAGTCAGTAATTGAAATGCCTTACTTTCACAATGTCACTTCAGTCCTTTCAGAACAAATTCTTTTCACTGAAACCCTGAAGTACATGCAAAATCTCCACTTCTAAAAAAGTCTTCAGTTACTCTTCACTGTCTTTACTGAATAATGCCAAAAGCCTAAAAAAATCTGGCTAGTATCCAAAAAAGATTTTTTGTACATTTTCTTTAGACATTTTACAAGACTTTTTAAAGATGTAAGATAAATATTTGGTGTCCCCAGAGTGCGTATGTGAAGTTCTAGCTCAAAATACCATATAATTAATTTATTACTATTACAAGTCAAAACTAAATTCCATCTATTTGCATTTGAGGTCCTCAGTAAAATATTTTCAAGACATCATTCATCATGCTTCAAAACATCACCGCCTCTCTTTCTTTTTAAACACAAAGCGATTTGATATTGTACACATAATTTCCCTCACTTGTGGGCAGAATTAAAGAACAAGACCTGTCTTGTTATTGAATTTTGAATTAGAGAACAATACATCAGCCCTATGAGTGCTTATTAATTCATATAAAACATGCAGAATATTGTCCAGCGTAGACACGTCACGACACAGAGGAATGGGAGACGCCTGGGGGGATGAACAGACATGAGAAATGACACAACAGTCATATGGTAATTAACGGAGAGAATAGCAGGGGCGTGAGCTCAATTAGCCCTGATGCCCAGCTGAGGGGCAGTTCTACAAATGAACAAATCACAGTCTGAACTGAAATAACTTCACTCAATTTTGTTGAACTGCTCTTACTTTCTATTTTACCTCCAGCAAACTTTTCCTATCGCCTTAAGGAAAGATCCGTGACGCCTGTAGGCAGCACAGGAATACAGCCCAGGTTTGCATTTAAATTGGCTTCCCCCACTAAAACGCATGACAGCAGGAGAGATCTCGGCAAGGCCAGCTTCAGTTCTCACTGTTTTTGTGCTTGTCAGCTGTGGATTTGTCAATACACTCCAAAAGATACTTCGCAAACAATTTTTGCTTTGTGTCCCTCAAGCTTGGTCAGTGAATAAGACATGGTTTTGGTGTTATCCAGGGTGTTTCACGCTGTTTTCTGACATATCTACCTCTTGTTCACCTATATATTTTGGTCAATAAATCCTTCTGTGAAACTTTCTTAAAGGTGCCTTCACAAACTTACCCTATAATATACTCACCATAATGCTATCCTAGGTGCATATGACACATTTTTGAGTTATATAAAATAATATCCTGGCTTTTCCTAGACATTTAATGGCACTGAATGGAAACCCATCCATCATCTGATAAAGGAATCAATACAACTCTGGTGTTTAAATAATAACACGAAGAGTTCAGATGCAAAACCCTCTAAGGGGGCATTCACACCAAAGCTTTTAAACGCGGCTGAAAATGGCAGGTGGATGCCGAAAATAGGCACTTGCCAGTTTTTACCTGAACGCTTTGGTTTTTATCATACTTCTGCTTTGTTTATCAGTCGTTCAATGATGAGGCGGTTGGTTGTTGTGATTTTAGTCCCATCCCTTCTCAAATGTGATTGGACTGGTGTGTGGGAACTAACAATAGTCCCTTTCACATATACAGTCTTTACTAGTAATTTACTGGTAAATTGCAGTTAACTGTTCATGTGTAAACACAACCTTTCTGGTAAATCAGTGCTGCCAATTTACCAGTAAGAGAGGTTGTAAGATTACCAGTAATTTACTGGTAAGCGCTATGTGTGAAAAAAAAGATTATCGGCATTTAGAACGGACAACGTCAGACACCTTTGGGCCGATCATAACGTTTTAATACAGATGACGCATTTACTCCCACACTTTTTATGGAAGTTTCCACACACATGCTGATTAAAAGTCGAGCACACCTGAAGTTAACGTCCACATTTCTTCACCAAAGTTGTTTAAAACAGCTTACCATCTATTGCCGAATTGCCAGCGTCCTTAGCACACCCTCTATGAAGCCTAATGTGTAAACAGTACTGTTGTTTAAGACACAGGTTTCGTTTAACGTCGCCTAATGCAATGTTATTTGGTAACAAGCAACTTCGCGAACATTGGCGTTTGCCACAGATGTGAAAACAACAAAATATGGACCGTGAATATGAAGTTATAACCCACCATTAAATACAACACTGAGCTCGCCGCACGCCACAGGTAACTTCCACTTTCTCACCAAGTTTACAGGTATTTTGATACTGTTGTGTGAATGATGTCTTGTTGGTAAAAAGACTGAACGTCACTGGGTGTGTGAACAGCAGATTTTTGTTACTTGTAAATTCATTCTGGCTGGTAAATTCATGGTAATTTAACAAAATTACTGCGTGAAAGAGGCTATTGACGAGCTGAGCGTGTTCTCCCAAAGTTAAACATTTTTCAACTCTTGACGCTCAGTGCTGAACGCAGAATAAACGGCAAGCGGCAGCATTCAGCTCGGACGAAACTCGTCAGTTGCTTTCGTTTTTGAAAAGGCTGTGCTTCCATTAAAAACAATTGAAAACATATGCCGGCGTAAACGCTTTGGTGTGCACGCTATCTAAGTGTATCTGACATGTTTTCTTATAAATTAGCATTTTTTGGGGTCTCATGTTCAGTTTCAGTAATTTCACTTTACAATTAAAAGGCATTGAAAAGGTTATTAGTCACTCAGTAACTGAAATGCCTTATGTTCACAAATGTCACTTCCTTGGCATTTAACATATTTGACTGTCTTTTGCAGATTTTTCTTATTAAAAATATCCATTAGCTAAGGGGCTGTCCACACGGAGACGCGAATCACTGTATACGCATAAATTTGTTATCGTATTGGCGTTTCATCCACACGGATCCGGCGATTTCAGAGAGTGAAACCGCTATTTTTTGAAACCTGGTCCTAAAGTGGATAAATCTGAAACCGACACCCTTGCGGTTTCGTCTGTACAGCCAATCCGTATATTTTGTGAAGCGAAAACGTCATCACATCACGTGTCGGAAGCGTCACACGTAACAGCAACAACAATAACGGCGGATTACGTGATTGTGTTCATGCTACAGAAGCTACTAAAGCCTACTAGCTTTATTACAGCAAAATCTATTGCGTCTATGCAATTGTGGTGACCAACAAGCGATAATGGACAACACCATACGTTGGCTATGCGCATGCTCAAAGTCTTCTTCTCCGTGTATAGTGTATATCTGTGGCAGAATTACAGCGCCCCATACTGGTCCGGCATATATACTACACCGCTTTCAGTCGGTTTCAGTGGTTTCGTGTTTACGGATTATTTTTTTAGAGCAAGGAAAAAAAATGATCGGATAGGGAATGCACCGGCTTCGTGTGGATATAGCCTAAATATTCAAAATTTTCACACTCTGCTAATATTACTTTAACCAGATGACTTAAGCCTTATTCGGGCGGGATTCGTTTTACAGGGGGACCTCTGAGAAAATCTTACTTCCTCTGTGTTTTTAATCCTGTGACGCATGGCCAAGATTGCGATGGAAGACACAGCTTACTTAAAGCTTCAAAAATGATCTTCAGAAACCTATGGGTGACGTCACGGACACTACGTCCATCTTTTTTTTACAGTTTATGGTTTATTAAGCAGCCAGTAAAACATGTAGTTTTTACCATGTTTTTTTTACAAAAGTTATTTTGATTTGTTCAAATTAAATTGATCAATTACATGTTCTGTAATAACTTTACATTTTTGTAATGCCCAAACTCAACGAAACAGACACTCCCGTCTCTGGAATAGCCTGAGAATTTTAGTCCTGTACAAACTGGTATATAAAATCATAGACGTCGTCGGGGGACAGGTTGAAACTCAAACGCAGTTTGAAAAAAATAATCCCATCCAAATAGTGCTTTGAATGTTCAAGAAAACATATACTTATAAGGAAACATAAAAATTGGTAATATTATGTTATTTTAAACCCATCTACCCCCCCAAAAAAAAAAAAATCTAGAGTGCCCTGTTGTGCCATTTCCAGCCCTGTGTACAGTTTAATATATTTTGTTCTTGAGTCAATTACATGAGTCTTAAAAGTCAAGTAACTGACCACTCTACAGTATAACCAGAGGTTTTCTTATTAAAGGAGATTGCAGACTTACATCATTGAATAAAGAATATCGGTCAACTTGAATCACATGCATATATAATTTAATCATATAATGGCCCTGTAATCATTGACCTGCTATACGACATTTGCGGATACCATAGAAATGCATTGGGAATAAAAGGAGTCCTATCTGTCACAATACTGTCTGCTTTTCGACCCGCTCCTTTTTCTAGGTCACTGCTTTGACTGAAGTCTCTGGCCTATGTGCATGCACATGGTTTATTTGTCAGGCTGAAACTTTGTGTGTAAAACTTTATTTAGTGCACCACTTTGTCCCTGCAATTCATCTAAACATTTAAAGCTGCACAAGATTAAAGAGTGTTTTGAGAGCGGTATGATGTCTTACCTTCAATAGCGAAGGGTTTTCCGACAGTTAACAGCTTGCAGTCGGCATCAATCGACACCTCGTAGTCCAGCAGGGCTTTGTCCATGATAAAAGCATCAAGCTGAGGAGGATCTGTCCTTCACAACATAAAAAGAGGAAGGGCTACAAATCTGCACCGACAGGCACGTACACCACAGTTCATCTCATTATACATGCACAGTATGATTTTCATAAGTAAGATCGTGCATCTCATTCTGGTGCAAATGGAACGCAGCCATCGTCTGTCTCGCAGCTAAATGTTCGTAAACCACAGACGTTGCCATAAATCTCCACCACATGCACACTGAATAGACCTTTAAATAAGCACTTTTAATGGGTAGTGATACCTTAATGGCCCACCTTTCTTAATTTACACATAATAAAACATCTCACTTATCGGTGAGTTCACCCAGGGAATTTTAAGTTAAACACGTTCACGCTATTTGGTTTAATCAACTGTTAATATAAAATCTATATATGCTTTAAAAAGACATATTTATATTAAATTTTTGTGTAATATTAAACTGTACCTGTCAAAATGATTTGCAGCATCCATGTTACCGTGTGTTATTAGTTTTGAGCGGTTGAATAACAACCGACTGGCCAATCAGAATCTTTATTATTATTTAAAAACTTAGTTTAGTCTCGTCATGTTTTCATAAGTCAAATCAATCGCGTGTCATCACCTTGGACTTTTGTATGCTGCTGCGCGCGGCTGAATAGACGCGCACGGACATGCATTTGTGCGTGCACACGTCAGTGCGACTGCTGGGTCGCTTTTTCGAACGTGAATTGGGTAACTACATTGCATATAGATCCGTTTTGCCTCGGTTATTTTTGTAAATTAATACACAAGTTAACTGCTAAAATGTAAACTTGAGATTTACACCGGGGCACAAAAGATTTACACTGTGGCACGTGCCCCAGTAAAAGGGGTCTAGCGACGCCCCTGCCTCTAAACTCAACATCTCGCGAGATTTGGCCGTGTAATATCATACATCTCCCAAGTTATTTAGGCCAAAATTATGCTGCGTTCCAGGCAGGCTTTTAAACCCGTGAGTTACGACTTCAAAACCACGACTCTACGATTCTACCGGTGAAAGTGCACTGGAACGGCAGTCAAACCCGTGACTTCCCACCCGTGAACTCGTACTAGATCGATGTACTCCCAGTTCAGAGTCGTGAGTCGTGGTTTTGAACTCGTGAGTTACGGGTTACCGGTTGCCTGGAACGCAGCATTATTTAGGCCAAATTTAAAATTTTGTTAAGAAGTGGGTCATTCATAGCCGGATTATATCGGGTCCATTAACCTGTTCAGTTAAATGCGGACTTTTGCTTGCTGGGTTCTTGCTCACAATTTTCGCCGGTCTAATCTGATTATTCATACATTTCATTGATGTTTTTACCCTTTTTTAAGTGAAACTGAAATATGTAGTGCGAACACCGCTGCTTATAAACACCATCTCAGAGTCTGGAGCAGGCATTTGAAAGTCAAGTGTCTACAAAACGAATGCGCTTTTCTGCTTCTTGTTCTTGTTATGCATGTGGTCACCGATACCTCTGATCTTCTTCACAAAATTAAAAAACGGATTAAAATGTTTTCAGCCAAATGAAATATTTCATGGGGCTTTGACTCTTTTGAAGACTCTGGGCTTTTTTACGTTCTTCTTCCAATTACATTTTAAATGATACATCCAAAAGTATAAAGTGAAGCAACTGTAACTTCCTATTATGTCAGGCTTAATTCTACCATCTGTCGTACAGAATCAAACCTTTACTAAGCAATTATTGAAAGAAATGAGATTTGGCGGCTCTCGGAAATTGTTCATAGTTCTGTCGTTTCTTCTAAATTCATCTCTGGCTTGAGTTAAAGTGAGGTTAGAAGTCTGACAGCTGTTTACATGGTTTGCTTTTAGTGGAAAAGCCTCCTAATGAGGCGTTGATAAATATCCCATAGGTATCTCTCTCTCTCTCTCTCTCTCTCTCTCTCTCTCTCTTTCTTTCTTTCTTTGTCTTTCTCTGCCATAGCCCAAAATAACAATATTAGAATAAAAAAAATAAAAAAAACACTTCACAATTTGGTATGTCTTTGACAGTGGCCCTGCAGCTGGCAGGAAACAACAAACGCCCCCTTGGCGGGCACTTAAAATGTAGACTAAAATATATCGAAAGTAACAATTCCTCAGGTAAACACCTCATTTTAATGACAGCTTTTTCAAGGTGGCAAGAATATTGACACCTTTAATATTGTCAACCAGCGAGTCACTATAAACTGATTTTTTTTTAATTTAACGTAAAATTTGCATTGCTATTTTTTTTCATTAAAAAGAAATTATGTTTTTTGAGGAAAACATTCTAGGATTTTTCTTTATATAGTGGACTTTAGTGGACCTCAACAGTTTACAGTTTCAAAGCAGCTTCAAAGGGCTGTAAGCGATCCCTACTGAGGCATAAAGCCCAATTTATAGTCGTGCGTAAGTCAGCTACGGCGTAGGCTATCTGTAGCCAGCTCTGCGTAGCCTGATGTGCACCTCGCAAAAATTTTAACAGCGCATCAGTTCTATGCGGACCACAAGCGCTGTGGTTGCTCAACCAGAACCCCTCCCGTCATAGGTATTTCCGTTTGCCACGGTGAAAACAAAGAAAGGCCAAGTTGAGGAGTGATTTAACTCAAACTGCAACAAAAGTCGCTGTTTATTTACTTCCATCATTGCTGGTCGTGCTGCTACTGTGGTTACACGCATGGATACTGCCTTCCAGCGGTTTGCATGTCGACACGGGACATGGAACCTATGCTGTCGCGGCTACGACGTAGGACCTACGCACAACTATAATGAGCCCTTAAGGGTCTTATCTAGCAAAATAATCGTATTTTTCGCAAAAAAAAAAGGTAATTTTAAACCACAACTTATTGTCTTGTAGTAGCCGTGTGACGTACCAACCCAGTCTCACCCCATTTCGTCAATATTTGACGACACTTGACCATTCGTCATATGTTGACGTGAAGGGTATACCTTTCGCGTCATTTTTTGACGAACTGGGGACTTCAATACTATTACGTCCGTTGCATTCTCTTTCCTATTTTATTACCATTTGCGCGTCGGTTTAGGGTTAGATTTACATAATGACATCCCTACCCAAACCTAACTCTAACCCCAACGCCAGGTGACAACTGTTTCTAACCCCAACGCCAGGTGACAACTGTTTAATTTCGCGTACACTGTTTAATTTCGCGTACACTGTTTAATTTTGCGTAATCTAACCCTAAACCGACGCGCAAATGGTAATAAAATAGGAAAGAGAATGCAACGGACGTAATAGTATTGAAGTCCCCAGTTCGTCAAAAAATGACGCGAAAGGTATACCCTTCACGTCAACATATGACGAATGGTCAAGTGTCGTCAAATATTGACGAAATGGGGTGAGACTGTGTTAGACGTACCAGCTTGACCTTACGTATTAAGCAATCACATCGAAAGGTCACGTGTTACATATGTGAAACGCACACTTGCGAACAATTTTAAACAATGACACAAAGACATTAATTAGTATCATTCCAAATATAACAACATCGGAACGTCCTCTTTCTCCACAATGGTAAACACTGGAGCGGCAGATTCGCATATGTTATGCGTGACCTTTCATCATTATTGTGTAATTTGTAAGGTCACCCTGGCATATCACAACGCTAGTGCAAAACGAGAAATGTGGTTAAAAAGTACTTTTTTGGCAAAAAGGATGATAGTTTTGCTAGATAAGACCCTTATGCCTCAGTTAGGATTGTTTAGAGCCCTTTGAAGCTGCATTGAAACTGTAAACTGTTGAGGTCCAATAAAGTCCACTATATGGAGAAAAATCCTGGAATGTTTTTCTCAAAAAAATTAACTTCTTCTCTGAACAAAGAAGGACATAAACATCTTGGCTGACATGGGGCTGAGTAAATTATCAGATTTTTTATAAAAGTGGAATATTTCTTTAAAGCTATGCTAGTCAGTACTGCGGCACTTGACACCATCTGCTGAGTCTCTTGTGTTTAGGTGAATTGATCTCTTACTTGAGAGTAGAAACACCATCAGGCGTGGTGGGCTTGTTGAATTTCCTCATGTACTCGTGCATCTCAGGAAAACTTTTTTTCATGTAATCCTCGGCGCTGCTTTCCCGAACAGTGCCGAATCTGAATCCCTGAGATGGGTGATGGAGCTGAGGGCCAAGACACGGAATGTATTAAGAGTATAGCTTAACAATACAATGGCTTTAGTTGGGTAGTCACAATTGCAGCTAACCATTAATGCTTAGCCTCCTCTTAAAAGGGTCTTGCTAGCTTTAAAATTAAAGGGTTTGATGATAACATTAATATTTACAGGAAAACATTTAGGAGATGTTTTATCCGAAGAGACTTATAAATAATATACATTTTACCACAGCTTTACCACATTGCAAAGTTAAGAAGTAAGAGTAGTGCAAAAGCTAGAGCAAGGTCATATAGCAAGGTCAAAATATTTATTTTATGGTTATGAATTTCAGAGAACGCATGTATTTTTCAGCTGTGTTTTTTAGATGAATTAGATTAACTGAGCTCTAGTTAAGGCCATAGAAAGCGACTATATATAAAAACAATATCATTTTAAAGACTATTCAAAAACATTGTTTATTATCAGTAACTGTAACAGGATCTAACAAGCAAGCTATTGCTCCAATAACTTAAAAGATCTTACCTTTGCATCGTGAATTCCAGAGAGCTCTTCAAAGGTCTTTTCCCCGACCATGACTGCAGCCAGGTTTGCTGTGTAACTAGACAAAACCAGCAAACAAAATATGGCCCACAGGTTCATCAAAAAACGTCCAGTCCAGCACTTGGGTGTCTTACTGGAGACGGTGCGTCCGAAAAGGATGGCATAGCAGAGGTTGAGTGCTGAAGAATAAGAGAAGACCTTAACACGGTTACGTCCATGAGGCGTCATACCGAAAGGACTCTTCCATTCATAGAGGGTAAGGAAAAGAGCTGTTATATGTAGTGCTACAAAGATGCCCATCCACATCGACCAATGCAGAGGCCACATGAAGGCTCCAATGGGAGCAGCCGTGTCTTTACTGCGCACCAGTATTCCCAAACTCGTCGAAAAGAACGGACTGGTGAAGTCTATAACTTTGCTGCGAGCCGAGTTGATGCTGAAGCTGGTGACAGCCATGTCGGCCACCCCGCTCAGCAGGTCGCCCACTAATCCTGTCCACTGGCCACCCTTCACTGCTCCATATTTCCCGTCCCCCACTATGTACAGGTCAAACTCGAAGTTCATGTCCTCAGCAAGCTTCTCCAGCAAATCGATACAGTATCCGTAACAACACTTGTTGTAATCCGGTGGCAAGAAGCTACTGTTACCTTGCGCCCGCTCGGTATAGAAATGGTCCAGGGTTTCCGAGCTGTTGGTGCCTGCGTCCAGACAGAACTGCCCAGCGGGACAGTTCCCATCATCATCTACCTCTCGTGTGAAAACGAACGGATGCTCCACCAGCGTGACCACCCGTAGACGGCTCCCTGACACAGGAAAGCCCGCCCGCCATCTCCGGCCTTCCCTGCCCATTTGACCCTCAGTGCGATGACGAGGGGATGAACCCTGCCATAATCCCTGCTCCTCTACATCCAACCTACCACCTTCCCAGCTGCCCACCGTCACCCACGTGGGTTGACCGACGGCATCACGCCGCAAGCTCCATATGTGAACTGTTTGGGAGGTGAGTACACGTGAGATGTTGCGTTGAACGCTGACAGGGCCTGTCAGTCCTACAAAGGATGTGTTTGAGAGGAACCTGAGGGATGGAGAACACAAGAGTCAAACAAAATAATTCAAGGGGAACAGAAAGCCCAGCAAGTCTCCCACTCTACAGGACAGGAGTAGACAAGCAGGAGGCGGTAACAGGATTGGCTACAGGTTAAGCCAACTTTCAGCAGCAATCC